>NC_073633.1:103642500-103952500 GCF_029407905.1 Bubalus kerabau | reverse complement strand
CTGTATATTAATGCATGTATGTCAGAGAAGGCAATGGCACCCCACTCCAGTACTCTTGCCTGGAAAATCCCATGGGTGGAGGAGCCTGGAAGGCTGCAGTCCATGGGGTCGCTGAGGGTCGGACACTACTGAGTGACTTCACTTGCACTTTTCACTTTCATGCATTGGAGAAGGAAATGGCAATCCACTCCATTGTTCTTGCCTGGAGAATCCCAGGGATGGGGGGAGCCTGGTGGGCTGCCGCCTATGGGGTTGCACAGAATCGGACATGACTGACATGACTTGGCAGCAGCAGCAACGCATATATGTGGAATCTAGAAAAATGGGACAGATGAGCCTATTGGCAGGGCAGGGATGGAGACCCAGATGTAGAGGATGGGCATGTGAGCACAGGGCCAGAAGGAGGGTGGGATGAATTGGGAGAATAGGATTGATATAGATGCACCACCATGTGTAAAATAGCCTACTGGGGGCCTTCAGTGTAGCTCAGGGAGACCAGCTTGATGCCCTGTGATGACCCAGAAGGGTGGGATGGGGTATGGTAGGATGGAGACCCAAGACGAAGGGGATATATATATATACAAACAGCTGGTTTACTTGGTCGTACAGCAGAAATCAATACAACATTGTAAAGCTACTGTGAAAGTGAAGTCGCTCAGTCGTGTCCAGTTCTTTGGGACCCGGTGGACTGTAGCCTACCAGGCTCCTCTGACCATGGGATTCTCCAGGCAAGAGTACTGGAGTGGGTTGCCATTTCCTTCTCTAGGGGATCTTCCCAACCCTGGGATCAAACCCAGGTCTCCCACATTGCAGGCAGACGCTTTAACCTCTGAGCCACCAGGGAAACCACTAAACCACAATACATTTAAAAATATCCTGAAAAGAGGCAGAATCTGTTTATAAATGAATGCACACTATTCCATCTTTTTCTGTTTTTTTCTATTCTCAATACCCTTTCATCTTCCCCATGCCTTATCACAAAGGAGGTCTACTGCTTGTCACTGTTTCATATCTTTCTGTTTTACATGCATACTGCTGTTTCACTGAAGATGTCATTGGCAGAAAGTAGTCAGTATCTAAGAGAAAACTATGGAATCTTCTTGTGGAAATAAAATTTATGAATAAAATAAACAACCCTAAAATACAAGATGAATGTTAAAGTCTGGATATAAAAGTCAATATAAAAATAAGTTATGTCTACCCAAGTTGATATTTCTTTACACAATTAATGTTTTCCTAAAAATTTATATAAACTGCCAATGCAAAATTTTGCAAGAGATTATCTAAACTGTATGTTAACCAGAATCATTTCTTATAAAGAGTATGAAGTTAATGCTGTCTATAGTTAAGACTTATTCAAAGTTTAAACACCCATTTGCTTTTCTATAATAGGGGTTTGAAATATTTTCATAAAGCAATGAAATTTGATTCACACCTAGTGAATCAAAATTAAATAGGAAGTTGAGTAATTGTCTGGTAGCTCTACTGATGCTAGACACTCTATGAGATGGGCTTCCCAGGTGGCACAGAGGTCTAAAACCCACCTGCCAATGCAAGAGACACAAGGCACTATGGGTTTGATCCCTGGGTCGGGAAGATCTCCCTGGAGAAGGAAATGGCAACTCACTGCAGCATTCTTGCCTGGAAAAGTTCCATGGACAGAGGAGCCTGGTGGGCTACAGTCCATGGGGTCGCAAAGAGTTGGACAGGACTGAGCGACTGAGCACACACACATATATTGGGTAATAATTCACTTTCCAACTTGAATAACTTATTTCTTTTTGGAGAGATTGGGGGACGGGAGCATGAGATGTGGCATTCGAGTGTTGCCCTATTTATTTTGCCCACAGAGATACTGCGTTTAGAATGGGCACTCTATGTTGAAGTTGCCTTCCTCTGGGCTATGACATATGCCAGTTTGTGCTAGCCAAATTTTCTGGCAAATACTCAAAATGGAATTATTTCCAGTATTTTTAGTCAGGACTCTCATTCACATTTAGCCTGTATAATCTTTTAGTCACAATTCTTCTTTCCAAATATTGTCCTTTATGTATCTTGCCTCGGAAATAATTATTCATCACTCTTGTCATTTTTTCTGAGCATATATTTAATAAAAACCCATATATTTTACTCTAGGGTTAAACTTCCAAAACTTCTGATGCTCCATGAAGTTCATGAACAATTTCCATTTCCAGAAATACCTTCTGAGATGCTGTTAAAGCCTGTTTTAATATAGCATGTGTTTATTTAAACTCAGAGCCAAATAGCTCCTTGGTGGTGGTTTCTGCCTAGAGCCAAAGGTTGAAGAGCCCACAGAGAATAATTTGAAGTGTGGAAGAGTTTGTCCTGTGACAAGTCTAAAGCCCTCTAGGGAAGAAAGTGCTAGCAATTGCACCTTTCACCTTTCAGGAGGAACAGTTCTGTCTTCATTTCTCATTATTGGGTCATTAGGCTTGTCAAAGTCTAATACATGTTTAAGGTTCCATAGGAACCCAGATATTAACGCCCCATTTCTCCTTCCTGGAATGGAAGAAATGTACCTAGTCATATCTCTTAACATCGAGATGTCAGACAACCTAGCCAGAAAAAGATCAGAATACAAGTTTATTTTATCATATGGAAATAACTCATGATTCATTTTTGAAGAGAGAGAAAACAGCCCTTTAAAACTTCAGAAAGAATTGAAAATGGATACACAGCATAAACAATGTTCCTTGAGTGCACCTAATGCAATTGCTTGAAAAACCACAAAGAAAAGGAATTTGAATGTATCAGCCACTGAAGACAAATTCATAGTGATTTAAAAATTAAAAGGTTGTTCCACAATGTATCCTTGAAAGGGAAGAAAAAAATGTTTTTCTTTTCTTTTTTCTTTTATTTCTCTTTTTTCTATTTAAACGCCTGGAGCTGGTTGTGTGCTTGTATTTAAACATCCTCTAGGAGCTGAGCGTCCTGATAGTCGCTTTGGCAGAGCCACCTGCCTGCAGGGACACAGCCCTCCTCTCCTCGTCCCGGCCGAGTCGCGGCTCTCCGGTGTCCCCAGCAACAGGTGTCTCATTAGCACCTGAGCGGTGCCAGCTCCTGCGGAAGGCTGTGAACTGATTAAACACATGCTCCATTTTTATATCTTTATGAGTCATTACTTAAAGGCTTTATCACCAGATTGCCACACTTAATTATGTGAAGCCATAATTAAAGATGAGCATTCCTAGGCCTGCCTTTTGAAGTTCTAGTTAAAACTTCAGTGACAGGTTATGCCATCTGCTAATTCAAAACTATCTTTAAAAGAACTGTAGGAGGTGCTTTTTTTGAAGGGGGCATAGCAGGGTGGGGTTTTTATTTTTTCAGACCTAAGTTACTGTTTTTGTTTTTGATTCTTTTAAAGTCGATTAAAAAAAAAAAAACCAACTTCCACCAGCATGTGAAGACCTTCAGAGTATCACCCAGAATAGGATTAATTAAATAATTAAACGAGAGTGCACCCAGTTTGTTTTTCTAGGGTGCAAGAAAGTAGAGATTGCTCGCCTTACAAGTTACATTTTAACAGAGACACTATGAAACCCCAGGCAGAATCAGATGACTAACTGAATTCTTCACTCTTCTTGTGTTTTGAAGACATCCATTAATTGGTTGAGGACAATACAGAACAAGTTATCCATCTTATTAAGATTAAAACCACGAAGATTTTCTTTGACCCATGTTTATTTGTTCTGATCTTTTAAAAATTGTCCTAAATGTATAACTCAGGCATGAACTACAGCCCTTATCCACGTCTCTCATTTGCCCACCATTGGGTGGGCAGGACCAGAAGGTTTAATTTTATTGTTACCATCACACTGGCCCTTGGACTTGCCAGGACATTCTTATAACATCACAAATCTTTTAATGTTCTACAAATTCTTAAAGGATGGTCTCCGTTACCAGTTTTATTAGAGGACACCATAAGCCTTAAACCCTTCATGGTCTAAACCCCACCCCACTCCCCACCTAGGACCAATGAGGAAAAATAGTCACCAACTTCCCTCCTGTTCTAGAAAGAATGCCAGATTGCGTAAGCTATAAACGGTGCACAGTTAGAGGGCAACCACACAGAGGCACTGTGGAAAAGAAAGTGTAGCTCTCCTTCTGAATATTACATGAGAAGGTGCCTGAAATCTGAGGGTCCCAGGAGAAGGACATTCTAGAAGAGACTCATGATCTGTAATGAATATAACTCACCTCTCAAGCACCCTATTTTTTGAGACTTACAGGCTGAAACTCAATTGACTTTTGAGGGAAAATTTCTTCTATTATCTTGAGAAAGGATTTCACTTTAGTTTCCTCTAGGGCCATTCCAGTCTTGAGAAGTACTCTGGACATCAGCCACATGGAGTTTCTTTTGCCTTTTCCTATATGACTTAGAAAAGGTTTCATGGGGTGATGGTGAAGGACAGACTGTGGTTCCATAAACAAGGATCCAAGTTGATTCTTTGGTGCAAGTTTTGATTTTCAATCTCCCTTCATGAACTGCAGATCTGCTGGTTCTTTTACTAGTTGACCAACTATTAAACTATATAGTTGACCAAATGTAAAAGAAAAGAAAAATGAAGACCAACATGAAGCTTCTCAACTCTCACTGGATTCAGCAAAAAGGAAATAGGTTGACTTTCACTCATGAGAAGCCTGTGAGTGCATGTTGCTTCAGTGGTGGCTTGACGGAAGGGCTTAAACAGTATCACCGGGACCTGCAGTCTTTCCCTCCTTTCCTCAGTCCCTTTCGAACTGGTTCACCACTGACTACGTGAATTGAAAGTGGGGGAAATGTCAAACAAAAAAAAAAAAATTGTACTGGATGGAATTAAACCAGTAAGAGCAACTTTATTCAAGACTTGTGATGGAAGAAAGAGACTGAACTCAACTTCACTCAACCTCACGGTAAGAGGACTTTTAAGCCCTAGGGTGTGGGAAAGTACTGGAGGAGGTTAGTGGGGAGGTTGGCCAATCATCTGTGTTTGCTAACTGACTTGATAATTACCAAGAAGTTAGGTTCCTACCCTCTCGTAGAAACTGGGAGACAGGGGTTCTGTATTTCTTGAGGATAGAAATGATTATGCAGTAAGCCCTCTACAGGTGAACAAGTTCCATTCCAAGAGCATGTTTGCAAGCCCACTTTATTGGTAAGTCCAACAAAGTTAGCTCAAGTACCCAACTAATACAATTGGCTAAATAGTACTGTACTATAATAGGTTTATAATTCTTTCTGCACAAATAATACAGAAAAAAACAAACACAAAAAATAAGCATTTAAAATCTTATAGGATAGTACATTAAAAAGTATAATAGTGTACAACAGCTGGCACATGGGGGCTGGCATCGAGTGAACAGGTAAGAAGAGTCACTGACTGGAGGGGGATCGGGGTGGGAGATGGCAGAGCTGAAGGGTGGTCTGCGATCAGACCCGGGGCAGCGGGGGGCGGGGGGGCAGGGGCAGATGCAATGTCACTCATGCCTGATGCTGATGGCACAGGTATTGGTTCCTTGCTGGATTCAATCCATTCACATCTTGGAAAGTTTGCAACTTGAAGGTTCATACTTTTTTGAGAAAAGTATTCCTTGATTGTAAAACTGGCAAGACGCAGGAGATTTACTTCTCCAAAGAGCAGAGAAAGAATTTACAGTTGAAAGTTTCTAAAGTAAAAGCTCTGAGAAAAGGGAGATGAAGGGCCTATCATCAGGAAGAAACCTGGTTCTAGATAATTTAGTCAAACTAAGAGGAACGTCTTGGTGAACACCCAAATGAGACTTAGAGGCTTTGAAAGAACTTATGCTAACAACATAAACCACCAATAGTTAGCCACTAATCTCTTAAACTAAATTCATTTTGATTAAAAAAAATTAGTTGCCCCAAAAAGCCAGACTTTAGCCATGGCAATTCAATGACGGTTTTGGGAGACTTACGTTCTTCCCTGTTTTCAGATTGTAGCTGGCAGAACCACCCTCCAAGCTTTCTCTATAATGCATAGGTAAAGGAGACAACAAACAAAACTAAATTAAGTTAGTCGGATTTGAGTACCATTTCTAGACAAGTCCACATATTTTGGAAAAAAGTGATGCCAACTTTGGACACAAAGGTTTTGATCAAGTTTTTCCAAGTTGTAGCACTAAAGATTCGATTCCCTGTACCTACTTCTTGGAGTGTACCTAGATCTGCACCACTTGCAGTACCTCTCCCCTTAAAGGCATTATCCCTCGTGTCTTCAGAAAACTATCTTTCTCTAAACCAATCACTTCTCTTATAACCTGAGCACAAGTCTCAGTCTCATTTTTGGCCTCAGAAATATGTTGTGACCTACTTATTTAGAGGTGAAGTTGATGTGAAGAAACTTGATTTTCAAACTAAAAGGATTGGCTGCCTTTCCAGCTACAGAATTTGCAAGAGATATATATATATATATATATATATATATATTTAATTTCATTAGGTTCCTATAACAATGAGAACAGGATAAAAATTAGTAATTCTATAAATTATTCTGCTATATAATTTTTAATGCCTCCTCTCTCTTTCACCCAGGAAATGTCTCTGGCCTTAACTGAATTATTTTGATTTATATTTTCTCTCTGAAAAAAATGTGTGGGCTAGGATGTGGTAGAGAGGAATACATTCCACAATTTATAGGAATGTGATTACACAGTTTATTTTGCATTTAAGTAGGACCATTCCATCCTGCTAGATCTGCACTTTACAGTCATCTCTTATGAATTTAATTTTTGTCCTGTAGGCTAACTGCCTTGGCAAAAGAATAAAGGCAGAGGTTAATCTTATGCAGTCCTAGCAGTACTTAATTTTTGCTTCACACAATTGTTTGCAGACCTCAGAGGGAAGTGCAACATTTGTTGATGTCATTTTGTTGCTAAGTCATTTCCAACTCTTTTGTGACCCCCATGGACTGTAGCCCACCAGGCTCCTCTGTCCATGGGATTCTCCAGGTAAGAATGCTGGAATGGGTTGCCATTTCCTTCTCCAGGGCATCTTCCTGATTCAGGGATTGAACTCATATCTCCTTCACTAGCAGGTGGATTTTTTTACCACTGAGCCACCATGGAAGTTCAAAGTGCAATTTAAGATTAAAAAAAAAAAAAAAGGCTACTTAGAAAAAAGAAAATGTGAGAATAAGTAGGGGTTAGTTAGAATGAAGGGGAAAATCTGGGAAAGAAAATCATATTATTCATAAGAAAGTATTACATACATTTTGGGGAAAAAATAGAGAAATTACTCAAAGGTGGAATAGTGATGAGAAAAATGTGATAATGCCCCAATTGTAGGTGAAAATAGAGAAAAAGTGATTTTTGTGTGCTTAGAAAAAGGGAACTCATAAAACTGTGAATACCTTGGATCAGAATTTGACCTTCTTAGGTGTGTTTATAATTTTTAGCTACACTTGCATATAGTATATAATAATTCAACTGCTTACCATTTTTCCTGAACCATAATTAGTGCCCAATATACCAAGGAATTGATGTATTGAGGGGAGGGAATTCACCTCCGATTTTTAAGCTTTGTTAATAAGTTTTAATAATGCCAAATCTCATCTTTTAGGGCACCACTGGCGATGGCATCCCACTCCAGTGCTCTTGCCTGGAGAATCCCAGGGACGGGGGAGCCTGGTGGGCTGCAGTCCATGGGGTCGCGAAGAGTCGGACACGACTGAGCGACTTCACTTTCACTTTTCACTTTCATGCATTGGAGACGGAAATGGCAACCCACTCCAGTGTTCTTGCCTGGAGAATCCCAGGGACAGAGGAGCCTGGTGGGCTGCCGTCTATAGGGTCGCACAGAGTCGGACACGACTGAAGTGACTTAGCAGCATGATGCTTTAGTTTGCAGTGGAAATGGCAGAGTTTGATGCCTCAGAAAATAAAGGAAGTGTGCTTTTTATAGCATGCAATTTCTTTAAGGGACATTTATTATTCACGGTATTCTTGAGATAAAGACTGAGGATATTCAACTCCCTGATATTGGCTGCAAATAATCCTCACTCCCTGCCCACACTTGGGAATTTTTTCTTCCAGGGAAATTCTATGAAGAAACAGTATGGCAATTCAAAATGTCTTGTTTATCCATTAAGAATTTATGTAAAAAGGAAACATTCTAAGGAATTTACACTGCCAGTGGTTAATTCAAATGTGGACAGCATGGAGCCTTTAGGAACCTCTTGGGATCTTAGAGGACAGTCCTTTCCGCCCTAGTAATGCAGGGACTCTAGTGGGAGCCGATTCCCATTTAATCGAAAACTCCTTTTTAATTCTCAGCACTTCTAGTTCAAATGTTTGATGTAACATCTTTGTTGTGCCTGCTTTGCAGTGACTTTTTTTCCCCCCAATGAGGGTTTATTTGTCCATATTTTAGTTTAAAAGTTGGGGATAATCGAGCATCTATATTTTTCAAATGGTTAGTGGAGAGTTTCAAGTATGATATTGATATAGAATTTATATTTTTAACTAGTAAAATAAATAACACAACAACTTTCCCAACGTTGAAGATTTTAAAGGATGTATCATTGGAAGGACTGATACTGAAGCTGAAGCTCCAATACTTTAGCCACCTGATGTGAAGAGCCAACTCATTGGAAAAGAACTGGATGCTGGGAAAGAATGAAGACAAGAGGAGATGGGGACAACAGAGGATGAGATGGTTGGATGGCATCATTGATTCAATGGACATGAGTTTGAGCAAGCTCCAGAAGTTGGTGAAGGACAGGGAGCCCTGGTGTGCTGCAGTCCGTGGGTCACAGAGTCAGATATGACTGAGCAGCTGAACAACAACAATTAAGTGTCTGCCGTGTCAGTACAATTCTACGAAGAATTTTCTACTGTTTTTCTTTTTTTTCAGATGTTATTAGAAAGCAAAGATAAATAACACCAGAATGTTTTCTTTTCTCCAGAAGATTACAGTTTGGGACAGAGACAGAGTGTGAGTTTTTTTCTCCTACACCAAGCAACCTGGGGGCATCAGCTGTGTGTCCTACAATTTAAGTCAATTTTGACACTACCTACCAGAGAAGGCAATGGCACTCCACTCCAGTACTCTTGCCTGGAAAATCCCATGGACAGAGGAACCTGGTGGGCTGCAGTCCATGGGGTTGCTAAGAGTTGGACATGACTAAGTGACTTCATTTTCACTTTTCACTTTCATGCATTGGAGAAGGAAATGGCAACGCACTCTAGTATTACCTGGAGAATCTCAGAGACAGTGGAGCCTGGTGCGCTGCTGCTTATGGAGTCACACACAGTCGGACATGACTGAAGCAAATTAGCAGCAGCAGCAGACACTACCCACCTGGAGACACTGTCTGATCCCACCGTTAAAGGGCTCAGTCCCATGTTGCCAACTCTAAGTAGTAAGTTCCCAGGTTACCTGCATCTTGTAGGACTCAGCTACAAGTTGGAGGTTCCTGTGACTTCCTCCTCTTTGGATTTGGTTATGTGCTTGAACTGCTCACAGAACTCAAGGAAACACCTGTTAGTTTATAAATTTATTAAAGAAGCTATACAGGATACAGTTAAGTCACCAGATGAAGGGATGCAGAGGGTGATGAATGGGAGGGTCCTTATCACAAGAGCATCTCCCCTCGTGGAATTGGGGTGTGTCAATCATCCTCTTTGTACATGGATTTGTTCACCAACATGAGAAGTCCCCAAACTCCACACTAATTAGCGTTTTTAACTCCTGTTCATTTTTTAACTCCAGTTCTTCTCCTCCTCCCTTCTCTAGAGTATAAGGGACAGGGCTGAAATTTTCAAGATTCTTTCATGGTTCGGTCTTGATTGGGGTGACTAAACCTCATCCAAAAGCCATCTAGAAACCCACCCCAGAGTCATTTTGTTTGAACAAAAGACACTTCTGTCACCTAAGAAACACCAGGGGATGTAGGAGCCCTGTGTCAACAACTCTGTTCTGGAAAGCAGGGGCAGAGACCAATAAATATATTTTCTGTTAACTCACAGGTGGGCAAACAAAGAAAAATAAGCACAATACAGGTAAAAACCAAGCGACTATCACTGTACTGATTGTTTTGGAGATAACAATAAATTCTCATAAATATTAGAAAATAAAACCAAAAAACAAAGACTCCAGAGAGCAGACAGATAAAGGAGGAAAACTGAATGTAGAGGGAGGGGATGGATCTGGTGAGTTTCACATTTTCATAGCTTCTACCTTGACAGCAGATCCAGCCTGCCCTGTGGGGGTAGCCAAACTCCCACGGAAAACTCATTTTGTGGTGGGAATGACAAAAAAAAAGAATTCAAGACAACCATAGACCCTGAAAAGTAAGGATGGAAATGCTTGTGAGGAGTGAGCCTGAGCACAGGAGACCTGTGATCCTAACTTTAGAAGCAAAGACTAAGAAAACTCAGAAAAAAAATATTCATCAATATGGAAATAAATGAATAAATTTTGGTATATTTCAAATTGGAATCTTATGCAGCACTTAAGATACAGTGACTTTAAAAGTTTCAAAAGTATAATATTAAAGTGAAAAATGTAAATTATAGAACGCTATTACTACAGACTGAATATTTGTCCTCACCATTCCCCCCAAAATTCGTATGTTGAGATTCTAACTCCCAATATGATGACATTGAGAGGTGGGGCTTTGGGGAAGTGATTAGGTCACAAGGGTAGACCCCTCAGGAGTGAGATTAGTGCCCTTATAACAGACCCCAGGGGCTTCCCAGGTGGCTCAAGTGGTTAAAATATCTGCCTGCCGATGCAGGAGACATAGGACATGCAGGTTTGATGATCCCTGGATTGGGAAGATCCCCTGGAATAGGAAATGGCAACCCACTCCAATATTCTTGCCTGGAAAATTCCATGGACAGAGGAGCCTGGTGGGCTACAGTCCATGAGGTCACAAAAGAGTCAGATACAGCTGAGGAACTGGGTACACACACTCACAGCAGAGAACCCAGAGACCTCTCTCATCCCTTTCATCTTGTAATGGCATAGCAAGAAGGTGACCCTTTTTGAACCAGGAAGCAAGCCCTCTCCAGCTTTCATCAGATATCAAATCTGCCAACCCCTCCATCTTTACCTTCCCAAACTCCAGATTTGTGAGAAATGAATTTCTGTGTTTTATAAACCATCCTTTCTATGATATTGTTATAACAGCCAGAATAAACTAAGATATCTATAACGTTGTCTTTCACATGCAATTTTAAAATCAAAACAGACTATAGTATATATAGTATGTATTTATAAATGTATGTAGGCACATATATAAAATATATATGAAAAGATATATACCAAATTAGGCTTGTGCTTACCAGTTTGGGAGAGAAGAAAAATTGGGGAGGATAAAATAAGCAAAAAGCTAATTTCAATTTACAGGTAGAAATATAATTTTATCTTAAAAATTTCAAAGGAGAAAAAAATACCTGTGAATTTGCCAGTAGAAGCTGAATGTTTACCTCCAGTCAAAAGTATGAAAAGATGGCCTTATGGTTTCATAGAATTTTATGGTGTCAGGTAAATAAATAGCTGCTATATCTACTTGTAATGTTAGAACATAATTTTTCAATAGATACATCATTATTGTGAAAAATTAATCCGAAGTGTTTTGCAAAACTCATTTAAAATTTTAGTTCTGATGTAGTAAATGTGCAACTTCTCATTTCTTCTTCTAAAAAATTCCATAGGTGATTGGTGATGCTTTTAGCAGAAATGAATGCAACAGATTGAGTTTACCATGTTATGGAGTTGATATTAAGAACATTTATCATAAAAGTAACCTTTTGCTGTTTACCCAATGAACTGCTAATCTGAGAAAAATCTGATTAGTTCCATCCAGAGTTGGATTCAATTTAGTGGAGACAACATTTGCTTCCAACTGAATAGGCAGAACTGTTTCTCTCTTTTCCCACTTATCTTCTCTCAATCATTCTTTATGGGTTCAGGAGCAAATTTAATCACTTAAATGTAACTGATCTTAAAATTAATGGCAAGCATGGCCAGAACCTCTACTGTGGAATAGGTCATATCCTCTTCTATAATATTAACTTCACTGCTTATCAGTTCCTTTTACCTGTCATATGTTTGGAGAAAGATGAATAATTGTGAAACCATTGCAATCCTGCAAGCAAGCATGCAGATAATGGGAAATAAGGTTGCATAGAATTAGCTTAAAATATGCAAAATAAAACTGGAGACAAATTAATAAGATATAAAAGACTTTCTAAAGACTATTTCTTCTCATAGGAAACAAACAAGGAAACAAACAAACAACAAACAAACAAACCAGCCCAAACTCACTTCTACCTGAAAAGCAATGTTTCTATTTGTCAGGAACACAGAAAGGAGTTGTAAGCATCTTTTAGACATTCATTTTAGAAACTTAGTCCATCTTCGACAGACTAATTGCTTGTTCACTGGAGAAAAATCCCAACAATGGTTAACGATCCCCTTTAGTTAAACAATCCCTCTTCTGGTGATGTCAGCTATGCTGGTGTTGGAAAGAGCTTCTGAAAAATGTTTTGCACTTAAAAGGCACTTTCTCTCTGATGGAAACATCGATTTGTCCCCATTAAAAAATAGTAAAATAAATGCACATTAACAGACATTTAAAGAGTGGCTGCAGTTTTCCTATTTATTCAGCTAGTCCGTTTCAACCTTGGTTGCTTTCTTTATATTTTCTATTTTAACTATGCATCATTAGATATCAGTGTCTCAAAGACCCAGCAGTGCAACCATACAGATGTTTTTCTTTGTTTGCATTTGGTCTTGAGATATTTGCTTTCTGAAGGACTATAAAACAAAAACAAAAAAACAAGTCAGCTTGCAGGGCACAATCAAGAGAAAATGAGTTAAACAAGTAACCTGTGTGGTTCCTGACACTTTGAGTTTAATGTAACACAAATCCACCTTTCCCTCAGTGTAAGAGTGGTTGCAGCTTCAGAGATTACTTAGAGTAAATACATGTTTGACTTTGTGGTCAGAGCTCATGTGAAATTTTGCAGAGGTTGCGTTTTAAGGGTCAGTCATCACATTGAAAGCATCTAGAAAGAGAGCAACTAGGAAGGTGAAGTGTCTAGAATCCACATGCTATTTGGATCTCTTGATGAATCTTGGCAGAGTTACCTTCTCAGAGAAGCAAGAGAAGGTTAAGAGTAGACAGGTATGTTTGCTCCCTGTAACTGGGAAATGATCGTTTGCTAACAAACATGGCAACTGTGCTATTTCAGCAGTGGAGTTAGTACCAAAGGATGAATGCTGCAGCAAAGCATTTTTTAAATCAATGTAGCAAAGAATTTCCTTACAGTCTAAAGATGCAATTGTTGATGAGAATATGAACTCACTGCTCCTGATTTTACTTATGAAGTTAGAAAAAAAAAAGTCTCTGAGAAAGAGATGCACCTAATGCTTTCATGCATTGGAAGAATGAATGTTTTACTTACATCTCTTTGAATTTGTGACATCTGATTTCTCTTCCTGGTGCTAGAGCCCAAGTCTGCCTTTCTGAAGTAGTCTGATGCAATCTCCATAATAGTTTCCTTAGACAAGAGGTTGGTATGATTAGATAAGTAAAGAAATATTTAACATTTCTCGGAGATCCAGTGGAAACAGACATCATGATAATCTGAACTGAATTCAGAACCTAAATGTCAGATAGAGGCCTTACTGGCTTTTAGCACTTAGAGGTGATACTAACTGACACCAATTTCAATCAATTTCAGGACCTTGGTT
This sequence comes from Bubalus kerabau, assembly GCF_029407905.1. NCBI lineage: Eukaryota > Metazoa > Chordata > Mammalia > Artiodactyla > Bovidae > Bubalus > Bubalus kerabau. The sequence continues at coordinate 103,938,777 of NC_073633.1, read as the reverse complement.
GCTTTGTGTATATACACAAGAATAAAAACAGGACAAATATTCTTAGAGAGACTTCCACAAAAAGTGATGTTTTAATATGACATGGCTATTTGCTTTAGGAATAGAATCCCTCATTACACTTTTCTGGTACTTATTTCATAGCACATATTACCAACTATTTGTTTCATTAGTTCATATGGTTTGTAGTTTACTGATTGAGTATTTTGCATAAAGTGCTAAATGTTGGCACACCAAATAATATGTTTGGGAAGATCTTTTATTTCATAATGAATCTATAATGGTATGTGTTGGGAGTAAGAAGCAATAAGAAAGTTAAAAGAGAAGGAATAAGGCAATTCCTTATTGTGAGAAGTGTTGCTTAAAAAAAAACCAAGGACTATAAAATAATAGAACAAGTCACACAATTGATTGTGCTTGCTGATTTAGAACAAGAGGGATTTCTAACTCTGGGGAGTCTATTAGTCAGGATTCTCAAGGTAAACAAAACCACTGCACAGAATGTGTGTGGTGGGTGAAGGAAGAGAGATTGAGAGCTAATGTTGAGGTCCAAGTCCACAGGTTATCAGACGGGATATCCAGAGAAAATCTGACATTGCAGTTCATGTCTGAAGGCCATCTGCTACAGAATTGCTTCCTTTTGCAGAAAGGTCAGTCCTTGGGCTTTTAAGACCTTCAACTGATTGAACTAAAGCTCACCCACGTTATGAAGTGCAATCTGCTTTAACTCAAAATCTACTGATTTAAATGTTAATTTCATTTAAAAACATCCTCAAAGAAACATCCAGAATAACATCTGGGCACAATGAACCAGCCAAATTGACACATAAGCTTCACAGGAGGTAACATTTAAGTTAAAACATGAATGCAAAAGATACAAGGGCAAAGAATTTCAGAAAATTTGAAGAATAGGTACAAAAAAAAGAGTTTCGTGTTTGAGAAGCAGAAAGAAAGCCAGCAGGACTGTACTGTAGTGAAAAAGCTGGAAAGTGATTGAGAAAGTAGGAGAATAGGGGTAAGTTATGTACAGTGACATTTTTAAACCTTGACTATTAGAATTACCTGGGGAGCTTTAAAAAAAAAAAAAAAGCTTCTGGGAGTATAACCAAAGCATCAGAAATTTCCCTATGTAATGTTCTCAATGTGCACGAGAACACTGAGAACACGTGTAAACCAAATGCCAATATTTTATTCCAATGAAAGATGACGTTACTGGTAAGTTTTAAGAAGGGGTGGTGCATGATATGTTCCATATTAAAAAAAAAAGTAATTAATGAATTCTGATTCCAAGAATGGCTGGACTCTGCTTCTAATAACAATCACAAAACTGAACAAAAGTACTCAAAAACAAATAAATCAGTGGCAATGGAGAGCGATCTACAGCAGTCAGAAAATAGGGGTAATCTGATACTGAAAAAGGAAAGTGGATGGATGATCATGTATATGATTTTTTCCCAAGGGCACTTCCCAGAGTATGCAGTACAGGTTGGCTAGAACTAAAGAGTAAATCTTTAACTCCAAAGAAGGCAGAAGAAGAAGGTGGGGGATAACAGCGTGGATACATATGAACCAAATAGCAACATGTTATAGCTAAACCCACTATGTTTGTTTAGTCACTAAGTCATGTCTGTCTCTTTGGTGATCCCGTGGACTGTAGCCTGCCAGTCACCTATGTCCATGGAATTTCCCAGGCAAGAATACTAGACAGTTGCTATTTCCTTCTCCAAAATCCTACTATACAAATAAGTATATTAAAAATAAATAAATAACTTAATTAAAAAGTTACCATCACTTTTGGTTTTGTTGATTTTTGCTATGGTCTCTTTTGTTTCTTTTGCATTTATTTCTGCTCTAAGTTTTAAGATTTCTTTCCTTCTACTAACCCTGGGGTTCTTCATTTCTTCCTTTTCTAGTTGCTTTAGGTGTAGAGTTAGGTTATTTATTTGACTTTTTTCTTGTTTCTTGAGGTGTGCCTGTATTGCTATGAACTTTCCCCTTAGGACTGCTTTTACCATGTCACACAGGTTTTGGGTTGTTGTGTTTTCATTTTCATTCGTTTCTATGCAAATTTTGCTTTCTTTTTTGATTTCTTCTGTGATTTGTTGGTTATTCAGCAGCGTGTTGTTCAGCCTCCATATGTTGGATTTTTTAATAGTTTTTCTCCTGTAATTGAGATCTAATCTTACTGCATTGTGGTCAAAAAAGATGCTTGGAATGATTTCTATTTTTTTGAATTTACCAAGGCTAGCTTTATGGCCCAGGATGTGATCTATCCTGGAGAAGGTTCCATGTGCGCTTGAGAAGAAGGTGAAATTCATTGTTTTGGGATGAAATGTCCTATAGATATCAATTAGGTCTAACTGGTCTATTGTATCATTTAAAGTTTGTGTTTCCTTGTTAATTTTCTGTTTAGTTGATCTATCCATAGGTGTGAGTGGGGTATTAAAGTCTCCCACTATTATTGTGTTATTGTTAATTTCTTCTTTCATACTTGTTAGCATTTGTCTTACATACTGCGGTGCTCCCGTGTTGGGTGCATATATATTTATAATTGTTATATCTTCTTCTTGGATTGATCCTTTGATCATTATGTAGTGACCATCTTTGTCTCTTTTCACAGTCTTTGTTTTAAAGTCTATTTTATCTGATATGAGTATTGCTACTCCTGCTTTCTTTTGGTCCCTATTTGCATGGAAAATCTTTTTCCAGCCCTTCACTTTCAGTCTGTATGTGTCCCCTGTTTTGAGGTGGGTCTCTTGTAGACAACATATGTAGGGGTCTTGTTTTTGTATCCATTCAGCCAGTCTTTGTCTTTTGGTTGGGGCATTCAACCCATTTACGTTTAAGGTAATTACTGATAAGTATGACCCCGTTGCCATTTACTTTATTGTTTTGGATTCGAATTTATACACCATTTTTGTTTTTCCTGTCTAGAGAATATCCTTTAGTATTTGTTGGAGAGCTGGTTTGGTGGTGCAAAGCTGGTTCTTTGAAAGGATAAATAAAATTGACAAACCATTAGCCAGACTCATCAAGAAACAAAAGGAGAAAAATCAAATCAATAAAATTAGAAATGAAAATGGAGAGATCACAACAGACAACACAGAAATACAAAGGATCATAAGAGACTACTATCAACAATTATATGCCAATAAAATGGACAACATGGAAGAAATGGACAAATTCTTAGAAAAGTACAACTTTCCAAAACTCGACCAGGAAGAAATAGAAAATCTTAACAGACCCATCACAAGCACGGAAATTGAAACTGTAATCAGAAATCTTCCAGCAAACAAAAGCCCAGGTCCAGACAGCTTCCCAGCTGAATTCTACCAAAAATTTAGAGAAGAGTAACACCTATCCTGCTCAAACTCTTCCAGAAAATTGCAGAGGAAGGTAAACTTCCAAACTCATTCTATGAGGCCACCATCACCCTAATACCAAACCTGACAAAGATCCCACACAAAAAGAAAACTACAGGCCAATATCACTGATGAACATAGATGCAAAAATCCTTAACAAAATTCTAGCAATCAGAATCCAACAACACATTAAAAAGATCATACACCATGACCAAGTGGGCTTTATCCCAGGGATGCAAGGATTCTTCAATATCCGCAAATCAATCAAGGTAATACACCACATTAACAAATTGAAAAATAAAAACCATATGATTATCTCAATAGATGCAGAGAAAGCCTTTGACAAAATTCAACATCCATTTATGATAAAAACTCTCCAGAAAGCAGAAATAGAAGGGACATACCTCAACATAATAAAAGCTATATATGACAAACCCACAGCAAACATTATCCTCAATGGGGAAAAATTGAAAGCATTTCCTCTAAAGTCAGGAACAAGACAAGGGTGCCCACTTTCACCATTACTATTCAACATAGTTTTGGAAGTTTTGGCCACAGCAATCAGAGCAGAAAAAGAAATAAAAGGAATCCAAATTGGAAAAGAAGAAGTAAAGCTCTCACTGTTTGCAGATGACATGATCCTCTACATAGAAAACCCTAGAGACTCCACCAGAAAATTACTAGAACTAATCAATGACTATAGTAAAGTTGCAGGATATAAAATCAACACACAGAAATCCCTTGCATTCCTATACACTAATAATGAGAAAACAGAAAGAGAAATTAAGGAAACAATTCCATTCACCATTGCAACGGAAAGAATAAAATACTTAGGAATATATCTACCTAAAGAATCTAAAGACCTATATATAGAAAACTATAAAACACTGGTGAAAGAAATCAAAGAGGACACTAACAGATGGAGAAATATACCATGTTCATGGATTGGAAGAATCAATATAGTGAAAATGAGTATACTACCCAAAGCAATCTATAGATTCAATGCAATCCCTATCAAGCTACCAACAGCATTCTTCACAGAGCTAGAACAAATAATTTCACAATTTGTATGGAAATACAAAAAACCTCGAAAAGCCAAAGCGATCTTGAGAAAGAAGAATGGAACTGGAGGAATCAACCTGCCTGACTTCAGGCTCTACTACAAAGCCACAGTTATCAAGACAGTATGGTACTGGCACAAAGACAGAAATATAGATCAATGGAACAAAATAGAAAGCCCAGAGATAAATCCACGCACATATGGACACCTTATCTTTGACAAAGGAGGCAAGAATATACAATGGATTAAAGACAATCTCTTTAACAAGTGGTGCTGGGAACTCTGGTCAGCCACTTGTAAAAGAATGAAACTAGATCACTTTCTAACACCATACACAAAAATAAACTAAAAATGGATTAAAGATCTAAACGTAAGACCAGATACTATAAAACTCCTAGAGGAGAACATAGGCAAAACACTCTCTGACATACATCACAGCAGGATCCTCTATGACCCACCTCCAAGAATATTGGAAATAAAAGCAAAAATAAACAAATGGGACCTAATTAACCTTAAAAGCTTCTGCACATCAAAGGAAACTATTAGCAAGGTGAAAAGACAGCCTTCAGAATGGGAGAAGATAATAGCAAATGAAGCAACTGACAAACAACTAATCTCGAGAATATACAAGCAACTCCTACAGCTCAACTCCAGAAAAATAAATGACCCAAACAAAAAATGGGCCAAAGAACTATATAGACATTTCTCCAAAGCAGACATACAGATGGCTAACAAACACATGAAAAGATGCTCAACATCACTCATTATCAGAGAAATGCAAATCAAAACCACTATGAGGTACCATTTCACACCAGTCAGAATGGCTGCGATCCAAAAGTCTACAAGTAATAAATGCTGGAGAGGGTGTGGAGAAAAGGGAACCCTCTTACACTGCTGGTGGGAATGCAAACTAGTACAGCCACTATGGAGAACAGTGTGGAGATTCCTTAAAAAACTGGAAATAGACCTGCCTTATGATCCAGCAATCCCACTGCTGGGCATACACACTGAGGAAACCAGAAGGAAAAGAGACACGTGTACCCCAATGTTCATCGCAGCACTGTTTCTAATAGCCAGGACATGGAAGCAACCTAGATGTCCATCAGCAGATGAATGGATAAGAAAGTGGTGGTACATATACACAATGGAGTATTATTCAGCCATTAAAAAGAATACATTTGAATCAGTTCTAATGAGGTGGATGAAACTGGAGCCTATTATACAGAGTGAAGTAAGCCAGAAAGAAAAACACCAATACAGTATACTAACGCATATATATGGAATTTAGAAAGATGGTAACAATAACCCTGTGTACAAGACAGCAAAAGAGACACTGATGTATAGAACAGTCTTATGGAGTCTGTGGGAGAGGGAGAGGGTGGGAAGATTTGGGAGAATGGCATTGAAACATGTAAAATATCATGTATGAAACGAGTTGCCAGTCCAGGTTCGATGCACGGTATTGGATGCTTGGGGCTGGTGCACTGGGATGACCCAGAGGGATGGAATGGGGAGGGAGGAGGGAGGAGGGTTCAGGATGGGGAACACATGTATACCTGTGGCAGATTCATTTTGATATTTGGCAAAACTAATACAGTTATGTAAAGTTTAAAAATAAAAAAAATAAAAAAAAGTTACCATCACGGTAAAAGCAGTCCTAAGGGGAAAGTTCATAGCAATACAGGCATACATCAAGAAACAAGAAAAAAGTCAAATAAATAACCTAACTCTACACCTAAAGCAACTAGAAAAGGAAGAAATGAAGAATCCCAGGGTTAGTAGAAGGAAAGAAATCTTAAAAATTAGAGCAGAAATAAATGCAAAAGAAACAAAAGAGACCATAGCAAAAATCAACAAAACCAAAAGCTGGTTCTTTGAAAGGATAAATAAAATTGACAAACCATTAGCCAGACTCATCAAGAAACAAAAGGAGAAAAATCAAATCAATAAAATTAGAAATGAAAATGGAGAGATCACAACAGACAACACAGTAATACAAAGGATCATAAGAGACTACTATCAACAATTATATGCCAATAAAATGGACAACGTGGAAGAAATGGACAAATTCTTAGAAAAGTACAACTTTCCAAAACTCGACCAGGAAGAAATAGAAAATCTTAGCAGACCCATCACGAACACGGAAATTGAAACTGTAATCAAAAATCTTCCAGCAAACAAAAGCCCAGGTCCAGACGGCTTCACAGCTGAATTCTACCAAAAATTTAGAGAAGAGCTAACACCTATCCTGCCAAACTCTTCCAGAAAATTGCAGAGGAAGGTAAACTTCCAAACTCTTTCTATGAGGCCACCATCACCCTAATACCAAAACCTGACAAAGCTGCCACAAAAAAAGAAAACTACAGGCCAATATCACTGATGAACATAGATGCAAAAATCCTTAACAAAATTCTAGCAATCAGAATCCAACAACAAATTAAAAAGATCATACACTATGACCAAGTGGGCTTTAATCCAGGCATGCAAGGATTCTTCAATATCCGCAAATCAATCAATGTAATACACCACATTAACAAATTGAAAAATAAAAACCATATGATTATCTCAATAGATGCAGAGAAAGCCTTTGACAAAATTCAACATCCATTTATGATAAAAACTCTCCAGAAAGCAGGAATAGAAGGAACATACCTCAACATAATAAAAGCTATATATGACAAACCCATAGCAAACATTATCCTCAATGGTGAAAAATTGAAAGCATTTCCTCTAAAGTCAGGAACAAGACAAGGGTGCCCACTTTCACCATTACTATTCAACATAGTTTTGGAAGTTTTGGCCACAGCAATCAGAACAGAAAAAGAAATAAAAGGAATCCAAATTGGAAAAGAAGAAGTAAAACTCTCATTGTTTGCAGATGACATGATCCTCTACATAGAAAACCCTAAAGACTCCACCAGAAAATTACTAGAACTAATCCATGATTATAGTAAAGTTGCAGGATATAAAATCAACACACAGAAATCCTTTGCATTCCTATACACTAATAATGAGAAAACAGAAAGAGAAATTAAGGAAACAATTCCATTCACCATTGCAACGGAAAGAATAAAATACTTAAGAATATATCTACCTAAAGAAACTAAAGACCTATATATAGAAAACTATAAAGCACTGGTGAAAGAAATCAAAGAGGACACTAATAGATGGAGAAATATACCATGTTCATGGATTGGAAGAATCAATATAGTGAAAATGAGTATACTACCCAAAGCAATTTATAGATTCAATGCAATCCCTATCAAGCTACCAACGGTGTCCTTCACAGAGCTAGAACAAATAATTTCACAATTTGTATGGAAAAACAAAAAACCTCGAAAAGCCAAAGCGATCTTGAGAAAGAAGAATGGAACTGGAGGAATCAACCTGCCTGACTTCAGGCTCTACTGCAAAGCCACAGTTATCAAGACAGTATGGTACTGGCACAAAGACAGAAATATAGATCAATGGAACAAAATAGAAAGCCCAGAGATAAATCCACGCATATATGGACACCTTATCTTTGACAAAGGAGGCAAGAATATACAATGGATTAAAGACAATCTCTTTAACAAGTGGTGCTGGGAACTCTGGTCAGCCACTTGTAAAAGAATGAAACTAGATCACTTTCTAACACCATACACAAAAATAAACTAAAAATGGATTAAAGATCTAAACGTAAGACCAGATACTATAAAACTCCTAGAGGAGAACATAGGCAAAACACTCTCTGACATACATCACAGCAGGATCCTCTATGACCCACCTCCAAGAATATTGGAAATAAAAGCAAAAATAAACAAATGGGACCTAATTAACCTTAAAAGCTTCTGCACATCAAAGGAAACTATTAGCAAGGTGAAAAGACAGCCTTCAGAATGGGAGAAAATAATAGCAAATGAAGCAACTGACCAACAACTAATCTCGAGAATATACAAGCAACTCCTACAGCTCAACTCCAGAAAAATAAATGACCCAAACAAAAAATGGGCCAAAGAACTAAATAGACATTTCTCCAAAGCAGACATACAGATGGCTAACAAACACATGAAAAGATGCTCAACATCACTCATTATCAGAGAAATGCAAATCAAAACCACCATGAGGTACCATTTCACACCAGTCAGAATGGCTGCGATCCAAAAGTCTACAAATAATAAATGCTGGAGAGGGTGTGGAGAAAAGGGAACCCTCTTACACTGTTGGTGGGAATGCAAACTAGTACAGCCACTATGGAGAACAGTGTGGAGATTCCTTAAAAAACTGGAAATAGACCTGCCTTATGATCCAGCAATCCCACTGCTGGGCATACACACTGAGGAAACCAGAAGGGAAAGAGACACATGTACCCCAATGTTCATCACAGCACTGTTTATAATAGCCAGGACATGGAAGCAACCTAGATGTCCATCAGCAGATGAATGGATAAGAAAGTGGTGGTACATATACACAATGGAGTATTATTCAGCCATTAAAAAGAATACATTTGAATCAGTTCTAATGAGGTGGATGAAACTGGAGCCTATTATACAGAGTGAAGTAAGCCAGAAAGAAAAACACCAATACAGTATACTAACGCATATATATGGAATTTAGAAAGATGGTAACAATAACCCTGTGTACGAGACAGCAAAAGAGACACTGATGTATAGAACAGTCTTATGGAGTCTGTGGGAGAGGGAGAGGGTGGGAAGATTTGGGAGAATGGCATTGAAACATGTAAAATATCATGTATGAAACGAGTTGCCAGTCCAGGTTCGATGCACGATACTGGATGCTTGAGGCTGGTGCACTGGGATGACCCAGAGGGATGGAATGGGGAGGGAGGAGGGAGGAGGGTTCAGGATGGGGAACACATGTATAGCTGTGGCAGATTCATTTTGATATTTGGCAAAACTAATACAATTATGCAAAGTTTAAAAATAAAATTAAAAAAAAAAGTTACCATCAGACTAGGGAAGAAAAGAAAAAAAGAAAAATATTTGTCAGTCATACAGAATTAAAAAAATCTAGTGACAAATTTTTTTAAAAATGCAAAACGATATTATTCAAAATATAAGGAAACTATGTGGCTTCATTGATATGCTAGTAGGTTACAAGGTAAGTGTATTTCTCAGACATGAAAAGAGATTTCATAATGAGAAAGGATTTATCAGGGAGGTATAATGATCATAATTGTGTAAGACAATAACAGAGCTTTAAAGTACTTTTTTTAATGGGTAGAACTATAGAGAGTGATAAATTCACATACATAGCTGGAGATTTTAATACCCTTCTCTTAATACTTGTAAAGCAGCACACAACAAATTAATCTGAATATGTAAAGCATCTGCTTGTACTTTTAGATAGTCTATGAAAATGGCAGGTCTGCTAATTTTATTACAGTAGATAAAAGGCTATATTCGATGCACGATACTGGATGCTTGGGGCTGGTGCACTGGTACGACCCAGAGGGATGGTATGGGGAGGGAGGAGGGAGGAGGGTTCAGGATGGGGAACACATGTATACCTGTGGCGGATTCATTTTGATTTTTGGCAAAACTAATACAATTATGTAAAGTTTAAAAATAAAAAAAATAAAAATAAAAAAAGGCTATAGGACTTAAGATCATGCTTTGACTTCTAGCTGTGCCATCGAAAAGTGCAACTTTGGGCAAATTTGTTAATGGCATAATTCTCTTCTATTTAAAATCATGATCATAATTATATTCACAATGTGGGATACCTGTGACGACCAAAGGAAATGTATAGGATGAAGTGCAGCATAGGTAGTTGTGAGAAATGTAAATGCTATATGATATAGCATGTGTGCGTGCGTGCTAAGTCACTTATGTTTACATCTTACTCTTCGAGACCCTCTGGACTGCAGCCGGCCAGGCTCCTCTGTCCATAGGATTCTCCAGGCAAGAGTGCTGGAATGGGGTGCCATATTGGATTGGGTTGCCATGCCCTCCCCCAGGGAATCTTGCAGACCCAGGGATCGAACCAGCGTCTCTTATGTATCCTGCATTGGAAGGTAGGTTCTTTACCACTAATGCCACCTGGGAAGCCCATGATATAGAATATGTAAGTGATACATATATGTATAATATATATAGTTATTTATTATCTCAATGGAATATTCAATGTCATATTTCTACCAGACTGTACTTTCATAGCAATCTTGTTAAATCATTAGCCTGAAGATGACTACAATGTCTCCTTGAATTTTAATTTGTAATAGCAGATGGGAAAGTCCAGAAAGCTTGCATCTTAAGTGGAAAATTTACCAAAACCTGTGAAAGCCTGAGGAGGAGCGGTTTCCAAAAGGCTGTCCTGTGAAACTCCACACATGTTGTGGAGGATCATCCGTTGGTAGACTGGCCTTGGTTTGTAGACTGGCCCAAGCACAAACAGACTGCATCTGCCTTGGAGCAGTCATCAAAGGGTTTCATCAGACTTTATTCTTCGCTGAAGGCACCAAGGTAGCAGGCCCTATGTTAGAAGAATCCCATCAACTCCCACAACCTTTTTCTGCCAAGGTGGAAGATGGATGAGGCCAGACAGCTGCCCTCCTGACTGCGCTGAGAAACAGTTAGAGTGAGGTCTCAGCCAGCACTCGGCGGGCGTGCATCCGTGATCCAGGGTTGAGTCACTTCCCCCAGCCCAGGTGGTGGACGGCTCTGGGTTTGTACAGCTGAGTAGGATCACAGAGGCCTGGGGAGCGTCTCAAAGATGGAGAGAGTATCATGGGATGTATCATGAACACAGATGCCAAGACAGCTGCTGCTGGCTGGGGCTCCAAGCCACATCGTGTAGCACTGGGACTCCAGGAGACACAGTTACTGGTGACAGTCTTCCCTAGAGCCTGTACGATCCTTAGGACTCCCCAAGCTCTTTCAGCAACACATAGCTGGCCCAAGTACAAACGCATTGGATCCATGTTAGTAGTCCTGAATTTGAGTTTTTGTTGCTTGTAGTTACCTTGTGAACTTGTGCAGTGTTCTTTCTCTCCCTGTTCTATAAAACTGGGGAATATTATGACTTATGTGTTAGAAATAATTTGAAGATTGTATGATCTAAATTGTAGAATATCTATCATGCAGTCTGGCATACTTTAGGTATTCAGAAACAGTTAATCCCATTCTGTTTATCCTCTCTATGGTCTAAACTTTTGAACTGTGGTGTTGGAGAAGACTCTTGAGAGTCTCTTGGACTGCAAAGAGGTCCAACCAGTCCATTCTGAAGGAGATCAGCCCTGGGATTTCTTTGGAAGAAATGATGCTAAAGCTGAAACTCCAGTACTTTGGCCACCTCATGTGAAGAGTTGACTCATTGGAAAAGACTCTGACACTGGGAGGGATTGGGGGCAGGAGGAGAAGGGGACGACAGAGGATGAGATGGCTGGATGGCATCACTGACTCGATGGGCGTGAGTCTGAGTGAACTGCGGGAGTTGGTGATGGACAGGGACACCTGGCATGCTGCGATTCATGGGGTCGAAAGGAGTCGGACACAACTGAGCGACTGATCTGATCTGATCTGATCTTATGGTCTAAACTAATATAAACCAAACATATATTTTAAATTTGCTTATAGTCACATTAAAAAAGTAAAAAGAAGCAAAATTAATCTTAATAATACATTTTATTTAGCATAACAAATCTACAATACTACTGTTTCAGTAAGTGATATAAAAGTATAAATGAAATGATTTTGTATTTAAGTTGACTAAAATTAAATAGAATTTAAAAATTCAGTTCCTTGACCTGACTCTGCATATTTTAAGTGCTCAGTATTTACATGTGGGCATGGTGTTGGACAGCAAAGGTCTAGAAGGATATTCATTGTGAGGAAATAATGGCCAGAAGTAGGGAGAATCAAGTTAGATTGACTAAGACTTGACAGTCACTAAGATAAGAAACATAAGATGAGTTTATCAAAAGATGGTGTTGAATATGTACATGGAATTGTTGTTCAGTTGCTCAATCATGTCCAACACTTTGTGACCCCATGGACTGCAGCACACCAGGCCTCCTTGTCCATCACCATCTCCTGAAGCTTGCTCAAACTCATGTCCACTGAGTTGGTGATGCCATCCAACCATCTCATCCTCTGTCATCCCCTTCTCTTCCTTTCAATCTTTCTAGCACCAGGGTATTTTCTAATGAGTCAGCTTTTCGCATTGGATGGCCAAAGTTTTGGAACTTCAGTCACCCCATGACTGTACGGACTGTAACCTACGGACTGTAGCCTCTGTCCATGGAATTGTCCAGGCAAGAACACTGGAGTGGATAGCCATTCTTCTCCAGGGGATCTACCCAACCCAGGGATCAAACCTGGGTCTCCAGCATTGCAGGCAGATTCTTTATCATCTAAGCCACCAGGGAAGCCCCTGAACATGGAATATAGGCTTATAATTTTGTAGAATAGAGAAGTTAAAATGATTTTGAGGGGTTTGGATTAGAGATTAAATGTTCAATTTTATACATGCTGAGTTAGAGTTGATATCAAGAGACCTTGGTAGAGACACATAGAAAATAGATGGACATGTCTACTTAGACATGTCTACTTATGTGTCTACTCGTGCTTTGCTTAGAAAACCTAAGCAGAAAGGACTCTTTATCAGTAAAGGTGTAGACGTCAAGTTATGGACAAGTCCTCCAAAAGAGAAGGAGATTAGAGGAAAGGAGGATTGAGGAACTTTGGTTTGCCAGCATTTAGACAGTGAAAGGAAAGGGAACCAACCCAAAAGTGACACAAGCAGGCAGAAAAGCAGAAGAATCAAGCTGATGTAATGTCATGGAGGCCTCAACTTAAGTGACTTTCTGAGAAGCAGTGAGGAGGTATGTCAGGGGTCCCAGAGAGAGGCGGAGGGAGACGCAGCTCACCCCTGACCCCTGCATTACCTCCCCCCCCCTCCTCCAGGAGGAGGCGGTGTCTGTCCTGCCTGCTCTGGGTCACACGTCAGCCTCAGCATCAACTCAGCCAGGCTCCGGTCTGCTCCACCAGCCACATGCATTTAAAAGGACAGACTGTCACTCTTCCTCCTGAGTGTCTTGCACATCCCTTGGGGAACTTGGCTTTGTCATTTGATTTCTTCATCCATTAAATTTGCATTTATTCAGCTCCTCAACCCTGGTGCTCAGCTCTGGGATCACAGTGATGAACAAGGTCCTTCATTCTCTAAAAGATCTGGCATTGCACGAGACTGTCAACTACAACTGACTACTTTGATCATTTCCAAACCAGTGTTTGTAAAGGGAACAACTTTACTTTTCCTATCTCTGGTGGGGTTCTTTTTCTGCTTGGGTATAAAAGGCATTTCTTGTTTCTCAGAAGTCTCTTAGCTTCAGCGTGCCTGATTTTATCCTCTGGCATTTTGAGGCTTACTATCTTTTTATGTTCATGATATTGGTTTTAAAACCAGTAATGATATTTCTTTTCAAAAACACATTATTTTAAAATAAGTATATTTAAAGTTAAAATGCAAATTGGCTAAAAATCAAGTAAATAATAGTTTCAGAAAAAATTATTTCTGAGTTTGGAAAACCCTGAATCAGAGAATGATAAATGCATATCATTAGTATCAACAAGGCTGCACAGAGTAGACTCTACATTCTCCAAATACAAACAGATTTATGTATGCTTATATACAAATATAAACCTTGATTTTAGCTATTTAATATATTCTACTATATTATGAAAAGAGGCTTCCCTGGTGGCTCAGACCATAAAGAATCTGCCTGCAATGCAGGAGTCCCAGGTTCGATCCCTGGGCTGGAAAGATCCCCTGGAGGAGGAAATGGCTACCCATTCCAGTACTCTTGCCTGAAGAACCCCATGGACAGAGGAGCCTGGCAGGCTACAATCCATGGGGTTGCAAAGAGTTGGACATTACAGAGTGACTAACAGTTTCACTTTTTCACTTTTCATGCTCCGAAAAAGCAACATTTATGTCAAGAACTGGGAAGTATCTGAAATTTTACCCTATTTGCAAGTGAATAGGCTATTTTCATGGCTGTATAGAAGACAGTTTATTACTCAATAGCAATAGCAGTAGTCAGAACATGAGTATTTTTGTATCAGTTTCCCAAACCTCATTTCCCATTGGGTAATACAAAGAGGAACCACATGATACCTGTACGTAGAGAGGGTTGCATTTCATGTAAGGAGCCTTAACCTTAGAGAACCCCAGACTTTTATAATGGGCAAAAGCACACTTCCCCATGTTGTTGAGGCCACATTGTCTTTATAATATTGAACTTAACCATGCCTGCTCTTTGCTCCACTAAACATTCATGACTAGATAGTGCACAGCACAGAGTAGTGGGTGCCTCCCTTCAAAAGACACAGAGAAGCGTGACAAACCCATGAAGAAAGGCCCCCCAACAATCAGTGTTTTAACATATCCCTTAAAAATCCATTAAAAAGCCATTTTGATCATTGTGATATACGATGTTTTCCAAATTGTTAACTTAGTCCACAAGCTGAAAACACTCAACACTCTTTCATTTAGGGACACACATATTTATACAAACCATCATTAAGGAGACTTGAAATGAGTTCTTTCACTAAAATGAGTATAACTTGAACAACCAGACATATTAGAAGCACAGGCACCTGTGGACATCCACTAATGCATGCAACTTATTGGAGATAAAACTTGTCTATTTTCTAACAATCATTTGGAAAAATGCAATCACAAATCTGATGGTTTTTTTTTTTTACATTTTTTGCATATCTGATTACCATGTCTTAGGCTTCTATTATATACTGTAATAACACTTATTATGTGCTGGCAGAGGTAGGAGTTTTGCAATTATGCTAAAATCTTACAATGTAAAGAAACTTCAGTCAAGCACAGTATAAAATGATTTTGCTAATTACTCCTAGTAGTTTCTGTTTTGTTTTCTTTAAATGCATATTGCATATGCCACATGTTTATGGAAAAGGCCATTTCTCTTTGATTACTGGCAAAATTTCAGAAATGTTTCATTGGCAAATTGCAAAATGCTAAACACTTTTATTATAAGTCGAAGTCCTGTTTCACAATATAAAATTTACCTCTTTAAGTCTGCATTTTCAGGCAAAAGTTGAATCTATTTTTGAAAACAGAAATCATTTGGTAGACAAAATATAGGGTGACTGATTTGGAGGAAATGCAATTATGTGATTGCATTGATTGCAAAGGTTGTATGAAAGGGTCACTAGGGTCATGATCATACGACCCTTTCTGTGTGAGTTTACTTTCTTCAACGTTCAGCATAGTCTTTAGAGGCAAGTTTTGAGAAAACAATTTGTTTATCAAAATCAAATATAAATGGTTTATTTAAACAAAACTGTGGCTGATCTTTTTCAAAACAGTTCTCTTCTAGTCTTACTTGAGAATGGACAATAATTCAACACTGGAGGAAGAGAATTATCCTTTGAGAGCAGGATCTTAGTGTGATTCAGCTCATCAGAAATGATGCAGTTTTTGTACTTAAATTGTATACTTTTAAATAAAGATTTTTATCATGAATTTTGCATAAGAATTTAATTGGGACTATACCTTATATTTTGTTAATTTTTTAAAAATTCTTTCTTTGTTGGTTTTCCCTTTTCTATTTCTCTTCTAGTTTTTTATATTCTTATCATGTAACTATCCTGAATGTATCCTTGTATATCTTTCTCCGTGCTCAGATAATAACACTTAACTTATATATAAAAAGCCTTAACATATTTTACAAAATGGATCACAAAACAACAAATGTATTATTATATTTTACATTTATAACAATATTCTTAGAAATCCTTTCCATTTAATATGCAATTTCTAATTCCTTTCTTTTTAACAAATGAATAATATGGCATGGTTATCCCATAATTTATTTTTGCATTTCCTTAATAATGAGCAAGTGTTCTGTTTCTAGACATTTTTGTCCCTATCAACAATGCTGTAATAAACTTCTTTGAATATGAACAGTTATATACTAGTGCTTTGAGTTAATCTTTGAGAATAATTAAAGATTAATGCTTTGAGAATAATCCTATGAGTTGATTTCTAGGATTTGGACTTCTAGGATGAAGGATATTTACATTCTAAGGTTTTTAATAAAGGTCGTTAGGTTGCTTTCAAAAAAAGGTGATGCATATTCTCATTTCATTCAGCAATTTAAATTTAAATTTAAATTGCAATTTAACATTTTAACTTTACTCCTATCAACTGCAGTTGTTTTGTTGTTGTTGTTGTTGTTGTTGTTGTTTGACTGTTTGTAATGTTGAATATTCTAGCATGGGGAACCACATAGTCAGGAAAGAACTTATCACTTCTCACAACCCTGGGAAGTTCCTTAATACACTGAACCTATTCAACAAGAAACCCTGGTGAGTACACCGGGTTGGTATCATATTCTATCCATGTCTCACTCTCCCCAGCTATGTGGCTCAGCAGTAAAGAATCTGCCTGCCAAGCGAGAGACGCAAGAGGTTCAGGCTCAATCTCTGTGGTGAGAAGATCCCCTGGAGAAGGAAATGGTAACCCGTTCCAGTATTCTTGCCTGGGGAATCCCATGGACAGAGGACCCTGGCAGGCTACAGTCCATGGGGTCACAGAGAGTCAGACATGACTGAGCATGCTGTGCCATCCGGACCCCAGGCTTGGCATCCTTTTTTCCCCACAGTCATTTCATTTTCAAGGTCAGTCTTGCTCTGGTCTCTGCTTTGTTTCAGCCCTTCCTTTCCTCTTCTACCACTTTGCCCACTACTATGAAACTATCTATAGGGGTGCTTTTCTCAAAGATAAACTTGTAACTTCACTCCCCCCTCCCCCACTTTTCAGAAGTCCAGAAGTCATGACAAGTTGATGATTTATGTGTATCCCTGGGGAGAAGAGTTTAGTCACTAATTCTGATACCACTGAATTTCAAGTTTGAAAGTCAATTGCCCAGGACATTATCTCCTGTTGAAACTTCTGCAAGACCTATTAGAGGGTGAATGACTATCAGGAGGTACTTTCCGTTGAGACTCATCTCAAAGGTAGTGCATGATATCAGCTAAGCACAAATGTATAATCAAAGCAGATTTTAGAAATTCGTATTTAAACACAAATTAAGGAAAGCAAATAAATGTCAAACGAATGGCATGTGAATAAAGAAACCTGTCATGGGTTAGAAGAAATAACTGAAAAGCAGTGATAACATTATAATCGGCATGTCAACAAAGATAAATGCCATTTATCCAGGTGAGAGGAAGCAAGATGACAGGTGGCAAAAATATTCGAGTACCTAAATGTCATTTGATAATGAGTGCTTTCTGACATTTTTACCTAGGATCAGGGATGAAATTCTGTTCAAGGTGTTTCATAACATTTTAAATAACGTGGGCATACTTTCTCTTGCTCTCCAACTCTTTTCTGTGTATTTATCATTTCTGCTCATGCAGTTTGCATTTCTTAATGGACCAGGGAATCTGTTGTCGGTTCTGTGTTTACCTCTCACAGTGAAAGGTGCACAGCAATGACTTAAAAATATTGATTACTTGAGATGTTGACACAGTGGACCTTGGAGGAAGAAGAAAGTGGGAATTATAATGGAAAATGTGCATATTAATAACCTGGCATTGCTACGGGTTACCACTGAGCTGAGAGCTCTACGTGGTGTCAATTAGAAATTCACCCTCTTGGCCCAGCCTGCCTGGGTTAACATCCCCTTCTGTCTGGATGCTCTGGAGCAGTAAATCAACCTAATCCTGCTTCATTCCCTTCCTGTAGCAAAGAGAGTTAATTGCTTCATCTACCTCATAGCTTTATGGTGAGATTTAAAGGAATTTATAGTTATAGAAGACATATCAAACTTACTGTTTGATATACAGTAAGCATCCAAGAATTGGTCATGGTTATAACTAACATGTTTGTGGATGTGATCATGATTCACATGACACAGAAATAGAAACTCAGAGTTTCTCAGTACATCAATATCTTTGGCCTGGATATGGTTTAGCGTAGGGATAAAGTGAGCAAAGCTTTGATCAGATAGATTTGGGCTCAGATTCTGGTACCTTCACTTTAATGACTCCCAGCAGGAAAGAGATGATCCGCATGCACTAGGAACTGAGGAGAGTATAAGAAAGAGACATTTGAAAAGTGTCATCAGGGTTAACATGAGCCGAGAGAGTTAGGATTGGATCTGATAGATGGATGTTCGTAACATTGCTCTGGAGGCACTGATCAAAACCATCCCCAATAAGAAGAAATGCAAAAAAGCAAAATGGCTGTCTGAGGGGGCCTTACAAATAGCTGAGAAAAGAAGAGAAGCAAAAGGCAAAAGAGAAAAGGAAAGATATACCCATTTGAATGCAGAGTTCCAAAGAAGAGCAAGGAGAGATAAGAAAGCCTTCCTAAGTGATCAATGCAAAGAAATAGAGGGAAACAATACAATGGGAAAGACTAGAGATCTCTTCAAGAAAATTAGAGATACCAAGGGAACATTTCATGCAAAGATGGGCACAATAAAGGACAGAAATGGTATGGACTTAACAGAAGAAGAATATATTAATAAGAGGTGACAAGAATATACAGAACTATAAAAATAAATAAATAAATAAAATAATCCACTACCCAGATATGTGTGATCACCCATGGTGTATAATGGCATGAATTCATCTAGAGCCAGACATCCTGGAATGTGAAGTCAAGTGGGCCTTAGGAAGCATCACCATGAACAAAGCTAGTGGAGATAATGGGATTCCAGTTGAGCTATTTCAAATTCTACATGATGATGCTGTGAAAGTGTTGCACTCAATATGCCAGCAAATTTGGAAAACTCAGCAGTGGCCACAGGACCGGAAAAGGTCAGCATTCATTCTAATCACCAAAAAAGGTAATGTCAAACAATGTTCAAACTATCACACAATTGCACTCATTTCACATATTAGCAAAGTAGTGCTCAAAATTCTCCAAGACAGGCTTTAACAGTACGTGAACCAAGAACTTCCAGATATTCAAGTTGGATTTAGAAAAGGCAGAGGAACCAGAGCTCAAATTGACAACATTCAGTGGATCATAGAAAAAGCAAGAGAATTCCAGAAAAATATCTATTTCTATATATTGACCATCCTAAAGCCTTTGTCTGTGTGGATCACAATAAATTGTGGAAAATTCTTAAAGAGATGGAAAGACCAGACCACCTGACCTGCCTCCTGAGAAATCTGTATGCAGGTCAGGAAGCAACAGTTAGAACTGGACATGAAATAATGGACTGGTTCAAAATTGTGATAAAAGTACATCAAGGCTGCATTTTGTCCCCCTGCTTAATTAACTAATATGCAGAGTATATCACGGGAAACGCTGGGCTGGATGACACACAAGCTGGAATCAAGATTGCCAGGAGAAATATCAATAACCTCAGACATGCAGATGACACTGTTCTAATGGCAAAAAGTGAAGAGGAACTAAAGAGCCTCTTGATGAAAGTGAAAGAGGAGAGTGAAAAAGTTGGCTTAAAACTCAACATTCAGAAAGCTGAGATCATGGCATCTGGTCCCATCACTTCATGGCAAATAGATGGGGAAATAATGGAAACAGTGACAGACTTTATTTGCTTGGGCTCCAAAATTACTGCAGATGGTGACTGCAGCCATAAACGTAAAAGACACTTGCTCCTTGGAAGAAAACCTTTGACCAACCTAGACAGAATGTTAAAAAACAGAGACATTTGCTGGCAAAAGTCCACGTAGTCAAAACTTGTTTTTCCATTAGTCATGTGTGGATGTGAGAGCTGGACGTAAAGTAAGTTGAACGCAGAAGAACTGATGCTTTTTTAAAAGATTTATTTTAATTAGAGGCTAATTACTTTACAATATTTGAACTGTGGTGTTGGAGAAGACACTTGAGAGTCCCTTGAACTGTAAGGACATCAAACCAGTCAATCCTAAAGGAAATGAATCCTGAATATTCATTGGAAGAACTGATGCTGAAGCTGAAGCTCCATACTTTGGCCGCCTGATGTGAAGAACTGACTTCACTGAAAAAGACTCTGATTCTGGGAAAGATTGAAAGCAGGAAGAGAAGGGTATTACAGAGGGTGAGATGGTTGGATGGTTTCATCTACTTCATGGATATGAGTTTGAGCAAGCTTCGGGAGTTGGTGATGGACAGGGAAGCATGGTGTTCTGCAGTTGATGGGGTCACAAACAGTCGGACATGACTCAGCAACTATATTGAACTGAACTGAAAGGCGAGTTAGTAAGCACCAAGGGTTAGAAAGCCTGGGACCACTTCAGTTCTTGGCTGAATGGGAAAAATGAAGAATTGGTCACTGAATCAGAGAAAAAGAGTTCTGCAAGGAGTTCCTACAAAAGCCGTAGTAGTGTCCCACTACGACTCTAGTAAGACGTTACTCTTCTCCCTGTTGCAAACTCATTTCTTGTTGGAGAAACCCGTGGGAAGCCAGAGAGGGCAAAGAAACCTTTAGATGAGATCCTTACCAGCCCTCCCCCCAGGGGCTGTGATGGGGGGAGAACTGATTTACAAGGACAGACTCTCCAGCTCCTTGCTGAACCCTTCTGAGCCCCACCTGCATGCGTTCTCTGTGCTCCTTTCAGTGCCTCAACCTTGAACACTGTCTCTTTGAAAACTTCAAGGGTGGCTCCAGAATTAAATATTGCGGACTTATTGGTATGCTTGGTTCTAAAGGAGGGGCCATTTGCATCTCAAACAGGCAGGATTTTATTAAGCAGGCCCTATTTGTTAGGACAAACTAGTTGGAGGTCAGTTACAGCTTAGTTCAAAAGCAGGTAGCAGGCAGCGAGCTCCCAAGACACAAGGGCAGCCCTACCCTCAAAGGGCCCCAAGTCCTCTTGGCACTTCCTTTTTGGCCCCTTCCCCTGGAGCCTGATTGGCTACACTCTATGCAAAATAGATGATGGCACCAGTATGCACCTGATTGGCTACACCCAGACCAATCAGAGAAGAGGGTGTGTTTTCCCAGGTTAGGCCCTAAGCTAATAGGGGCTGGTTGGTACTAGCCTTTAACCCGATTTGTTACACCCAGGACCAAAGGTTCTCCCTGAGGTCTCCTCAACCTCCCCTTTTCTGGGCTTTTCCTCCCTCAGTGTGGTTCTGCTATCTTGGACTCCTTTTTAATTTTTTTTTTTTTTTCTAACTACCAGACACAATGACTAATATCCTTTGAATCTCCTAAAAAGTATGTAACCAGGGCTTGACACTCTTGAGAAAATCATGTTAAATTTAAGCATAGCATTTGAGATACAAGTAATTAATGACATCTATGTTTAGAACAGTATTCCCTCAAACATATTTCACTGAATATTTAAAATGCTGTGTAGAATGCAAGCAAACAAGAAAGGTACGAATAAAGCAAGGAAGCAAATGAGTCAATCAAAACATTTGTGGTGAAATGAATTTGGAAATTTCTGGGTTCAACAAAGTGGTTCACGTACTGCAGGAATTCTCAGATCTCTTTTACTAGGTTATTACTATAAATCTTCAAGTTGGTTACATAGACTTAAGTCTCCCAGTGTAATTTGTCTTGAAATTGTTTTTTTCCACCAAAAATGGAACTTTGTAAAAATACACTTTGTACATTTAGAGAAATATAGAGCATTATCTTGCATTTTGTAATTTTGGATGAAATAAAACGTGCTATATCAAACATAGTCACTATATCAGCTTCTTTGGCAAGAAGTTATTTTTGCCAAGTGTCTATTACCTATATGTCAATACAGCCAAGTTTTGTTAGAGCTACATTACCAACCTGATCATGCACCAAGAAGCTACATAGAGCTAAATAATGGTTCTTCGGTCCTAACTTCCAGCATGAGGAGAGAACTATCCTCCTCTTATCAGGATACGATATCAGGGTACATGTGCGTGGAGGGAAAGACACAGTTAAAAAACAAAGTTGCAGAGTCTTTCTGGCTCACTTCACTCTGTATAATAGTCAAGAGTAACTGAGGAAAAGTAGAGATAAAATGTCTGCATTTTTCATAGGGAAAAAAAAGGAAGCAGACTTTTTAAAAAATATATTGCTTTTCTCATTTTTTTTAAGCAGATTTTTTTTCTTTTTTTAAAATTTTATTATTTAACTTTACAATATTGTATTGGTTTTGCCATATATCATCATGAATCTGCCACAGGTATACATGTGTTCCCCATCCTGAACCCTCCTCCCTCCTCCCTCCCCGTACCATCCCTTGGGTCGTCCCAGTGGACCAGCCCCAAGCATCC
Source organism: Bubalus kerabau (assembly GCF_029407905.1). Classification (NCBI taxonomy): domain Eukaryota; kingdom Metazoa; phylum Chordata; class Mammalia; order Artiodactyla; family Bovidae; genus Bubalus; species Bubalus kerabau. Next base: position 103,916,151 of record NC_073633.1, on the reverse strand, counting down.
AGTATCATGCATCAAACCTGGACTGGCGACTCGTTTCATATATGATATTATACATGTTTCAATGCCATTCTCCCAAATCATCCCACCCTCTTCCTCTCCCACAGAGTACAAAAGACTGTTCTATACATCAGTGTTTCTTTTGCTGTCTTGTATATAGGGTTATTGTTACCATATTTCTAAATTCCACATATATGCGTTAGTATACTGTACTGGTGTTTTTCTTTCTGGCTTACTTCACTCTGTATAACAGGCTCCAGTTTCATCCACCTCATTAGAACTGATTCAAATATATTCTTTTTAATGGCTGAGTAATACTCCATTGTGTATATGTACCACCACTTTCTTATCCATTCATCTGCTGATGGACATCTAGGGCTTTCATGTCCTGGCTATTATAAACAGTGCTGTGATGAACATTGGGGTACACATGTCTCTTTCAATTCTGGTTTTCTCAGTGTGTATGCCCAGCAGTGGGATTGCTGGATCATAAGGCAGTTCTATTTCCAGTTTTTTAAGGAATCTCCACACTGTTCTCCAAAGTGGCTGAACTAGTTTGCATTCCCACCAACAGTGTAAGAGGGTTCCCTTTTCTCCACACCCTCTCCAGCATTTATTGCTTGTAGACTTTTGGATCGCAGCCATTCTGACTGGTGTGAAATGGTACCTCATAGTGGTTTTGATTTGCATTTCTCTGATAATGAGTGATGTTGAGCATCTTTTCATGTGTTTGTTAGCCATCTGTATGTCTTCTTTGGAGAAATGTCTATTTAGTTCTTTGGCCCATTTTTTGTTTGGGTCATTTATTTTTCTGGAGTTGAGCTGTAGGAGCTGCTTGTATATTTTTGAGATTAGTTGTTTGTCAGTTGCTTCATTTGCTATTATTTTCTCCCATTCTGAAGGCTGTCTTTTCACCTTGCTTATAGTTTCCTTTGTTGTGCAGAAGCTTTTAAGTTTAATTAGGTCCCATTTGTTTATTTTTGCTTTTATTTCCAATATTCTTGGAGGTGGGTCATAGAGGATCCTGCTGTGATGTATGTCAGAGAGTGTTTTGCCTATGTTCTCCTCTAGGAGTTTTATAGTATCTGGTCTTACGTTTAGATCTTTAATCCATTTTTAGTTTATTTTTGTGTATGGTGTTAGAAAGTGATCTAGTTTCATTCTTTTACAAGTGGTTGACCAGAGTTCCCAGCACCACTTGTTAAAGAGTTTGTCTTTAATCCATTGTATATTCTTGCCTCCTTTGTCAAAGATAAGGTGTCCATAGGTACGTGGGTTTATCTCTGGGCTTTCTATTTTGTTCCATTGATCTATATTTCTGTCTTTGTGCCAGTACCATACTGTCTTTATGACTGTGGCTTTGTAGTAGAGCCTGAAGTCAGGCAGGTTGATTCCTCCAGTTCCATTCTTCTTTTTCAAGATCGCTTTGGCTATTCAAGGTTTTTTGTATTTCCATACAAATTGTGAAATTATTTGTTCTAGCTCTGTGAAGAATACCGTTGGTAGCTTGATAGGGATTGCATTGAATCTATAAATTGCTTTGGGTAGTATACTCATTTTCACTATATTGATTCTTCCAATCCATGAACATGGTATATTTCTCCATCTGTTAGTGTCCTCTTTGATTTCTTTCACCAGTGTTTTATAGTTTTCTCTATATAGGTCTTTAGTTTCTTTAGGTAGATATATTCCTAAGTATTTTATTCTTTTTGTTGCATTGGTGAATAGAATTGTTTCCTTAATTTCTCTTTCTGTTTTCTCATTATTAGTGTATAGGAATGCAGGGGATTTCTGTGTGTTGATTTTATATCCTGCAACTTTACTATAGTCATTGATTAGTTCTAGTAATTTTCTGGTGGAGTCTTTAGGGTTTTCTATGTAGAGGATCATGTCATCTGCAAACAATGAGAGTTTTACTTCTTCTTTTCCAATTTGGATTCCTTTTATTTCTTTTCCTGTTCTGATTGCTATGGCCAAAACTTCCAAAACTATGTTGAATAGTAATGGTGAAAGTGGGCACCCTTGTCTTGTTCCTGACTTTAGAGGAAATGCTTTCAATTTTTCACCATTGAGGATAATGTTTGCTGTGGGTTTGTCATATATAGCTTTTATTATGTTGAGGTATGTCCCTTCTATTCCTGCTTTCTGGAGAGTTTTCATCATAAATGGATGTTGAATTTTGTCAAAGGCTTTCTCTGCATCTATTGAGATAATCATATGGTTTTTATTTTTCAATTTGTTAATGTGGTGTATTACATTGGTTGATTTGCAGATATTGAAGAATCCTTGCATCCCTGGAATAAAGCCCAATTGGTCATGGTGTATTTTCTTTTTAATGTGTTGTTGGATTCTGATTGCTAGAATTTTGTTAAGGATTTTTGCATCTATGTTCATCAGTGATATTGGCCTGTAGTTTTCCTTTTTTGTGGCATCTTTGTTAGGTTTTGGTACTAGGGTATTGGTGGCCTCATAGAATGAGTTTGGAAGTTTACCTTCCTCTGCAATTTTCTGGAAGAGTTTGAGCAGGATAGGTGTTAGCTCTTCTCTAAATTTTTGGTAGAATTCAGCTGGGAAGCTGTCTGGACCTGGGCTTTTGTTTGCTGGAAGATTTCTGATTACAGTTTCAATTTCCATGCTTGTGATGGGTCTGTTAAGATTTTCTATTTCTTCCTGGTCGAGTTTTGGAAAGTTGTACTTTTCTAAGAATTTGTCCATTTCTTCCATGTTGTCCATTTTATTGGCATATAATTGCTGATAGTAGTCTCTTATGATTCTTTGTATTTCTGTGTTGTCTGTTGTGATCTCTCCATTTTCATTTCTAATTTTATTGATTTGATTTTTCTCTCTTTGTTTCTTGATGAGTCTGGCTAATGGTTTGTCAGTTTTATTTATCCTTTCAAAGAACCAGCTTTTGGCTTTGTTGATTTTTGCTAAGGTCTCTTTTATTTCTTTTGCCTTTATTTCTGCCCTAATTTAAGATTTCTTTCCTTCTACTAACCCTGGGGTTCTTCATTTCTTCCTTTTCTAGTTGCCTTAGGTGTAGAGTTAGGTTATTTATTTGACTTTTTTCTTGGTTCTTGAGGTATGCCTGTATTGCTATGAACTTTCCCCTTAGGACTGCTTTTACAGTGTCCCACAGGTTTTGGGTTGTTGTGTTTTCGGTTTCATTAGTTTCTATGTAAATATTGATTTCTTTTTTGATTTCTTCTGTGATTTGTTGGTTATTCAGCAGCGTGTTGTTCAGCCTCCATATGTTGAAATTTTTAATAGTTTTTCTTCTGTAATTGAGATCTAATCTTACTGCATTGTGGTCAGAAAAGATGCTTGGAATGATTTCAATTTTTTTGAATTTACCAAGGCTAGATTTATGGCCCAGGATGTGATCTATCCTGAAGAAGGTTCCATGTGTGCTTGAAAAAAAGGTGAAATTCATTGTTTTGGGGTGAAATGTCCTATAGATATCAATTAGGTCTAACTGGTCTATTGTATCATTTAAAGTTTGTGTTTCCTTGTTAATTTTCTGTTTAGTTGATCTATCCATAGGTGTGAGTGGGGTATTAAAGTCTCCCACTATTATTGTGTTATTGTTAATTTCCCCTTTCATACTTGTTAGCATTTGTCTTACATGTTGCGGTGCTCCTATGTTGAATGCATATATATTTATAATTGTTATATCTTCTTGGATTGATCCTTTGATCATTATGTAGTGATCTTCTTTGTCTCTTTTCACAGCCTTTGTTTTAAAGTCTATTTTATCTGATATGAGTATTGATACTTCTGCTTTCTTTTGGTCTCTATTTGCATGGAAAATCTTTTTCCAGCCCTTCACTTTCAGTCTGTATGTGTCCCCTGTTTTGAGGTGGGTCTCTTGTAGACAACATATATAGGGGTCTTGTTTTTGTATCCATTCAGCCAGTCTTTGTCTTTTGGTTGGGGCATTCAACCCATTTACGTTTAAGGTAATTACTGATAAGTATGACCCCGTTGCCATTTACTTTATTGTTTTGGGTTTGAGTTTATACACTCTTTTTGTGTTTCCTGTCTGGAGAATATCCTTTAGTATTTGTTGGAGAGCTGGTTTAGTGGTGCTGAATTCTCTCAGCTTTTGCTTGTCTGTAAAGCTTTTGATTTCTCCTTCATATTTGAATGAGATCCTTGCTGGGTACAGTAATCTGGGCTGTAGGTTATTTTCTTTCATCACTTTAAGTATGTCTTGCCATTCCCTCCTGGCTTGAAGAGTTTCTATTGAAAGATCAGCTGTTATCCTTATGGGAATCCCCTTGTGTGATATTTGTTGTTTTTCCCTTGCTGCTTTTAATATTTGTTCTTTGTGTTTGATCTTTGTTAATTTGATTAATATGTGTCTGGGGTGCTTTGCCTTGGGTTTATCCTGTTTGTGACTCTCTGGGTTTCTTGGACTTGAGTGATTATTTCCTTCCCCATTTTAGGGAAGTTTTCAACTATTATCTTCTCAAGTATTTTCTCATGGTCTTTCTTTTTGTCTTCTTCTTCTGGGACTCCTATGATTCGAATGTTGTAGCATTTAATATTGTCCTGGAGGTCTCTGAGATTGTCCTCATTTCATTTAATTAGTTTTTCTTTTTTCCTCTCTGATTCATTTATTTCTACCATTCTATCTTCTAATTCACTAATCCTATCTTCTGCCTCTGTTATTCTACTATTTGTTGTCTCCAGAGTGTTTTTGATTTCATTTATTGCATTATATATTGACTCTTTTTTATTTCTTCTAGGTCCTCGTTAAACCTTTCTTGCATCTTCTCAATCCTTGTCTCCAGGCTATTTGTCTGTGATTCCATTTTGATTTCAAGATTTTGGATCATTTTCACTATCATTATTCAGAATTCTTTATCAGGTTGATTCCCTATCTCTTCCTCTTTTGTTTGGTTTAGGGGGCATTTATCCTGTTCCTTTACCTGCTGGGTATTCTTCTGTCTCTTCATCTTGTTTATATTGCTGAGTTTGGGTGTCCTTTCTGTACTCTGGCAGTTTGTGGAGTTCTCTTTATTGTGGAGTTTCCTCACTGTGTGTGGGTTTGTTTAGGTGGCTTGTCAAGGTTTCTTGGTTAGGGAAGCTTGTGTCGGTGTTCTGGTGGGTGGAGCTGGATTTCTTCTCTCTGGAGTGCAATGAAGTGTCCAGTAATGAGTTATGAGATGTCTATGGTTTTGGAGTAACTTTGGGCAGCCTGAATATTGGAGCTCAGGGCTGTGTTCCTGTGTAGCTGGATAATTTGCATGGTATGTCTTGCTCTGGAACTTGTTGGCCCTTGGGTGGTGCTTGGTTTCAGTGTAGATATGGAGGCATTTGATGAGCTCCTGTCAATTAATGTTCCCTTGAGTCAGGTGTTCCCTGGAGTCAGGGTTTGGACTTAAGCCTCCCGCTTCCAGTTTTCAGTCTTATTTTTACAGTAGTCTCAAAATTTCTCCTTCTATACAGCACCATTGATAAAACATCTAGGTTAAAGATGAAAAGTTTCTCCACAGTGAGGGACACCCAGAGAGGTTCACAGAGTTACATGGAGAAGAGAAGAGGGAGGAGGGAGTTAGAGGTGACCCGAATGAGATGAGGTGGAATCAATAGAGGAGACAGCAGGCTAGCCAGTAGTCACTTCCTTATGTGCACTCCACAACTGGACCGCTCAGAGATGTTCATGGAGTTATACAGAGAAGAGAAGAGGGAGGAAGGAGACAGAGGTGGCCAGGAGGATTAAAGGGGGAATGAAAAGGAGAGAGACAGATCCAGCCAGTAATCAGTTCCCTAAGTGTTCTCCACCATCTGGAACACACAGGAATTCACAGAGTTGGGTAGAGCAGAGAGGGGTTAGGGAGGAGACACAGGTGACCTGGTGGAGAAAAAGGAGAGTCCAAAGGGGGAGAGAACAGTCAAGCCAGTAATCTCTCTCCCAAGTAAAAATGGGTACTGAAGATTGGGTTCTTAAAGGTACAAAATTGGTAACAAATACCAAAAAGCAAAAATTAGAAATCTAGAGTGGAATTGGAATTTCAAAAATACAATGTTAAAGAAAAGAAGAAGAAAAAGAAAGAGAGAGAAAAAAACAAAGTCACAAAAATTATAAAGAAAATATAGGTACAAAATTGATAACAAATACAAAAAAGCAAAAATTAAAAATCTAGAGTAGAGTTTGGAATTTCAGATATACAATGTTAAAGAAAAAAAAAAAAACAAAGTCACACAAATTATAAAAATATATATATGATTCCTGGGTGGGAAAGATGCCCCGGAGAAGGCAATGGCAGCCCACTCAAGTATTCCTGTCTGGAGAATTCCATGGACAGAGGAAGCTGGTGGGCTACAGTCCACGGGGTCCTAAAGAATCAGACACAACTTAGCAACTACACACACACACACACACACACACATGCACACACGCACAATTGGATAATATCCTTGATCTGAGGGAGTTCGTATTATGTGGGATGAGTTGGAATATCGCAATGAACAGCAGTGTGTCTCATCTGTTGGAAAAGGTGTGGAGGAATGCTGAGAGGTTGAACTGATAGGGGAGGAAAAGCCTCTATTGGGTAGTGTCCTCAGGGAAAACCTCTCTGGGGACATTGTAGACAGCAGAGTCCTCAGTTAAATGAGAGAATGTTTGACCATGAGAGGCAGAGTGTCTTAAAAACTGAGGGAAAGGAAAGTAATCAAGACCTGAGTGGGAACCTGTCTAGATTAATCTAGAAACACAGGGAGTCTGGAAGGTACTTTTTCTCATTTGCTTTTAGTGAAATTCTGCAAGTGTTAAACCAACTGAAATAAGAATATTTTTGGCAGAGATCGATGTTATGTTATATTCCCAATCATGGATAGCATTCTTTCTCTGTCCATTTTGCCTTAGACATCTTCTCCCATATCTGGTCACGGCTTAATGCCGTGATTAAGGATTCAGACCACAAGCCACTAGTGATGTGTACATTATTCTTGTCTTTCTGCTCATCTAACCTATATGTGTGTGCGTGCTAAGTTGCTTCAGCTTTGTCCAACTCTTTGCAATCCTATGGACCATACCCTGCCAGATGACTCTGTCCCTGGGTTTCTCCAGAAAAGAATGCTGGAGTGGGTTGCCATGCCTTCCTCCAGGGGATCTTCCCACCCAAGGATTGAACCTTCATCTCTTGTCTGACCTCAATTGGCAGGTGGGTTTTTTACCACTAGCACCACCTCACCTATACATCTAGTACCCAAACATAGTCTTTGACCTTTCCCGGAGAAGGCAATGGCACCCCACTCTAGTACTCTTGCCTGGAAAATCCCATGGATGGAGGAGCCTGGTAGGCTGCAGTCCATGGGGTTGCGAAGAGTTGGACACCACTGGACGACTTCACTTTCACTTTTCACTTTCATGCATTGGAGAAGGAAATGGCAACCCACTCCAGTGTTCTTGCCTGGAGAATCCCAGGGATGGGGGAGCCTGGTGGGCTGCCATCTCTAGGGTTGCACAGAGTCAGACATGACTGAAGCAACTTAGCAGCAGCAGCAGCAGCAGAGGTTCTCTAGTTTCATTAGTGATAGGAACTAAAATATTACTTTTTTTCTTTGCAAATTATGGGTATAGTCAATTTTAAGGGTGACTCTCACTTAGCACCCCTCCTTAGACACATAACCAGGTCATGTGACTTTGCAGCAGTTCCTCACTTTGGGTGGAGCAATGTGCCTGTCCCTTTGACTCTGTACTCATCCATGTGACCTTTTTTGACTAAAGAGATATTAGCCAATGCACCACAAATACTTAAATAACTCATGTGTGGTTGAGCTTGCCTGCCCTCTCTTGTGCCTCCATTATGAACATATGCTGGGTCTAAACTTCTGGAGGAAAAGAAACACTCGAGATGGGGCTGAGTTGTTCATGCCATCCCTGCCAACACCAGCTTCGATGAGTCAGCTACCAGCTCACCCATTTCATTCAAGTGAGCCCAGCCCAAGAACAGAGCTGCCTAGATGGCCCCTCAGACATATGAACTATATGAAGGTGAGTTGTTCTAGACCACAGAGATTTTTGTGGTTAACTGTTACACAATGGTCTCTTGGTAACAGGTAGGTGACACTGTGAACTACACAAAGCAGATGTTTGTTTACACCGTACACTACTAAAACATGTTGTAGTAGAGTGTCTGGAACAACCTAACACATACATGTGAAATCAAGAAAAATGGTACACATGAACCTATTTGCAAAGAAGAAATAGAAATACAGAGAACAAACATATGGACTCCAAGGGGAGAAGAGGGGAGTGGGATGAATTGGGAAATTGGGATTCACATATATATGCACTATGTGTAAAATGGATAAGTAACAAGTAGAGTCAGGGGACTCTACTCAGTGCTCTATGGTGACCTAAACGGGAAGGAAATCCACAAAGGCAGGGATATCCCTTGTGGCTTAGCTGGTAAAGAATCTGCCCTCAATGTGGGAGACCTGGGTTGGATCCCTGGATTGGGAAGATCCCCCGGAGAAGGGAGAGGCTACCCACTCCAGTATTCTGGTCTGGAGAATTCCATGGACGGTATAGTCCTTGGGGTCGCAAAGAGTCGGCCACGACTGAGCGACTTTCACTTTCACATATGTATACATAGAGCTGATTCACTTTGCTGTATAGTAGAAACTAACACAACATTGTAAAGTAACTATCAGTTCAGTTCAGTCGCTCAGTCATGTCCGACTCTTTGCGACCCCATGAACCGCAGCACGCCAGGCCTCCCTGTCCATCACCAACTCCCCGAGTTTACTCAAACTTATGCCCATTGAGTCAGTGATGCCATCCAACCATCTCACCCTCTATCGTCCCCTTCTCCTCCTGCCTTCAATCTTTCCCAGCATCAGGGTCTTTTCCAGTGAGTCAGTTCTTCGCAACAGGTCGCCAAATGATTGGAGCTTCAGCTTCAGCAACAGTCCTCCCAATGAATATTCAAGATCTCCTTGCAGTCTAAGGGACTCTCAAGAGTCTTCTCCAACATCACAGTTCAAAAGCATCAATAAAATTAACTATATCAATTAAAGTAATTATACTCCAATAAAAATTTTTAAAAATAAAGTAACATTCTTAAAATGAATTTTGTAAACTTTAAAAAGGAAGTGCTTTTATGGTTGCTGCAGCTGCCAGTGTTCTCTTTGCTGTGTGATAATCCCTGGCATAATCACATACAATGTAATAGTTTATTTATCTGGTGCACACATTTGTGACAGTCTCTGTTTTCTTGGGCACAGCCTCAAGCTCAGAGAAGAGGATAAAAGACCTTTAATGTCTTGAATCTGTATAAAAAGCTATTATATCTACAGAAGCTCTTAATAATTATTAAGAATATTTTGAGTATTTTGGCTGTCTGGCACAATGTGTAGAAGATATTATCCACATATTGTTCATAACCAAATGGAGAGGTGAGCTTTAGGTATAAAATTTGAGGAGAAAAAAATAGAATTATATTCCAACTATACAAAGAAACTAAAGAATTGGGACTGTCTCAGTAGTTAAGAAATGTTTTTAATTGGTGTCAGATTTGTTTTTGTTCAAATGCCATTTTTGAAAACTTGGTAAGATTCCTCTTAAATTCAGAACTTCAATTTTATATAGAAAACCTTGCATGATGCTTATTCCTGACCTGTGAAAAAGAACAACTGCTCTATAGAAGGAAGTGAGCATGAAATATTTAGAAAACAGAAGCAAAATTTACCCTTTTATTTGAATAAATGATCATCCTTTGCATTTGTTGGCCGTTCCTTTCCTTGTGGCAATAACCACCCCTCTATTTTCTATGACAAAAAAAACTTAAGTGAAGATGTTTTCCATGCCCAGAAGAAAGACTTTGCATTTTTAAAATGCAATCTACCAGGGCTTTGCCTGGAAAATGTCTGATCCTCTGCTAACTCTAGGCCTTTGAAGTTGAGAGTTTTGTATTTTAAAGGGAGTCTAGTTTCAATCTTCAAGGAGATCTTAGTTCAGAGAGGCTGTCATCGGCTCTGTTCTATGCTTCTTTGCAGTCAAATGAAACCATACCTGAAAAAGGATGAGTCCCTTTCCTCCCACAGGTGCACAGGTGTGCCTGTGAGAATCAGATTACTGATTTAAGGCAGGGGCAACGACTCAAAGCCAGAAACCAGAATGAAAGTTGCTGTTCTGTCCCATGATCCTCAATGAAAGCAACTACAAGCTCAGCCCTCTGGAGTCAGGAGGAGTTTCTCCAGAACTCTGCTTACTTGATGGAGGGGAGAAATTTATCCCTAACATCCAACTCAGATGCTCAGCCTACATTTGTCTACACTGATAGCCTCTGTGGCTAGGTTTCCGATATAAAGGCCAAGCATTTCCGAGACAAGTGATGCCTCTCCCTAAAAATGCTGTGTGCTGCAATTTTCTATTTAGTCGGTATTTGCTTTTGCTCAGTTGCTATATCATGTCCAAACCTTTTCGACCTCATGGACTGCAGCATGCCAGGCTTCCCTGTCCTCCATTATCTCCCATAGTTTGCTCAAATCCATGTCCATTGTGTCAGTGATGCCATCCAACCACATCTTCTGTTGCCCTCTTTTCTTCCTGCCCTCAATCTTCCCCAGCATCAGGGTCTGTTCCAATGAGTCAGCTCTTCCCATCAGGTGCCAAAGTATTGGAGCTTCAGAATCAGTCCTTCAAATGGATATTCAGGGCCGATTTCCTTTGGGATTGTGTGGTTTGATCTTGTTGTCCAAGGGGTCTTGTCCAAGGGACCCTCAAGGGTCTTCTCCAGCACTTCAACTTGAAAACATCAATTTTTTGATGCTCAACCTTCATTAGGGTCCAACTCCCAAATCCATGTATGACTACTGGAAAACCATAGCTTTGACTATGTTGACCTTTGTTGGCAAAGTGATGTTTCTGCTTTTTAACACACTGTTTAGGATTTAGTCAGTATGGTTAATGGCTAAGATTGAAGTTTTGGGAACCACACTTCCAGGGTTTAAATTTTAACTTTATATCACCTGGGCCTTCTTGAGGGAGCTTCACACTTCTCTATAATTCACTTTCCACATCTGTCAAATTAGTGTATTAAAGGCATGCACCTCAAAGGTTTCTCGTGAGGATTGAATTTCTTAGCATTTTTAAAGCAATTAAAACAGTACCTGGTACTTGGCCAGTGTTATACAAGTGTTAACTTTTACTATAACGTTGACAAGTCATTTTATGTTACTATTTTGCACTGACTTACTGCCATTAAATGAGAAAGTAATGCCAGTTTTTGGAGTCTGTTGCGTCAACTAGAAAAGAAGTTTGTTACAGCATACAAAGCTAAGACCCTTGCTCTGGAATTTTAGGATGCACAAATATGAATATATGCTTTCCGTTCAGTTCAGTTCAGTTGCTCAGTTGTGTCCGACTCTTTGCGACCCCATGAATTGCAGCACTCCAGGCTTCCCTGTCCATCACCAACTCCCTGAGTTCACTCAGACTCACGTCCATCGAGTCAGTGATGCCATCCAGCCATCTCATCCTCTGTTGTCCCCTTCTCTTCCTGCCCCCAATCCCTCCCAGCATCAAAGTCTTTTCCAATGAGTCAACTCTTCTCATGAGGTGACCGAAGTACTGGAGTTTCTTTAGATTAATAGTTCCAAAGTGTTTATATAACATTGCAACTGTATGTGATCACCATTTTCCATTTAATCAGGTATATTAAAGATTTCAGCCATTCATAAATATTTATTAAGCACTAGTATATGTCTGGAGGTGAAGGCAATGGCAGCCCACTCCAGTACTCTTGCCTGGAAAATGCCATGGATGGAGGAGCCTGGTGGGCTGCAGTCCATGGGGTCACTAAGAGTTGGACACGACTGAAGCAACTTCCCTTTCACTTTCCACTCTCATGCATTGGAGAAGGAAATGGCAACCCACGCCACTGTTCTTGCCTGGAGAATCCCAGGGATGGGGGAGCCTGGTGGACTGCCGTCTATGGGGTCGCACAGAGTCGGACATGACTGAAGCGACTTAGCAGCAGCAGCAGCAGCAGCAGCAGCAGCAGCAGTATATGTCTGGAGAAAGCAATGGCAACCCACTCCAGTACTCTTGCCTGGAAAATCCCAGGGACAGAGGAGCCTGGTGGGCTGTAGTCCATGGGGCCGTGAAGAGTCGGACACGACTTAAGCAACTTAGCTGCCACTGCTGCAGTATATGTCAGATATTGTACTAGAAGCTGGGGCTTTAGCAATATTCAAATATCCTTCTACTCGTGGCATTTCCATCTAGTAGTTTTTTCTTGGTCTGCAGCAGTGTCAATTACTTGATGGAATGTTCAATAGGTAACTATGTAACTAGGATCCCAATTCTGGCAGTATATTTAAATTATTTGGGGGTAATTTAATATAACACTTAATGAAGTTTTATTGAGATCCCCAAATGCAAAACTTAAGAGTCTTACATGTCACATTAAATTGCTAAATGTTGTCCTTTTCCCCGAAATTGACCAACAAGTCCATAACTTTAAAATCAAAGGGCTAAGTTTATGCTTGAACTCTTGAAGAATATTAAATACTTCTATTAATTAAAAAAAAAATGAGACAACAAGAACTCCACGTGCAAACATCCAAAATGCAGGCCAGCTTGTTTAAAACAAAATACATGTTTCAACTTCAGTACAAATTTATTGTTATATAGACAGATAATCTGTGTAGTTTAAAAGATAGATTTAAAATTCTGATTTACAAATTGCTCTCAGTATTTCTATATATGAAACAGAGGGAGACCACAAGCAATGCTCAAACTACCACACAAGTGCACACATTTCTCATGCTAGCAAGGTAATGCTCAAAATCCTTCAAGCTATTCTTCAACAGTATGTGAACTGAGAACTTCTAGATGTACAGGCTGGATTTAGAAAAGGCAGAGGAACCAGAGATCAAATTTCCAACATCCATTGGATCATAGAAAAAGCAAGGGAGTTCTAGAAAAAAATCTACTTCTGCTTCATTGCCTATGCTAAAGCTTTTGAGTGTGTGGATCACAACAAACTGGAAAATTCTTAAAGAGATGGGAATATCAGAACACCTTACCTGCCTCCTGAGAAACCTGTATGCAGGTCAAGAAACAACAGTTAAAATTGGACATGGAACAATGGACTGGTTCAAAATCGGTAAAGGAATATGTCAAGGCTATATCTTGTCACCCTGTTTATTTAAATTATATGCAGAGTACATCACACAAAATGCTGGGCTGGATGAATCACAAGCTGAAATCAAGATTGGTGGGAGAAATATCAATAGCCTCAGATATGTGTATGATGCCACTCTAATGGCAGGAAGTGAAGAGGAACTAAAGAACCTCTTGATGAATGTGAAACAGGAGAGTGAAAAAGCTGGCTTAAAACTCAACATTCATAAAACTAAGATCCTGGCAACTGGTCCCATCACTTCATAGCAAATAGATGGGGAAAAAGTAGAAATGGTGACCGATTTCTTTTCTTGGGCTCCAAAATCACTGTGGACAGTGACTGCAGATATGAAGTTAAAATATGCCTGTTCCTTGGAAGAAAAACTATGACCGACCTAGACACCATATTGAAAAGCAGAGACATCCCTTTGCCTACAAAGGTCCATGTAGCCAATGCTATCGTTTTAACTGTAGTCATGTGTTGATGTGAGAGTTGGATGGCAATGAAGGCTGAGCATCAAAGAACTAGTGCTTTCAAGTTGTGGTGCTGGAGAAGACTGTTGAGAGTCCCTTGGACTACAAAGAGATCAAACCAGTCAACCCTAAAATAAGTCAATTCTGAATATTCATTGGAAGGACTGATGCTGAAGCTCCAATACTTTGGCCACCAAATGGGAAAATCTGACTTATAGGAAAAGACCCAGATCCTGAGAAAAATTGAGAGTAGGAGGTGAAGGGGTCAATAGAAGATGTGATGGTTGGATGGCATCACTGACTCAATGGACATGAATTTGAGCAAACTCCAGCAGATAGTGAAGGTTAGGGAAGCCCCGTGAGCTGAAGTCCATGGAGTCACAAAGAATCTGACATGACTGAGGGACTTAATAACAACAATAACAATAACAAGCTAAATTAGAGTTTAATTCTTAGCTGGCTTTATTTTAGAGGCACCCTTGAAAATGTTGAATTTGAAATAACTTTCAGTATCTAAAAATGTATGGTTAAGCTATACAGTATTGCTGATTTTTTTTTTGATTTATAGAAAGAACAATTTTTTGTAGTTCAACCTAATATTATATGCTAATGTCTTAAAAGATAGTCTAATTGAGCTTCATAGTGTTGGAAAGGTTCTCTATCTGCCCTGCTCAATGTGGTAGCCACTAGTCATCAGTGAAATGTGGTTAGAGTTGCAGAAGGGCTGATTTTCTAAATTCTATTTTATTTCAATCAATTGAAATTTAGTTAACATATAACTTTGGCTGCCTTAGGATCCAGAAAAGTTTAAAGACTGAACTCAGAGAATGACCCACATCAGTATGGACTAGAAATTTTTGTAGACACAATGAATGAACTTGTATATTCCTTTTAGCAATCTTGCCAAAAACTAGCATCCTGGTTTTACTTTATTATTTTTCTTTTTTACAATTAATTTTTATTGGAGTATAATCGCTTTACCGTGTGTGTTAATTTCTACTGTACATCAACATGAGTCAACTGCACATGTACATATACCTCCTCTTTCTTGGATATCACTCCCATTTCATAGATGAGGAACCTGGAGGCAGAGAATACGTCATTTGCTCTGGCTCATCTGCATCTGATGAGGGGTAGAGAGACATGGAGTTTTAGGTAAGTGAAGGTCAGATCATTGGAAACAGAGTAAGAAACAATCATGGGCAGAAGGCAGTGACATGACTTTATCTGAAGTTTTGAGAGAGCACTGTAGTGATGATTTGTTAAATGAGTTGGAAGAATTAACAGGCAGAGTAATGACCCTCCACCCTCCAAAGATATCCATGCCCTGATGTCCAAAACCTGTGAATAAGTTACCATCCATAGTAAAGGATATTCTGCAGGGATGACTAAGGATTTTGAGATTAGGAGATTATCCAGGTAAGCCCAATATAATCACAAGAGTGCTTCTAAGCAGCAGAAGAAGGTGGAAGGGAGAGAACCAGAGAGATGAAGAAGAAAAAGGCTCATCCCTATGTTTCTGGCTTTGAAGGCAAAGAATGCAGGTGATGTCCAGAAGCTAAAGAAGGCAAGGAAATGGATTCTCTCCCAGATCCTCAAAGGAAATGTAGTTCCAGTAACATCTTGATTTTCATCCACTGAGGCTCTTTTCTGACCTCTGACCTCCAGACCTATAAGGCAATACTTTTTTGTTATTTTTAAGCCATGGATTTGAGGTGATTTGGTGTAGCACCAATAGGAAAAAAAATATAGAAAGTAACTAGACTAGAAGTGGGAAAATGAGTTACAGGTTGTTTTAATAAAAGAAGAAAAGAGGTACAAGTAGCCTGAATTCACCAGGGGTATTGGAGAGAAAAGACTCGATATGAGAAAATCAGAGTTCATGGAAACAAAATCAAAAGGCCGGGTTTAAACAAAAAGTTTGGGTTTAGACAAAAAGCTGGAGTCAAGATTGCTGGGAGAAATATCAATAACCTCAGATATGCAGTTGACACCACCCTCATGACAGAAAGTGAAGAACTAAAGAGCCTGTTGATGAAAGTGAAAAAGGAGAGTGAGAAGGTTGGCTTAAAGCTCAACATTCAGAAAACAAAGATCATGGCATCTGGTCCCATCACTTCATGGGAAATAGATGGAGAAACAGTGGAAACAGTGGCGGACTTTATTTTTTGGGGTTCCAAAATCACTGCAGATGGTGACTGCAGCCATGAAATAAAAAGACGCTTACTCCTTGGAAGAAAAGTTATGACCAACTTAGACAGCATATTAAAAAGCAGAGGCAATACTTTGCCAACAAAGGTCCATCTAGTCAAGGCTATGGTTTTTCCAGTAGTCATGTATGGATGTGAGAGTTGGACTATAAAGAAAGCTGAGCACTGAAGAATGGGTGCTTCTGAACTGTGGTGTTGGAGAAGACTCTTGAGAGACCCTTGGACTGCAAGGAGATCCAACCAGTCCATCCTAAAGGAAATCAGTCCTGGGTGTTCATTTGAAGGACTAATGTTGAGGCTGAAACTCCAATACTTTGGCCACCTGATGGAAAGAGCAGACTCATTTGAAAAGACCCTGATGCTGGGAAAGATTGAGGGCAGGAGGAGAAGGGGACGACAGAGGATGAGATGGTTGGATGGCATTGCTGACTCAATGGACATGAGTTTGAGTGAACTCTGGGAGTTGATGATGGACAGGGAGGCTGCAGTGCATGGGATTGCAAAGAGTTGGACACAACTGAGCAACTGAACTGAACTGAGACAAAAAGATGGACCACAAGTCCTCAAGACAGGGGCTTTTCTCAAAGGTTTTCTCAAAGGCTTCAGTTCAGTTCAGGTCAGTCGCTCAGTCATGTCTGATTCTTTGCAACCCCATGGACTGCAGGACACCAGGCCTCCCTGTCCATCACCAACTCCCCTAGAGTTTACCCAAACTCATGTCCATATCTCAAAGGCTTACTCCTTTTCAAAAATCTATATGGTAACCTCATATGTATGTCGAGAGAAGGGCTGGCAGTTAGACTCTCCAAATCCAGCTCACGAGGGATCTCAGACAGCCGCCCACAATTGGCCCAACTTACCCACTCTTGGCTTTATTCTGCATGCCCCATATAAAGCAACAGCTGCTGGCTGCATCAACATTGCTGTCTTATGAAAATTATGGGGGGTGTAATTTTTTACATGGCTTGGCAACACATTTCTGTCCAGGTGTTTGAGAAACTCAGACCATAACTATGCCAAAGCAAGAGCAGATGAGAAGTTCAGTCAAGGAAAACCAGATTGCTTTTTGTCAAGAGAGTCTGTCGAGAGAGAGAGCTGGGGATGGTGGAAAGATCATAAGCATTGTAGAAAACGCTGAATTTGCATTATGAGTCCACCGCTTACTTGTTCTGAGATATTGTACGAGGAAATTTTAAGCTTGCTGAGCCCCATTTTAGCATTTGTTCAGCACAGGTACAATCTGATCTAGCTTGTAGGATTGCTGCATGGAGGAAAGGAGCTTATAAATATAATATGTGGGAGTGCAGTGGAGGTTTAGTAAATGCTATACACTATGTGCTCAAAAAGGACCCTAGAAAGGTAGAAATTAAGCAGATGATCATATTTTTAAGTATATGTCTTCTCTGTTTTAAAAAATGAAAATGGTTTTTATCAGTCAGAAATAGACCATGTGTTTGCAGTGGAATAAAACTGGTCACAAGACAGATAGGCATGATCTCTAGAATCTAGAATTAATAAGTTGGGCTCATATACAGGTGGCAAAAATAACTTTTACATCTAGTGTTTCTTCTGTTTTCCATACTGGGATAGTGTATCTGATATTTCATTATTTTACTGCTTTTTTATAGACTAATTAATTTACAGTGGAATGTTGTGGGGATTATTGGAGGATGGGAATTTTTGTACAGGATATAAGGTGAGGGAGAATGACAAGGAAGGCAGAAAGGAAACAGAAAGGAAGGAAAATGTTGGCAACAAGGAAAGAAAAAAAAGGTAGGGGACAAAGAAATGACAGGGATAGAAAAATAACTAGGGAGGAAAATATTTGCTAGAAAGTAATGAAAAAGTTTGGATAGGAAAGGAAGTTATGAAAAACAAAGATGCATAATTATTTATTCTGCCTTTTTACCATGCTTGGAGTTAAATAACACATATAATGTGTTAATTCATTCATCTGCTCATTTATTCATGCAGTGGCTATTTATTGAGTTCGTTAGAAACTAGGAACACAGAACTATAGAAGATGGACTTAACCCTTATCATCATGGAATGTACAGCAAAGAGAAATATATCAGAACAAAGTTTAACTGATTGAATTCTTTCAGCCACCTAATAATAACATTGATATTGTTATTTTTACTGTTTTACAGCAGTGGAAACTTCACTAGTCAGTGACTGAGCAAGATTCCAAACCTGGTTTATTGGGTTTCAAGTTAAGTTATTCTACAGCTGCAGGAATCCATGCTCACTTGAAGTTAAAGAAGCAATTCATTTTGTCTGTTCTGTGTGTGTGTAAGATTTTGAAAGTTCACCCATTTTATAAATATATATATATATATATTTTAACACTGAAAGCATTTTGTATTGAGGTACAGTCTATTCACAGCATTGTGATAGTTTCAGGTGAGCAGTGGAGGGACTCAGCCAGACATACACGTGTATCTGTTCTCCCCCAAATGCTCCTCCCATCCAGGCTGGCACATATTTTAAAATTTTATTTTGTTTTTGATTAGAAGATAATTGCTTTACAGTATTGTGATGATTTCTGCCATACGTCAACATGAACCAGTCACAGGTACACGGATGCTGCTCCTCCCTGAACTTCCGTCCCGCCTCCCTCCCCGTCCCACCCCTCGAGGCTGTCACAGAGCACCTGCTTCCGGTTCCCTGCTTCATACAGCAAATCCCCACTGTCCATCTGCTTTACATACCATGCGTTTACGCTTCAAAGCTACTCTTTGAAATCATCCCACCCCCTTCCCCCACTGTGTCCAAAAGTCTGTCCTTTATATCTGCGTCTCTTTAGCTATCCTGATTCATCAGTACCATCTTACTCGTTTCCATATGTGTGCATTAATATACGATGTTTGTCTTTCTCTTTCTTACTTCACAACGGAATACATTTGAGTCAGTTCTGATGAGGTGGATGAACCCAGAACCTATTAGAGTTAGCCCATTTTTGAACAATGTAAAGAAGGTATTCAGTAATTTTTCAGGGTCAGTCACGTTCCATGTGTCTTTTCTTAACAAGCAACAAGAGGAATTTGTCCACCAAAATAATAAAATAACTTTAGAAAGAGAAGGGTGTGAAACACGGGAAGGAGAAATAATGCAAGAGAGATGTGAATGCAAAGGGAATCTTAGGGCAGAATGGAGATTCAGCATGAGAGTTATTTCAGTTCAGTTCAATTGCTCTGTCACGTCCAACTCTTTGCGACCCCTGGACTGCAGTGCAAGAGAGTTATTTAGCTAGCTCTTATTGGAGGAAGTCAGAAAACTTCTCAGTCTGCTTCTGGAAGATGTAGTGGAATCCTTGATGTGGTTGAATGTATTGAAATAAGTATCCTGTGAATAGGGGAGAGCTTAATTGTAAGTGCATCAAACATTAAGCATATTATGAACCAAAAACACTCGTAGCTCCAGGAGAAAAAGGAACACTGTGTAGAGAAGGAAAGACAACTTATCAATGGCCTTGCTTCATTTAGGGTAACATTTATATAATAATAGCAACAGCAATGATAACAATAATTCAAACAAGTTATGTGATGGGATTTTTGAGAATCTGGTGGAATAAGAATATATGTGTAGTGTGGGTGGAAAGAGCCAAGAGGTATAGGGGAGATAATTAAATTTTATATTCCTTAGTAAAAATCTCAGGTGCTAGAAGTAAAGAATCAGCCTGCCAGTGGAGGAAACACAAGAGATATGGGTTCAATCCCTGGGTTGGAAAGATCCCTGTAGCAGGAAATGGCAACCCGCTTCAGTATTCTTGCCTGGAAATTTCCATGGACAGAGAAGCTTTGTGGGCTTCAGTTCATGGGGCTGCAAAGAGTCAGGCATGACTGAGCAACTGAGCATGTAGTGAAAGTCAAGAGATGTTGACTGAAACTAAAAAATTCAATAAATAATAAAAAATCAAACATGTTATTAAAACACTTGCTGCTGCTGCTGCTAAGTTGCTTCAGTCGTGTCCGACTCTTTGCGACCCCACAGACTGCAGCCTGGCAGCCCACCAGGCTCCCCTGTCCCTGGGATTCTCCAGGCAAGAATACTGGAGTGGGTTGCCATTTCCTTCTCCAATGCATGAAGGTGAAAAGTGAGAGTGAAGTCGCTCAGTCCTATCCGACTCTGAGCGACCCCATGGACTGCAGGCTACTGGGCTCCTCCGTCCATGGGATTTTCCAGGCAAGAGTACTGGAGTGGGGTGCCATCGCCTTCTCCGATTAAAACACTTAATAGGGGGTAAATCCCAAAGAATCAGAAAAAATAGAAAAGGGTTATTCTTAGGAGCAAGAAATGGATTTGAGGAGATAAGATAGAGGATCAGCGTTTGTTAATTGTCATCACTGTTTATAAAACTTTGTGTGGATGTAAGTTTAATATTTTTATATAAACTAATTAAAAATTAAAATCTGGCAGAACTCTTGGGAAGTAGGAAAGGTACTTGTGAGAGTAGGAGAAAGATGAAGGCATGGAGTGGTAAGATTTATATTTATCACAGCACAAGCTGCTCTCCATTTCTGCATATTCTGCATTTGTGGATTCAACAAAAATTTTGAAAAAAAAAAAAAAAAAACAATTCCAGAAATTTCAAAACATAAAACTTGATTTTACCATTTGCAGGCTACTATTTACATAGTGGATGAAGAATCTGCCTATAATGCAGGAGACCCATGTTTGATCCCTGGGTTGGGAGAAGGACATGGCAGCCCACTCTTGTATTCTTGCCTGGAGAATCCCATGGACAGAGGAGCCTGGAGGACTACAGTCCATGAGGTCGCAAAGAGTCTGACACAGCTGAGAACAAGCCCACACATCTGCATAGCATTTGCATTATTAAGTATTAAAGTATCTAGAGATGATCTAAAGTGTATGGGAGGATATGCATAGGTTATATGAAAAGGCACATTGTTTTATATAAAGGTCTTGGGTATCCTCAGATCTTGGCATCCAAAGAGAATCTGGAACCAATCCCCCACTGATACTGAGTATTACTTAAGAAATGTCAAATAAGGTTCAAATATAAATAAATGTTTATTTTTAAAGGTGAACAAACAGGGACTTGCTGGAACCACAGGAAATTACAGATACCTTGACATTTTATGTCATTTTTCATAGTTTTTTTGCTCTTCACAATAAGGGTTTTCTTTTAATTCTTGCAGCAGCCCTGTGAGGCTGGCAGGGCACGGAAGACTGCAGAGATGTTACCTGCAAGCAGAGAGTGTGTGAGAGCTGAAGTCATCACTGAGAAGAGTTAGAAAGCACAGAGAGAGTGTCATTGCCCTCATTATTGAAGATTCTCTGTTTGCACCATTTGCTTGAAATCTAACGTTATTTTTTTCTAAGCTGTTTCTTGCTTTTGCATTGTTATACTGAGACATAGTAAGAAAGAAATATTTGGTCTTTGTCCCCAGCTCCTGACTCAGAGCTCCTAAGTCCCTTGGACTTTCCTAGGTGATAGGAGAATCTTTTGTTCTAATGAGGTAACTCTTAGGCTCCTGAACAGCTCTGGGTGGGGGTTAGTCATCTGAATGTAACCAGTCCTGAGAGCAATACTTGGTGGTGGTGGCATAGTGGCTCAGTCATGTCCGACTCTTGCAGCCTCGTGGGCTGTAGCCTGCCAGGCTCTTCTGTCTGTGGGATTTTTCAAGCAAGAATACTGGAGTGGGTTGCCGTTTCCTTCTCCAGAGAACAACACTTAACCTCCCTGAATCTGAATGTCCTCACCTCTAAATAGAACCACGGTCACCTCTCTTTGTTTGCTAAGGATTTAAACAGCTGGTGTATGGAAAAAAGTTAGCAATGTCTGGTTCACTATAAATGACCAATTAATGCTAATTATTGACTTGAAATACATAAAATAATACAGTGAACAAATAATAAATTAATTGCTTAATGAAAGGCAGTAGGAATAGCATTACTAAAATTGCAGTCACTGCAGTGGCAGAATAGAAATAACGTTCTTTAAAGAGAGTGTGATCATGCATTTCCCACCTGGCATACGTCACATAAAAGCACTCCATAGTCCCGCAAGCAGTTAAATAATGTCTCTTCTGCACCATTTTCATAGTTCTTTATTCTGACATTGTAGGATTATCACATTAACATGAACATGTTTAAGTATGTAATTATGCATGTGCTATAATTATGTTTATACCATAATTAGGGCTTCCCTGGTGGCTCAGATGGTTAAGAATCTGTCTGCTATGCAGGAGACCCTGGTTGAAGATCCCCTGGAGAAGGGATGACAACCCACTCCAGTATTCTTGTCTGGAGAATTCCATGGAAGAGAAGCCTGGCAGGCTACAGTCCATGGGGTCACAAAGAATCAGACACAAGTGAGTGACTAATACACATGCCATACCATAATTATATGTCCCTTGAAACTCTGGAAGGCAGAGCTTGCGTTGTGTCCATTTTTGGATTCCCCAAATTTGAAAAGTTTCTAATATTTAGTAGGTACTAATAGTTCTTAATAAATTGGGACTTCCTTGGCAGTCCAGTGGCTAAGACTCCAAGCTCCCAATGCAGGGGGCCAAGGTTTGATACCTGGTCAGGGAATTATATCTCACAAGCTGTGACTAAAAGATCATGTATGACACAACTAAGAACTCGTGCAGCCAAACAAATAAAAATTAAAATTAAAAAAATATCAATAAATAGTTTAATTAACGTATGGTAGGCTTTCTTATAATCTGTCTCTCGTTTGTATTAGATACAGGCAAAACTCTGAGAGGGTGAGCCAGTATTCAACTTCTGTTGAATGCAAAATGAATCTAGCATTAGTGTTAGGTGAGCCATTTCTTGGCTTCCAAGGTGGCATAAGTGTTAAAGAATCTGCCTGCCAATGCAGGAGATGCAGGAGACACAAGTTTGATCCCTGGGTCAGGAAGATCCGCTAGCAGAGGAAATGGCAACTTACTTCAATATCCTTGCCTGGAAAATTCCCAGGGACAGAGGAGCCTCGCGGGCTGCAGTCCGTAGTATCTCAAAGAGTCAGACACAACTAAGCACGCATGCACTCAGCACCCTGAGCCATTTCCATTCTTACAGAACTGTTTTGTAAGTGACCACTAATAGACAACCAGGGAAATATCACACTTATTTTAAATATTTTGTAGCAGTGAGATGGAGTGTGGCTCTATCAATGAGTGCAACCTGACTGGGGGATACTTCACACCAATTATCTTCATTGCTTCTTTGTTTCTGGGATGCAGACTCACATCATTCCATATGGCACAAGTTCAAATGTGAAGCTAATATAACTTGACATTCCATCTTACCGCTTAGCCTGGAGTTGGTAAAATGTCCAACTTTTCTGAAAAAATTATCACTTACTGAAAGCAAGATTCTGGGTCTTTATTCTTATTGAAAATTGATTAATTCATTTTATTGCACTTGTGCCCAGAATACAGCTTATTTTTAGAATAGCTCATGAATGAATAATTTGAACATATGCTTACATTTTAATCCTTGAATATTGATTTACTTTTCATGGAAGCAGGTGCAATTTATGCTGCACGTTCGAGCGATGTAATAAAGCCAAGAAGATGCTATAGAAAACAATTAGTCTTTTTACTGATCAAAATATACTCAATATCAATGTCTGTATTATCAAGAAGCCAATCTGAATTTTCACTTAGAGTTATAGAAAGAGTACTGTTAGAATTTAAATGTGCCATAGCCTAGTTTTCCCCCCATTAGCCAGAGATGTATATTGAATTCAGAGAGTTTATATAAAAGTTAAAAATTAGAAATACGTTATTAGTTGTACCTAGGTTCTTTAATACCACGATAAAAACATATATGTATATATAATAAGATATATTAAATATATACATGACAAGGAGTTTTTATATTAATAGATATGTTAACATTAATATCTGAAATAATTACAATGGGTACACATTTTTTTGTACGATGTCAGAAGTTTTACATACATTCTCTTAATCTCCATAAAAAATACACAAGGAAGGTGTGCATTTTTTAATTTTG
Source organism: Bubalus kerabau (assembly GCF_029407905.1). Taxonomy (NCBI): domain Eukaryota; kingdom Metazoa; phylum Chordata; class Mammalia; order Artiodactyla; family Bovidae; genus Bubalus; species Bubalus kerabau. The sequence continues at coordinate 103,892,331 of NC_073633.1, read as the reverse complement.
CAAATGAGATAACAGATTCAGAGAGATTACAAGATTTAATTCAGCCAGAAACAGAGATAGGATTCAAATACCGATGTGAATTCTTAGGCCAGTTGATTTGAATTCTTAAAGCGGTCTGCTTCATAACGCTGCTTTTGGTTTATTGCTTTTTGTTTTATATTGGAGCATAGCCGATTGACAACATTGTGATTGTTTCAGGCTCACAGCAGAGGACTCAGCCACACATACACATGTATCCATTCTCCCCCAAACTCCCCTCCCACCCAGGCTGCCACATGACAGCAAGCAGGGCTCCCTGTGCTCTGCAGTAGGTCCTTGCTGGTTATCCATTTTAAATATAAAACCCTGTTTTTTCTTCTTTCTTTGTTCCTTTTTATGTACAATATAATTGGTAAATAATAAAAACATTGAAATCCATAAACACCACTTTATATATCTCCCCCACTTCTGAGTGTCTCCTCTTCCACTTTTAAACAAAATGAAGGAAAAGGAGGAATCAAAGAACACGGAGGCAGCAGAGAAGAAAGAGCCCGTCTTTGCAGATGTGACGGAAGTGTAATTGGTTTCTTTGTTTGCTGGTGGCCCTCTCCCAGTGGTGTTCCCACACAGGGGAGACTGAAAATGGATGCGGCAAGAGGAGAAGGAAGGTGGGAGAAGCAGGGCAGGGGGGAAGGAGAAGAATGAAGACAGAATTAAGTACAGTGTGGAGCAATGAAGAACTTAAAATTACAGCCCATTTTCTTCCTGATTAATCTTTTGAGGTGTCTTTTAGAACTTTAATAAATTCTGTATTATGTGTACATGAAGTGAAGATTTCCTAGGGATGTACCTTTCACAGAAAAAAAAGAAAGAAAGACAAGTTTTTGGTTCAAGTAAAATTGGAATTCCTGACATTAAAAAAAAAAAAAAAATCATGGGATGTTTAGCTGACCTGAAGTCAGCAGTTGCTTCCAATTGTACACTGAGCCTAGCATTTTTTTTAGTGTATATATCATAAGCTTTTTAGCTACAGAAAATATTACCCAGCAGCATCGAGGAGGGCTTGGTATGTCCACAGAACCAGTGTGGGTGCAGAGTGGTGTGGTCTCCTTTTTGCAAACATGCCAACTAGGATATCCAGAAGCAAGCTGTTCTAGGGATGCAACTTGCCAAACACAAGACTCAAGTTTTAATTCCTACTCTTAGTCTGCGGCCAGAACTTGGGTCTATCCCTAGGGCATTTTATTTATTTTTTAAATATTTATTTATTAGGCAGGGTCTGGTCTTAGTTGGGGTACATGGGCTCAGTTGCCCAGCAGAACGTGGGATCTTAGTGTGCCAGGGATGGAACCCACGACCCCGGCTTTGCAAGGTGGTTTCCTAACCACTGGACCACAGAGGAATTCCTGCCCCTAGTATATTTTAAAATAATTGTTCTCTAGCCCATGGATCATCTGTCATGATGCTATCTGGAAGAATTTAAAGATGCTGATGTCTTCATATTTGAAGAGCAAGATATCTAGAAAGACTGAAAAGCATGAGTAAAATGTGGGAGGGGGGAGGTCAGGTATCAGGGTAGCCCCAGGAGTCTGAGGCCACTGTTTCACTTACAATCAGATGAATCTGGATGCAGCTCAGAGCGGGTCCATCCAAAAGCTGATTTGGCAAGAAGAACACAGCATGATTCTGTCTCAAGTATTTTAAAGTGTGAGGAATGAGAAATGAATTGGACATGGCATAATAATTTTATTTAGGAAAGGTTGCTGAATGTCGAGGAAAGTCTGATCTTGTTACGTGTTCCCTCTGTCATTCTCCAGCTGATGATAGTCCTCATTAAGGTCATCAGTGTGATTATGTGCCTGTTCCTCTCTGAGATTCTAAATTTTGGTCTCTTGACCCCTGTAGAGAAGGATAGTTAGAAACTGCAGCTGTTAAAAAAAAAGAAGAATAAAAAAAAGGCAAACAATTTTTATTTAGTAGGTGACTTACAAGTTTCTCCTTATTTTAGTTCTGAATTCTTATGAATATGTTTACTAACATCATTAAAACTCATTTAAGGATACTATTATTGAAACTTTAAGTGGTGATTTAAAAAACGTAAAGCCAGCTAAAAATTTCTGGAATCTACCCAGTGCCAATTCTCCTTGGCCTATCACTCTGTGTTTGCCTCTCTGCAGCAAGCCTGGCAAACACTCCTGGCCAGGGGTAGGCAACAAGCTGGCCAGTGCCACGTGAAGCGAAAGCAATTTATTTAGTGATATCCCAGAAGGTGTTTCTCTAGGAACAGCTCTGAGTATGTATCAGGAGAAGAAAAGAAACCCAATTCAGTGCATACCACCCACTCTTGGAAGGCTTCCCCGGTGGCTCAGGTGGTAAAGAATCCGCCCGTAATGTGGGAGACCTGGGTTTGATCCCTGGGTTGGGAGGATTTGCCAGAGAAAGGTATGGCGACCCACTCCAGTATTCTTGCTTGGAGAACTCCATGGACAGAGGGGCCTGGCGGGCTACCGTCCATGGGGTTACAAAGAGTCGGAAATGACTGAGTGACTTTCGCTTCTCTTCACCCACTCCTTGAAGCATTCCAAAGACATTCACAGCAGACATTTCACCCAAGTTTTTTCTTTCAATGTCACTCTCACTCAGTCTTATTCTAATGTATTGAGAGTATATTAGTAGGGGTTCTCCGGAGAAAAAGAACTAACAGGATGTGTGTGTGTGTGAGTCTCTCAGTCATGTCCAACACTTTGCAACCCCATAGACTATAGCCCACCAGGCTCCTCCGTCCATGGCATTCTCCAGGCAAGAATACTGGGGTGGGCTGCCATTGCCATTTCCTTCTCCAGGGGATCTTCCTGACCCAGGGGTCGAACTCAGGTCTCCTGCACTTCAGGCAGATTCTTTACCACCTGAGCGATAGGAAAAGCCTGGGGAGAGACAGAGAGAATGAGATTTATTGTAAGAAACTGGCTCAAGCAGCTATGAAGGTACAGAATTCCCATGATCTGCGTTCTATAAGTTGGAGATCCAAGAAAGCCAGTGGAATAAATGCCAGTCAAGCTGACGCATACAATTAACTATCACAGAAGCTTTAGAAGGAATTCTATCACACCTTGTTTTTAAGTTAATCTTAGATTTCTTCCAAGAAGCGTTAGTGACCAACAGACATCTGAATGAGGGATCAGTAAGAGCAGAGAAAGCCCTTCTTTCAGTTTACATCGCAGATGGTCGTTTTCAATTTTATCTTCTTCCAAAGCAAGATGAGGGCTGGTGTTGTCCATGGAGGGGTGGGCAGAGTTATCACCCTTACCCAGGAAGACCGAGGGTCCAGAAGAAGCACACAGGCTGTCGTAGTCCCTTCTTATCCCACGCGAGAATGCATATGGGAACTCTGAATGAGATTCTGTTAAAGTTCATTATTATGGTTTTAGAATAAGTGGGGAACATGTGTACACCCGTGGTGGATGCATGTTGATGAATGGCAAAACCAATACAATATTGTAAAGTAAAAAAATAATAATAATAAAAAAATAATAAATAATAAAAAAATTTAAAAATGAAAAAAGAGTGTCAACAAACAGAATTCTTAATACTGTTCAGATCAGATCAGATCAGATCAGTCGCTCAGTCGTGTCTGACTCTTTGTGACCCCGTGAATCGCAGCACGCCAGGCCTCCCTGTCCATCACCAACTCCGTAAATACTGTTAGGGATTATCAATTTAGTCACATCTCATGACCTAACCTAATACAAGTATGCCTTGAAACTGAAGTTGGGAATCACTAAATAGCTTCAATTTTTATAAACTCATGATCCAATTGCACCTTCATCATAGATACTGCCAAAGTGAATAGAAGTTAAGCACAGTGGAATCAGGGTCCTGTTTCAAAACAGTGAAGAGTAGAATTAAATCCTTCCCAAATGCACGGCCCCTATTGATAATACATGGATGTAGCTGGAAGATCTGTAGAGCTGCTCTGTATTTGATTATAAGGTCTTCAAAGACATACTACTGGCCAGCTTTATGAATCTGGAAAGTTATTTAAACATTCTCAGCATCATTATTCTTTTCCTAAAGTGGGGCTGCTCCTATTTTTGGTGGGATTTGTTAGTAATAAAAGAGACGATCTAGATAAAATCTTTAGTATAGTCTGTAGCATAGCTAGCTCTATTTCTGGCCTAGCTCATTTTCCATTAAGTATTTGTTTGTAGGCATGATGTTTATGCTATAATCAATGAGGCACCATTTGAAGAAATGACATGGGAATTCTGGAAGGGAGCGCTTATTACATGGCAACACTCCTGCAAGCTTGCTTTACACATCATCAGACCTAACCCTCATCATGACTCTCCCCAATAGATTTACTTTTTCTTGTTTTACTATGAAGACTCTGAGCCTTCTGAAATTGAAATAACTGATTAAGAATGTGACATAGATGGGATCTGAACCCAGATTCATACAAGCTCAAAGTGTATGCTCTTATTGCAATACTAAGAAAATAAAGCAATTTCAGCCTGACCGTTGTCAGGGAACTTCTGGAAATGCACAAATGAGTCTCCCTAAGAAAAGGACTATTACCATGTTTTATTCTGAACCACCTTGCTGAAAAATAACACAACACTCTCTAATGGGTAAAGTCGCAGAAGAAGAAATGCATTGTATTCTTAGTGAAAACATAGATTTCAAAAAATGCCTGTCTTTGAAAAGAAAGGGCTAATAGAAATAAGCTCCTGACATACCCAGAAACGGCAATAAACCTGCGAGTCACAGTCTTGGTTGGTGGGAGAGCCCGGAGGCCCCCAACACACTAATGTTGACTTAACACAGTTCACTAAATCAACAGGGCCTACGAACTCAGGGTTCAGAGCACAGCGCACACAGCAGAAGGGTGGCTTTCAAGTCCTTCTCCATCCCTCCTTCTAGAAAAGACCTTGATTAAGTATGAGCAAAAGGGAGTACAATGCTAATGAAATGCAAACAAAGCAACTATTTTTATTCTGTTTGGAAGGAGGCGAGGTGGGGCGGACAAGCCCAAATCTCAAACCCAATCCTGCTCCCTCCCTACCGAAAGCTCAAGAAATGAAAAGATGGCTTTGTTGACAGGCCCGCTCCCACCCCCGCCTTGGCAGTGGCTTGTTCCAGAAGGAAATGAGGGATGGTGTGCACACCCAGTGTAAACACTCTCATTCACATGAGCTCCTAGGGCTAGGAGTTAATGTATTTCTAACTTCAAAATAGACGTAGTCACCATATTTCAAAGGATCCCCATTGCAGTGCCTATAAAAACTTCATCTCGTTAGCTCTTCCCCTCTCTCATTACCTTCCTGTAGTATATTTTAGCCCCATCCATGATTTAGGGAATGTTTCTCATCAACACCACTTTTGGTCCAGCGGATTTTGTCAAGTGGATGGAGAGTCACATTTATTCCATGAAAGTGATGGAAGGGGAGTGGATACAGCCATAGATTTTTCTCTTCCTGACTCCATGTTCTGGATATTACATCGTAATGAGATACGGCTCAGTTTTGGTCAGATCACATAAAATCTTCCACATTAAAGTTTCAAAATTAGGAATGCTTTTCATTTTTAACACGCTAAGCACAGTTTTTGTGGCTTGGCTAGCTTTGTAGCTTTGATTTCACATTTCGTATTTTTACTGCTGTGTGAGTATCCATTCTCCTTAAAAATACAAATTTGAAAAAGGCCAAACAAAATGTCAAATGTGCTGACTTAGGGGCTAGAAGGCAATACTCCATCCCTTTGTATGCTGTGGAAAATTGCTGCTTTCCATAAGAAATTTAATTATTTTCTCTATAGTCATCCAGACAGATGAAACTAGATGGAATAAAGCTCCTTCAGACAACTTCGCTATTGTGTTAATAATTTGATTAAAATTAACACAAGCAAGGACCTAGCTTTTCATTTACTGATAGTGAGATTTAATTTTTCTGTTTGAGAGTTATCATTTTCAAGATCCAGGTCCAACATACCTTTGTGACATGAAGATTAAAGACATGGAAAACTGCCATCATTTTCTCCTTTGTTCTTAAGGGACCGCTAAAACTCAGAAGACATTCACTCTCTATTCAAGTACAACGCTAATGGCTTGCAGCTTCAGAGATTAAGAATGGTTGGGAGAAATATTACTCCCAGCGCTCCATTTGTGTGTCAAGGAAGGCAGGAAAATAAATTTATTCTAAAATAAGCAAACTTACTTTCATCTTTTCTCCTTATGCCTTAGTCTTGTAACATTTGCTTTAGACTAAGGAACACTTTGTCACCAAATTGCTTACATCTTAAAATATTATCTTCAGACTCACAGAAGACTGCAAGCTATAAAATGCTTATTTATTGCTATTACACTGTAGCATAAGAATTAATATGAAACCTCATGATGAGGGCAGAGGTACAGAGCTCAGGCTTGAAGCTCTACTCTTTGCATCTTTACTTGCAGCCTGATAATGTCATCCAGTTTCACGGTTTTCAATGGCATCTATGTGGTGACAACCCTCAAATTAATATCTATAGCCGAGACCTTTCACTTGAACTTCAGACTCATATATCCCACTGCTCCTTGACATCACCACTGGGATAACAAACAGGCATATCAAATTTACATGTTGAAACTGGCTTCACCCCTTAAACTTGTTTTTTTCTGCAGTCTTTTCCATCTTAGTAAATGGGAACTCTAGCTCTTCAATAACTCAGATTAAAAAATCTTGGCTTCCTTTCATCTTTCACTTCCCTCACTTTCCACTTTTAATTTAGCAGCAAATGCTATGGGCTACACTTTAAAGGTAAATTCGAAAACACATCAACGTCTCATTACCTCCACTGTGACCACCTTGGCCCAAACCTCCATCATCTTTGCATGCATTGCTACAGACCATCTTACCTGGGTGCTCTGCTTTCACCCTTGCTCTTTTCTCAACAAAAGAGCCAATATGCTTCTCCTAAAGCATGGTTAATGAGGTTATGGCTTTGCTCAAAGCGTTCCCATGGCTTCCCAATTGTCTAGAGCAAACACAAAAGTTCTTTTAATTTCTACAAGGTCCTGCATCATCCAATTTCTTCCACCTCTCTCCTTTTCAACCACACCAGCCACTTTGTAATATTTTGCTCATGCTGAATACAACTTAATAAAATAGCTTTTAGCACCTCATCTGGTTTACTAGTACATGGCTAGTAAGTGTTATTTTGAGTGAATGAATGAAGGAAAAACCAAAGAGAAATGAGGAAAGCTTTTAGAATATTTCACTTGTTCTTAGTCCTCAATATCTTTTCAGTTGTTATTCTTTAATTTGGGTATTTCTGATATCATGTGGACAGATTTAATTTTATGATAGTTTCAATCAATATTTACTTAGTGACTGCTGTGTACAAGGGATGATATATATTGGCCCTCAGATATACAAAGTTTCAACCCGTGTGCTCACTTGACCTAGGAACTAGAATCTTGTGTCTGCGTTCTATTTGTACCCTGTTCACATATGATACATGAGAGAAGTACCTGCTGTGTATCTGATTATGCACCACCTGATCTGAGGACCAACTTATTTTAAACAGAAATGGATACCAGAATCCAATGGCTGTTGGCAGTACCAAAATTTGTTTTGTTTATTCCCTGGATTAACTTAGTTACCAACATTGAAAACTCGGGGATTGAAGTGGAAGAGAGTTGTACAAAAATGCATATTTCCATTTTCTCTCGAAAATCAGCAAACCTGGCAGTCTTGAGCCTCTGTGCAGCATTCAGCTGTAAATGAATAGCAGTTGCCCACCATCAAAGAGGGTTCTTGGCTCCAAATTGTCAAAGGGGTTCACAGCTCCAGGGGGAAGAAAAACATGATGCAATAGCAATTTTTCTTTTGCATAGCCATTTGTATTTTATAAAAGTTTCACATATTGTGTTTCATGGTGTCCTAAAGACTGAATATCCTAAAGAGTGATTATTGTTATCTCCAGTTTTACAGCTAAAGGAGCTGAGTCTGAAAGAGTTTAATGACTTGCCTTAATGACTCAGCTTATAGGGAACTGTCCCCATCATCCCCTTCTTCATCATCATGATGATTTACATAATTGATTGCTTACTATGAGCCAAACACTGTCTTAAGCATCTTTTACATGTAGATGCATTAATCTTCCCAGCAATTCTGAGAAAGTCACTGACTTTCTTCTCATCTTCCAGTGAGGGGATGAATGACTGGTAACAGCAGTAACATTCCCAGGCTCTCAAAACTGGTAGTGACTGGGCCAGAATGTGAATTCGGACGGTGACGTTCACATCCCAGTTTTAACCACTGGACCATAGTATCATATTTAACAGAGCCAGTGGCTGCCTAGTTTCAATGACACCACACTCTTCACACAGATTGTGGAGGCCACAGTGACAGACTGAGCCAAATGTCACTCAGTATTGTTTGACTCTGTGACCCTGTGGACTGTAGCCCACCAGGCTCCTCTGTCCAGGGATTTCCCATGCAAGAGTACTGGAGTGGGTTGCCATGCCCTTTTCCAGGGAATCTTCCCAACCCAGGGATTGCACCCACATCTTTTATGTCTCCTGCATTGACAAGTGGGTTCTTTACCATCTGACACACCAGGGAAGCCCTCAAAACAGATATGGATCCCCCCAGAAACTCCATCAGTCAGTTGTGTAGTCATTCTTGTCTGACTTTTTGCGACTTTATGGATGATAGCCCACCAGGCTCCTCTGTCCAGGGATTTCCCAGGCAAGAATACTGGTGTGGGTTGCCATTTCCTTCTCCAGGGGATCTTCCTGACCCAGGGATTGAACCTGTGTTTCTTGCATCTCCTGCACTGGCAGGCGAGTTCTTTACCAGCTGAGCCACCACAAACATTAGTGGAGAAAAGAGGCTCTTGGAGATAGTGGGAAGTATCTTAGTGTCTTTCCCCTTAGGCACTATGAATCTACAAGGATTCATTCTGCCTATGCCCCCTACCCGCCCTGCCCCACACCCCCGCCATGACTTGATCATGCAGTCTGCCTTAGGGATATTCTCCTGTAAATAAAAGGAAGCATCTCTTCATGGACATTCATTCAATTAGAATGCTTTTTTTTTTTTTCACTTCTGAATCCCTAGTGCATATTGCTGTGCCAGGTTCCCTGTAGAGTTCTGCTCACACAATGATTTCCGCACTGGCTTGGAAATTGACTAACTTTCCCAAAACCTGCTCCCATTATTTTTTTAATTTTTTTGATTTGACCAAGTTGAATGCTGTTAAAGTAGACACAAAAGAAAAAGTGGATGTCATGGTCAAGGTAAAAATGAAATTGGTGTTAGTTGACTTCAGATTCTGGCACATGTAGGAATAAAAAATATACTCCCAGGTAAGACCTTCTTTCTTAGGATGGATGTGTCTGCTAACAGATGTATCCTTAATGACATCTCTCAGACCACAGGTTAGCTGCAGTGAGACCTTGTTTCCAGTAGCTTGCCTTGCTGTTATGAAGGAAGTTATCAGAATTTGAATGAAAGTCAGTGTATCATTTTCACAAGCAAGATGAGCAATATAGTATTCCAACCACTTAATAGGAAATAATGTTTCTGATTTCCACCTCCCACATCCATTCAGTACAGTTTCTTTTCTATGGCTATCAAAAGGGCAGAGGTAAATTTTAATTGGCATAATTCTCCCTAAAACTCAATTGGAGGGATAAGTCTATTTTGGGCTCAATTCCTTTACATTACTTAGGGAGTCAGGATCATTAACAATATTATAATTAAACCAATATTCAAACTGGGTCACCTTAATTTGTGTTAATTTATTTATTTTGGTTTATTTTTTCATGCTTTTACTCAAATCATGGTCAAGAAGTGAGCCAAAACCTAGTCCCTATTACTTTTGCGTCTCCTTTATCTTCTCGTCTCTGTTCTTTTCAACTGGGAAATGAATAATTTCATGAGTATTCTGTGAGAACTTCTCCAAATTTTACATTTTCTCACTAATTCCATGTTATCTTGGATCTGCCTGCAATGCAGGATACCCTGGTTCGATTCCTGGGTTGGGAAGATCCCCTGGAGAAGGGAAAGGCTACCCACTCCAGTATTCTGGCCTGGAGAATTCCATGGACTGTATAGTCCATGGGGTCGCAAAGAGTCGGACACAACTGAGAGATTTTCACTTTCAGTGATAAATAAAACAATAAGAAATCTTCCCCACAAAAAAACACCAAAAACATATTGAATAGGTAATGCGTGTGGATGAGGATTTCCGAGTTCTTCCAGGCGCCTCCTGAACCCTCATTTCCACTCCTAGAAAACTCATACTGACTGTGAGCCATTGCATTACCATGATTATACTGACATTTTTGGTTGTTATTAGTTTGGTTGTTATTATCTGGTTGTGCTTTATTAGTTTCCTGGGGATATAGTCACAAAGTACCACTATCTGGTAACTTCAAACAATAGAAACTAATTCTCTTACAGTTCTGAAGTCTGGAAATCCAAAATCAGTTTCTCGCTCTCTCTCTCTCTCTCTCTCAAGAATCTAGGGACAAATCCTGCCTGGCTTCTTCCTAACTTCTGGTGGAGCTTGATAACCCCTGATGTGCCTTGACTTACAGACTCTGAGTTCAGCCTTCACCGTCTCATGGCCTTCTTCCTTCTCTGTCTCTGTGCATGTCTCAGTGTCTCTTTCCCCTTTCTGAGAGGACGCCAGTCGTTGGTTTTAGGGCCCACCCTAAAAAGTGACTTCATTTTAACTAACTATATCAACAGAGACTATTCCAGGTAAGGTCACATTTTGAGGTTCTGAGCACCATTACGGTAGGTAGAAGGAAAAGGGTACACTAAATTCAAGCCTGAACTGGAGAGTAGGGCCATGTATCTGTAGTGTGAGGTTTTACGTTTGCCAGACATGGAGGTTCCTGTGCTTATTGTTTGCTGTGGCTGTTGTGTCTGAAGCTAAATTTCCTCCACTGTACTTGTTTTTGTCTCTTTTCATTTTGAGTTTTTTTTTTTTTTAAGATATTTCTTAAGTAGGATCTGATATTTGCAGCTCTTTGAGCTGTAGTCATTTGTTATTATACAGGACTCCTATTGATATGGTATAAGAATGCTTTTAGGGAAAAAGAAGCATTCTACAGTCTTATGATTACTTTTCAGGCTTTCAGTGAACCTGAATTGGGTAATTCCTTTCCTCCATACTGAAGTCTGGAGGAGACTTCATCCAACTCCAGCAGCTGGATCTTTCCTACTTCCACTGTGGAAGGTTAGAGGGGCCTGGAGTTAATACCCTCCTTGCCCCCCACCCCCACCCCACTGCACCCCTACATCTGTTTGTTAGGCTTTGGTAAAATCCCAGGTCATTCAGTTAAACGCTGGTAAAATAGGTTCCCTTCAGGACAGTTCTAGTTGAGTAAAATAGAAAGCTCTGGGTATATTTCAAAATGGGTTTTGAAATATTTCAAGACAGAAACCCTCTTTCTTGCTAGAAGATTGAGGGTTTTCTACAGCATGAGGATCTGGTAGGATTTGCTAGAGATGAAACTCACAAGTGTGCCCTTTCCTGGTGCTGTATCCCGTTAGAGTTCTTAATTCTCTTCAATAAACTATACTGAGCATCTAACAGTTTTTCAATTATAGTTTAAACTTTTCCCAAGAATATTGGCAATGGCTGGTGGGATTCTTCTGGTAAGCTGTGATTTTCTGTATCTTCCTCTCTGTCTCTCATTTTCAAAATATCAGTGTGCCCTGTGACCTCAATAGGTTTCAGAAGAGTTGTTGACTTTCAGTTTGTTTGCCTTTTATCTTTCTGTCAGCACAGGAGGATGATGTCTAAGGTCTACACATTGGACGGGAAACCCCAGAGGTCTGAGACAGAGATTGTGATGGTAGCAGCCTGTACTGACTCCGTGCTGGACTTCCTAGTCACCATAACAAGCAAGCAGCATGTTATTACCGAGCATCCCAGTTGTAGAACTTGCAGCTGGAGTTGGTTGTACAACTTGTTCAAGAGGTGAAACAGGGACTGGAAATCAAATCACCATGTGCAAATTGTAACTACCATGGTACACCATGATCTTCAAAAACGTGTGTCTCTGTCTCTACTTGAGAGAATCAGAGTAAGTCTTCTGGCTTCACAGGGATAGGAGCTGAATAAGCAATAAGGCGTATGCACAGTGTGACCTGAGGAGATCAAATGTGCCGTCAGGAACTTTAGTTACTGTTTTCCACACAGTTGTCCTCCATGAGCCATCACGGGAATGCGTTCCGTGATCATCCTGACCCTCTGGATGCAACACGCTTCCCAAACCACAGCTGGGCTGGAGAAAGAAAGCTGTCATAGCTAACAGCTGGAAACCTCCTTGAAGTCTACTTAAAAGCAGAGCAATTAAATTTGTACAATTGAATCTGCAGGTGTCTGTGTATAGAAGCGTCCTATGAGTTTATTCTGAAGATCCAGATTATCCCCTACTCTTTTTCTAACCATCGGGGCCCAGAACACAGGTCACAACAACTCATCTGGGTCTTAGATTTCACAAAGGAAATATCAGGCAATTTCTCAAGTCGTTTTTTCAGTCTAAATGTCTAAGTATTAACCTAAAGCAAACAAAAGGGTAAGGAGGGGAAGAGGGTGGCATTAAGTGATCTGTGTAGTACAATGTACACTTTGAAATCTTTTTCTATTCACTGGGAAAACTAAATCATGCCAAGGCATTAATTACTAAAGTTTGCTATTCAATATGTCTAAACCCAGGCTATCCTCCTGATTCTTTCTTCACCTGACAGTGGATTTTACATCATTTTTACCCCATTAGCCATAGCTGATATTTATTATTTTCTTAAAACAGAACTCAAAACCCTCTCTGTATTAAAAAAAAATAATCAATGTCCCCTAAGGTAGTTTTTCCAGTAGTCATGTGTGGATGTGAGAGTTGGACTATAAAGAAAGCTGAGCGCCGGAAGAATTGATGCTTTTGAACTGTGTTGTTGGAGAAGACTCTTGAGAGTCCCTTGGACTGCAAGAAGATCCAACCAGTCCATCCTAAAGGAGATAAGTCCTGGGTGTTCATTGGAAGGACTGATGCTGAAGCTGAAACTCCAATACTTTGGCCACCTGATATGAAGAACTGACTCATCTGAAAAGACCCTGATGCTGGGAAAGATTGAGGGCAGGAGGAGAAGGGGATGACAGAGGATGAGATGGTTGGATGGCATCACTGACTCTATGGACATGAGTTTGGGTGAACTCCGGGAGTTGGTGATGGACAGGGAGGCCTGGTGTGCTGCAGTTCATGGGGTGGCAAAGAGTCGGACACGACTGAGCAACTGAACTGAAGGTAGTTTTCTGGTGTCATAGAGAGGATTGGGGTCAAAAGAGAGTATTCTACTTTGACAAGATTTCCCTTCTAATGCCTTGTTATGCAGAAATCCAAGCATATGGGACTCAGGAGTCTCTCGAGACAAAAAGGCTGCAGATTACCATTCCTTTCCTTCTTGAGCTGTATGATTAATAGAGCCTATCTCAAGACTGACACAGTCTTAAGTGAATTTAATGAGCAATAAAAGACACTGATCTCCATGGCACTCTTTCTCATGAGAGAACTTAATAGCAAATGACTGAGTCACTTGAATTGTTGACCCAAGCTGTACATCCAAGCCTGATAATGACGAGGAATTGCTGATTCTCTTAACCCAGCCATTTGGTATTATGGATGCACTTTGTCATTACTGTCAGCAGATATAAATTTTAAATAATGTACCGTAGTAAAGGGAGCAGAAGCATGAGAAGTAGTCCATGTGGTATCAGCAAGGTATCTTCTTGTTACCACTCCATTCCCCAAGAGACTCCAGCAGAGGCGTGAGTACAGCATGACTGTACCTGAGGCCAGCCTGCTTCATCAGTGATGCTCATGGCAAAGACAGAGGACCTTCCAATCTACGCCTGGTGGGTCCAGTTGATTCTTGCTAGGTATCTCCACAGCGAAGTCCTTGTCATTGGCCAAAGTTATAACACGTTATAACTAGTTATAACACGTCGGTTCTTCCACAGTGGTGACAGGGAAATCTAGGAGTCTTGGTCTAAATAAATCTGCTTCTGATGGGTATTTTGCTGGTGTTAAGTCTCCAGGTAGATACCCTGATTTCTACTCAAAGGCAAATCCAAATCATGACTGAATTGTATGATCATGCACCTTAAAGAATGCAACCGACCTAGAGAAAAAAAAAATTGTGTCCTAGTAGGAACATTAATTATATATAATATATAAATATATTATATAATGTATATATAATTACAATTATATATATTAAAAGACTTGTGATTTAATTCACCCCCCAGACCAATAAAGTGGGACATGCTATTAATAATTATGTTGTTCACCATTATGTCTTTAAGTCTTGTTGCCATGAAGTATAAGAGTCTATCATTAGTTTTGTGGTTAATAATATTAAGTACAGAGAATGAAAGGATGCATTCCAGGACCAGAACACCTGGAGTAAAGTGTTGGCTCCACCACTTTCTAGCTTTATGACCTCAGCTGTATGTTAGTCTCTTTGCTCCTTCATCTCCAAAACGTGAAGAAATAATAGTCTATATTTCAGAGTCATTTCAAGAACTAAACAAGCTCAGGAAAAGTACTTAGAACTGTCCCAAGGAAGAGATTAAGTCTTTAATAACTCTTCATATTCTTATGTATGTGCATCTTTCATAAACAAAAACAAACTTCTTAAGGAGTAATTGCACCTTAGAATTGCCATTGTGGGTAAATGTGCCTCTAAATCTGTCATCAACAGAGAAGGGCTGGCCAGTTGAGAACACATTCCTGCTTAATGAGAGGGCCTTACGTTGCTGGATGAATTTGTTCTTTTACTAGGAAAGCAACTGATGACCTTGGCTTGGGTCAGCCAGGATCTGAAGTTCACACCATCTTGGATTTTCTAGAGACAGAAGCAAGTGTTCTTTCCTGTTGCCCTGTGCCTGCCCGGCATCTGTTAATTGAGAGAAGGGTGGATGCATCAGATACCTAGTCAGCCCTGAGCGCAGATGAGAGAGTCCCCCAGAGAAGCTTTAAAAGCCTATTTTCTTTGGAGCCAGGCCTTCTAAACCTGACTTCATTTTTCCAGCTGAATCTGAATGACAGTGTGTATGTGCCTGTGTATTTCTTCAGACCTTCTCCCCCTTTCCTCAGAGAAGCAGAGGGGCCAAAGCTCACATTTTTCACTCTGTCTTCCAGAGAGGTGTTTGGGAAAGGATTGTTTTTCTTTTGCTCTTTACTGGACCCACTTTTAAAAAATTTTTTTTTATGATGATGGCTTTTCCCAGGGCCTCTTCTAAGATGGCAAATTGAGTTAAATTTCAGGAGCTGTACAGTTGCGGTTGCAAAGGAGTAGCAAGATGTCAAGGGCTGAACTGCAGGCAGACCTCACCTAGGGAACAGCAGCATTAAGCTGATCAACTTCACCAAGACCCCTGACATCAGCACGTTCTTCTAACAGCAAGCTAGGAAAACCATGTAGAGGAAATATACAGTCATCTGAATACAAAAATCAACAGTTGTTTCCATGCAACTGAATTTTTGAGCTCGTTCTTCAACGATAAGGAAATAGAAAACATAGGAAAAGAGAGTAAATATTGTGATAAGATAAATGGTAATTCCTTAATGAAAAGCAATTCATAATCACCCATTTTTCTTCAAAAAGCAAAATGAGAAAGATAATGTTTAGGACTTAAAAAAAAATCTCTTTGTTAAATGACCAATTTTGTGTAAACGTCTGTTAATATGAGCTTTTATCATGCAAAATCCCAAGGTTTCTTTGGTCCATTATCTACAAGTTAGAAATAAAAATCACATGTCATTGAAACCAAACATCTGTTTTTAGGGAACTGCTCTGTAAAACTCCAGAATTTCTATTGCCTTGTATTTTAAACAATCTTAAAATCTCTTGTATGGCATAACACTTATCTATTCATTCTTCAAATATTCTTTGACTGCCTATTAAGTGATCCTCGTCAATGACCTAGCTAGAGCTGGAAAAACATGCTCCTGACCCTTAAAGAGTTTCAGGACTGGAGGGAAAAGAACGATTGCTTATGACAGTTGTTGCTAACTACTTAGCTTACTCTGCTTTATCATTAATTAGCTCCTTGATGGCAATGTTAATGTACTATTCTTTATATTCTCCCTGGCACCTAGTGCCATGGTAGCAAAGTATAGATGTTCAACTCACATTGATTAGCACGGTGTTAAAGAAATGAGTCTACTTGACAATTATCTTTTTCTTTAAAGATACGTGTAACTATAAGAAATAAAGCAGAGATCCTGATCTGAAGCCAGGTTTTTATCTCTTCCACTTCTTTACAACTTTATCCAGGCACTTGTTGGAGGCAGTCTTCCGCTGTTTCAGTAGATTCCATGACTTTGTCTCATTATTCTTAGATCCCGTCAACACTCTAGATCATAGATAGAGTCTCGAAGCACTAATTAGCTTCTTCAGTCAAGGATAAGAATTTAAGCTTGAACTTGGCATAGAAAGAAAGAAAGTGAAGTTGCTCAGTTGTGTTCGACTCTTTGCGACCCCATGGAATGCAGCCTACCAGGCTCCTCTGTCCATGGGATTTTCCAGGCAAGAACACTGGAGTGGGTTGCCATTTCCTTCTCCAGGAGACCTTCCTGACCCAGTGATGGAACCCGGGTCTCCCGCGTTGTAGACAGACGCCTTACCATCTGAGCCAGTGTAGGGTTAAATATTTCCATCTCTCAGAACTGGTTCACAGAAGGAGTCTCCCCCTTCCTATTCTTGCTCACCTCCTGCCTTTCTTTCTTTCTTTTACTGCTGCCAAGGTTTCTCTGAGTATGAGTGCGTTGCTCAGGGGTCAGTGGAGGGTGGTATGGGTGCCCAGGCTGCCTGGCTGTGCTCCATCCTCTCTGGGTCTCACAGATTAGTAATGGGGCCTGTTGCCTTCTCTCGTGGTGACTTCATGGAATCTTTGGTTGTTCCTTTTCTTATTCTTGAATTTTGGTGGTATAAATCCTGATGCCTCTCCATCACTGCTCAACGAGTGTGTGGGCAAAATTTGCAGAGGATTACATACCAGTTCCTTCAGGAGTGGTATGTAAGCCTTCATCTTACTTCAAGTGGACTTTGGCTTGTAGGCCTTGACAGTGTAAGAAAGACTCTTCCTCTACCCTTCTAGGTTCTGTGACTGAGGTCCTTGAATGAAATGGAATAAAGACAGATTAGCTAAGAGTCATGCACGACTGAGCAACTTCACTTTCACTTTTCACTTTCATGAATTGGAGAAGGAAATGGCAACCCACTCCAGTATTCTTGCCTGGAGAATCCTAGGGACAGAGGAGCCTAGTGGGCTGCCGTCTATGGGGTCACACAGAGTCAGACACAACTGAAGCGACTTAGCAGCAGCAGCAGCAGGAGAAAAATCGCATACACAGTTTATTGATTCAATATTTTTATGCGGCATAAGGGGCTTCATAGGAAGAAGTAAAAACCTCAAGTAAGTGGATAGATTCAAGATTTTATATATCATTTTGACAAAGAGTGATGAATTGTGGTAACATGAGAAGACAAAGGCCAAAGGGATTTGGATCTAAGGGTGGTAAATTATAGGAGAATTTCTAGAAAATATGTGAGGGAAGGTGATGGAAAATACAAGTTATTTTGGCAAGGTTTGTTTGTAAAGACTCATCTCAGCAACCACTCCCCATCTCTGGTTTAGGGTTTTTCTCTTCCAGGTACAGGGAAGGGATATGTCTCATGGGAATGCATGTCCTGGTTTTAGATAGAGAGGGGGAGAACAGAGAAACAACCTACATCTGCAGTTTTTCAATTTCTTTCTGTTCAAAATAATGTTCAAAGTGGTATATTCGGGGTGGCATATTTTGTTCAGGGGACAGGAGTTTCAGGACCACGGCTCTTGCCTGGGATGGTCTCCAACTCACCTTACAGGGCACCACTAAATTTCACAGCAGAACCTGGTCCACAGAATGGTGTAGCTTTCTCATACGATCTGCACTATGACTTGTGCGTTTCCTCTGTGGAGGAAGTACTTTGTGGAGCTTCCTGAGCTCCTTTTGAAATTTTCTTTTCCCATACTAAACCACTGTTTCCATTGTTTCTCCATCTATTTGCCACGAGGTGATGGGACTGGATGCCATGATCTTCATTTTCTGAATGTTGAGTTTTAAGCCATCTTTTTCACTCTCCTCTTTCACCTTCATAAGATACTCTTTAAATGGAAACAGTGACAAACTTTATTTTCTTGGGTTATGAAATCATTACAGATGGTGAGTGCAGCTCATTGGAAGAAAAGCTATGACAAACATAGACAGCATATTAGAAAGTAGAGACAAAGGTCCATGTAATCAAAGCTATGGTTTTTGCAGTATTCATGTATGGTTGTGAGACTTGGACCATGAAGGAGGTTGAGCACCGAAGAATTGATGCTTTTGAACTGTGGTGTTGGAGAAGACTCTTGAGAGTCCCTTGGACTGCAACAAGATCCAACCAGTCCATCCTAAAGAAAATCAATCCTGAATATTCATTGGAAAAACTGATGCCAAAGCTAAAACTTCAATACTTTGGCCACCTGATGC
Source organism: Bubalus kerabau (assembly GCF_029407905.1). Classification (NCBI taxonomy): domain Eukaryota; kingdom Metazoa; phylum Chordata; class Mammalia; order Artiodactyla; family Bovidae; genus Bubalus; species Bubalus kerabau. Next base: position 103,873,775 of record NC_073633.1, on the reverse strand, counting down.
AAAGAACTGACATATTTGAAAAGACCCTGATGCTGGGAAAGACTGAAGGCAGAAGGAGAAGAGGCAACAGAGGATGAGATGGTTCGATGGCATCACTGACTCAATGGAGATGAGTTTAAGCAAACTCCGGGAGTTGGTGATGGACAGGGAAGCCTGGTGTGCTGCAGTCCATGGGGTTGCAAAGAGTCGACTGAGACTGAACAACAACTAAATACACACACACACATACACACACACACACACACACACACCCTGGGCTTAGGGCTAGAAAGCAGCAAGCCTCCCCTTTGTTATGAAGGAGAAATGCTCACAGCACAATGATAGTTCTTTGCAAATAAATCTCTCCAGATCCCTTCTGTATCCTTTTTCACAGGGAGGGATCCCAGTGTGGTGGGACTGTTTATACTGCCCATTTATTTTTATATCAAGAGAACTTCTTCCTGTGTTTCAGAGTGGTCCAGGTCTTAGAGCCCAACTGTGGTATCCCTGCCTTGCTTCCTCTAAGAGTCATTGTGTGTGCAAAAAAGGCTTGGTCTTGTATGTCTGTAAGAAAGAATTATCCAAATGACATTTACTGCTTGCAACCTGCTCTAGTATGACAATAAAGAGCAATATCAATTAGTTTCTCAAGGCCCTTGAAAATAGTGATTATAGAAAATGTTTGGGGCTTGATGATAATGGCCTATGGAGAAACAATACAAGTGGTCCTTCCCATTCATGGGCTGAGAATCTTTCATTCAGAGCAGGTGTAGGCAAATTATCGTCTATGAGCCAAATATAACCAGTACTTTTGAATAAAGGTTTTTCAAATACACACATATTCATGTTCTTATGTATTGTCTATGGATTATTTTGTGCTATAATGCCACGGTTGAGTAGTTGCAACAAAGAACATGTGCATGAATATGTGCTAAGTCACTTCAGTCATGTCCGACTCTGTGAGACCCTATGGACTGCAGCCTGCCAGGCTCCTCTGTCCTTGGGATTCTCCAGGCAAGAATCCTGGAGTGGGTTGCCATGCCCCTCTCCAGGGGACCTTCCCAACCCAGGGATGGAACTGGAGTCTCCTGCATTGCATGTGGATTTTTTTTAGTGTCTGAGCCACTAAGGAAGATCGAAAGACCATGTAACCTAAAATATTTACCGTATCAGCCTGTAGAGAAAATATTGTGATCTCCAGTGTAAAAGGACTCCCAAGTTGATTACTGTATTAAATATATGGAAATCACATCTATGTGAGTGGTCCTTCTTCCAGAAGCTAAATTAAGGATAACACCCTATTTGGTTTTAATTGTATTGCTGAGCAAAAAGAAGTCTTGTTGCTGCTTCTGTCCTGCATTCTGTTTCACTTGATTTTTTTTTTTTTTTTTTTGAGTTGCAGTGTTTCTAGATTGCTTTGAGTTGCAACTCTTCTTCTTGAAACTGTGGATATATTTTCTACTCATGTGTTCATTTGATAGATATTGTTTGAAGACCTGCCATAAGATAGGTACTGGACAAAATGTTAGGGATATATCATGAAGTGGATCTTGTGACTTATTCACTCAGTCTCTTGGAATCTAGAGGGGAGGTAGGTCAGTAGTTTTAGAACCCTGGAGAGACAACCAGGACAGAGCCAAGCATAGGGCTGTTAGGATGTTAGCCTAGGATGTTAGTCAAGGATGTTAGCAGGCTGATGGAAGAAGCTCCTGATGCAGCTCTGTGGGGCTGCACAGGTGCCATGGAAGAAAGCCTGCCAGAAGGAACAGCACCAGAGATGAGAACCTTTGGCTGAATAGAGGTGAGATGACCATAAGGGAACTAGCAGAAAGGAAAGTTATTTCCAGGCAGGGGGAACAAAAACCCAAAGGCCTGGAAGAAGGCATGCTACAGTGCATTTGATAAGTAGAACCTACAGTGTTTCCCAAACTTCTTCACTTAACAAAAGTCACAGAAAATGCTAACATTGTCATTCCACTGTATCACTCAGAGTTCTTCAGGAAAAATAGAACCAATAGGACATAGTTACAGATATTTATATAGATAGATATAGATATATCTATAGATATAGATGGGCTTCCATGGTAGCACAGCTAGTAAAAATCTACCTGCAATGCAGAAGACCCCAGTTCCTGGGTAGGTAAGAACCCCTGGAGAAGGAATAGGCTACCCACTCCAGTATTTTTGGGCTTCTCTGGTGGCTCAGATGGTAAAACACCTGTCTGCTTTTCCTGGGTGGGAAACCTGGGTTCTGTGGGAAAACTGGGTTTGATCACTGGTTGTGAAGATCCCCTGGAGGAGGGGATGGGAACCCATTCCAGTATTCTTGCCTGGAGAACCCTATGGGCAGAGGAGCCTGGCAGGCTACAGTCCTTAGGGTCGCAAAGAGTCAGACACGACTAAGCACAGCATAGATATAGAAAGAGATTATTATATAGAACTGGGTCATGAGATTGTTAAGGATGACAAGTCATTTGCAGAGTGGTCTGAAAGGCTAGACACCTAGGAGAGCCAATAGGCTGAAGTTCCAGCCTGAAAGCTGGTAGGTGGGAGGCCCAGGAGAGTCAATGTTTTAGCTTGAATAGGAAAGCAGTCTTCTATATAATCAGGAAGAACTGATATTGCAATGAAGTCCAAAGCCAGTCTGCTAGAGAATTCTCTGCCAGTCTTTCTGATCTATTCAAGGCTTCAACTGATTGAACAAGGCTTACCTACATTGCGAAGAGCAATACACTTTACTCAGAGCCCACTGATTTAAATGTTAATCTCCCACAAAAATACCCTTACAGAAACACCTGTATTTTACTAAATATCTCAGCACCATGTAGTCCAGTCAGGCTGATACACACAAATAATCCTTAGCCATCCTGGAACAATTAAAAGAGGCTGTCTCTAGCTCAAACCATTAGCCTGAGTCTTAGGTTTCTCAGGTTAGGAGAGTGTCTGTATTTCAGCACATGTCTAACCCCTTTGTTACATTACAAAGGGACTTATAAGCCTTGCTGAATGATTTGAATTATATTAGGAGAAAAATGCAGACTCATTGAAGGGTTTTGTGTTTTGAACTTTTATGGTTTGTTTTGCAAGAGAGTATGACAGAAGACTCTACACATGGACATCACCAGATGGTCAACACCGAAATCAGATTGATTATATTCTTTGCAGCCAAAGATGGAGAAGCTCTATACAGTCAACAAAAACAAGACCAGGAGCTGACTGTGGCTCAGACCATGAAGTCCTTATTACCAAATTCAGACTGAAATTGAAGAAAGTAGGGAAAACCACTAGACCATTGAGGTATGACTTAAATCAAATCCCTTATGATTATACAGTGGAAGTGAGAAATAGATTTAAGACCTAGATCTGATAGATAGAGTGCCTGATGAACTATGGACTGAGGCTTGTGGCATTGTACAGGAGAAAGGGATCAAGACCATCCCCATGGAAAAGAAATGCAAAAAAGTAAAATGGCTGTCTGGGGAGGCTTTACAAATAGCTGTGAAAAGAAGAGAAGCAAAACGCAAAGGAGAAAAGGAAAGATATAAGCATCTGAATGCAGAGTTCCAAAGAATAGCAAGAAGAGATAAGCCTTCCTCAGTGATCAATGCAAAGAAATCGAGGAAAACAACAGAATGGGAAAGACTAGAGATCTCTTCAAGAAAATTAGAGATACCAAGGGAACATTTCATGCAAAGATGGGCTCGATAAAGGACAAAAATGGTATGGACTTAACAGAAGCAGAAGATATTAAGAAGAGGTGGCAAGAATACACAGAAGAACTGTACAAAAAAGATCTTCACGACCCAGATAATCACGATGGTGTGATCACTGACCTAGAGCCAGACATCCGGGAATGTGAAGTCAAGTGGGCCTTAGAAAGCATCACTACGAACAAAGCTAGTGGAGGTGATGGAATTCCAGTTGAGCTACTTCAAATTCTGAAAGATGATGCTGTGAAAGTGCTACACTCAATATGCCAGCAAATTTGGAACACTCAGCAGTGGCCACAGGACTGGAAAAGGTCAGTTTTCATTCCAATCCCAAAGAAAGGCAATGCCAAAGAATGCTCAAACTACCGCACAATTGCACTCATCTCACATGCTAGTAAAGTAATGCTCAAAATTCTCCAAGCCAGGCTTCAGCAATACGTGAACCATGAACTTCCTGATGTTCAAGCTGGTTTTCGAAAAGGCAGAGAAACCAGAGATCAAATTGCCAACATTCACTGGATCATGGAAAAAACAAAGAGTTCCAGAAAAACATCTATTTCTGCTTTATTGACTATGCCAAAGCCTTTGACTGTGTGGATCACAATAAACTGTGGAAAATTCTGAAAGAGATGGGCATACCAGACCACCTGACCTGCCTCTTGAGGAATCTGTATGCAGGTCAGGAAGCAACAGTTAGAAATGGACATGGAACAACACACTGGTTCCAAATAGGAAAAGGAGGACGTCAAGGCTGTATATTGTCACCCTGTTTATTTAACTTCTATGCAGAGTACATCATGAGAAACGCTGGACTGGAAGAAGCACAAGCTGGAATCAAGATTGCCGGGAGAAATATCAATAACCTCAGATATGCAGATGACACCACCCTTACAGCAGAAAGTGAAGAGGAACTCAAAAGCCTCTTGATGAAAGTGAAAGAGGAGAGTGAAAAAGTTGTCTTAAAGCTCCACATTCAGAAAATGAAGATCATGGCATCTGGTCCCATCATATCATGGGAAATAGATGGGGAAACAGTGGAAACAGTGTCAGACTTTATTTTTCTGGGCTCCAAAATCACTGCAGATGGTGACTGCAGCCATGAAATTAAAAGACGCTTACTCCTTGGAAGGAAAGTTATGACCAACCTAGATAGCATATTCAAAAGCAGAGACATTACTTTGCCAACAAAGGTCCATCTAGTCAAGGCTATGGTTTTTCCTGTGGTCATGTATGGATGTGAGAGTTGGACTGTGAAGAAGGCTGAGCACCGAAGAATTGATGCTTTTGAACTGTGGTGTTGGAGAAGACTGTCGAGAGTCCCTTGGACTGCAAGGAGATCCAACCAGTCCATTCTGAAGGAGATCAGCCCTGGGAATTCTTTGGAAGGAATGATGCTAAAGCTGAAACTCCAGTACTTTGGCCACCTCATGCGAAGAGTTAACTCACTGGAAGACCCTGATGCTGGGAGGGATTGTGGGCAGGAGGAGAAGGGGACGACACAGGATGAGATGGCTGGATGGCATCACTGACTCGATGGACGTGAGTCTGAGTGAACTCTGGGAGTTGGTGATAGGCAGGGAGGCCTGGCGTGCTGCAATTCATGGGGTCGCAAAGAGTCGGACACGACTGAGTGACTAAACTGAAGTGATGACTATAGGTACATCTAGTTGCAGAAAGGGAAACCATCACCAAGGAAATGCACTTTTTAAGTGTCTCCCCTTCCTCCCAAAAAAGTGTTTCCCGCACTAGAACAGTGCGCTTTGCTACTCTCACGCGTGCTTCACGACCCTACCTTTCTAAAATAAGAGATAATGGAAGCATGTTTATTGTGGACTATAGGCCTGCACTTTTGAAGAATAGTATCTTATTAAACTTAACTGTCACTCAGTCAGGTAGATATTATTATCTCTCTCTCTCTCTTTTTTTTTTTTTTTCCAACAATGAGGAAGGAAGCTCAGAATGCTTAAATCATTATTTAGAGTTATCAACACAAAGCTGGGAAGGGGCAGAACCAAGGTCTGAAGGCATGATTGCAGACATGAGTGCATTAACCAGGCAGAGATAAAGGCAAGTGTGTTCCATGGAAAGGAAGCAGCACTGTCCATAACCAGTGGTGAGAGTGAGGAACCACTTTGTGTTCAGGGGATGAGGACGAGTTTGTTTACTAACAAATTTAGACTGGCACTTTCCACAGTTTATGCTAGATATCGATGGATATTACATAACTGGATTTCATGTTCAAATATATTTTGAAAGTGAGGAGGGGGAAGTCAAATAAATCTACTATTTTAAAAAATTCAGGAGCATGGTGAGAATCTTAAATGCATTTTGAGCCTCTAAAATATGAAGTCTATGGTACTGCAGCAATTTGTTTGACTCCCAAGCTCTAGTGTGGTGTATCCCTGGGGCACATTTCAAAGATAGCTGCTGCTGAGTTCAGGGAGACAGTAGAGTCTGATCTGCCATTTACTGACTCCCTTGGGTCAGGGAAAGTGAAATATTATCTGGTTACCTTACTATGATCAATTACTCACAAATAATAAGAATATATGATTTCTATTTTTGAAAAATTTTCTAGTATTTTATTATAAAATGTTTCAAATATTTGAAATTATTTTTTAAAACTACAATACTGTTGAAATTCATGTTATTTGTGTTACTACACAGCTTAATCTTTTCTATGCTTGCTTTAGGGCATCCCAGGTGGTAAAGAACCCACCTGCCAATGCAGGAGATGCAAGAGTGTGGTTTTGATCCATGGATTGGAAAGATATCCTGGAGAAGGGAATGGCAACCTGCTTCAGTACTCTTGTCTGGAAAATTCCTTGGCCAGAGGAGCCTGGCAGGCTATGGTCCATGAAGCCACAAATAGTCGGACGTGACTTGGTGACTAAATAATAAAAAAAAAAACTTGCTTCCTTCATTTTATAGCTATCCATGTATCTTTTACATGCTATCCATTTATCTTTATTTTATAGCACTCCTTGTATCCATGTGTTAGTCTATCCAGCTAAGTTTTTATTTACTTTTTTATTTTTAGGGGGAAATATGGTGGGCAGAGATGACAATATGTTTAAGTTTGATCATATTGAATTTGAGGTGGGTATCAAATACCCAGATGTTGAAATTCAGTAGCCAGAGGTAAACACAAATCTGAAGGAAGTGGGTCTTGCCGGAGCTAGAGACTGGGAGACTGGAACCATAGGAAAAGGGAACGTTTACAAAGGTAATATATAAAGATATTGAAAAAACAGTTGGAAGTATGACCATAAGGAAAACCCATATTTACAGGGTGAGTGCAGAGGAAAGAATAGAGAATTACATTATCAGGTTAGGCTGAATGCTATTTAAAGATATTGGTAGCTTAACATAATAGATGTTAAATTCTTGCATATGATACAGCTCAGTGTACATCAATAGACTCTGCTTAACACAATTAGATCGTTCTTTCTTCCTGTGGGTCACTCTTTTCGTCATATTCAATTGCCAGAACTCAGTCACATGATCACATACAATTGCAGGGAGGCAGATTACTGTGATATAAGTGTGCTCCTAGGAGGAAGAGATGCACACAGATATGATGGAGTTCCAGCAATCTGTGCCACAAGAGGGGATAGCGAGCATGGAAGAAGGAGATCCAGTCTTGTCACAGAGGCAAGAGAGTTCCAAGATATATGGCTTTATGTTCAAACTGTATCTTCAATGAGACTTTAACATTTCAGTTATTGCTGACCCTAATAAAAGGAGTTTCACTGTAGTGGCTGAGAGTTCGGGTCAGGGATAAAGGAATGAAGGGGAGAAGTGAAGAGAGCAGGTCCAGTTAAAAACAAAACAAAACAATTGCATTGAAGGAAGGGAAATGAATGGAAATATAGCTTTGACAAATCAGCAGGAATTTTTTTCTTTCTTTTTTAAGGGTGGGAAGTGGTAAAGAACCTGCTTGCCAATGCAGGAGACATAAGAAACTCGGGTTTGATCCCTGAGTTGGAAAGATCCCCTGGAAGAGGGCATGGCCACCCACTCCAGGATTCCTGCCTGGAGAATCCCCATGGACAGAGGAGCCTGGAGATAGGGTGGCAGAGCTGGACACGACTGAATCGACCTAGCATACACACACACAAGGGTGGGGAGTGCATATTTTTAAGAATGAAGGAGAGGATAGAGTGGAGATAGAAAAGTTAAAATGTAGGAGAAAGAGAGAAAATTTGTATGGCACATTTCCGATGTGAGGCTCTTTAAGCTCTAGGTCAAGGAACTAACTTTTAAAAGTGAAAAACAACTTTTTTTCAGAGATATTTCAAAGCCCATATGTAAACAGATATCTAAGATAAGGAGAGAAAAGTCATTGTTCCACAAATGCATTTGGAGTGTCGGAGAGAGAGACTCCAACTTGATGAATTCAGTGTTTCTGGAACCCTGAAAGGGAAAGGGAAAGTCATTCAGTCATGTCTGACTCTTTGCAACCCCATGGACTGTATCCATGGGTGATGTTCAATTTCTGTGAAAGGGGCCAGTGAAGAATGGAGGAAAGTTAGACGTACCTGGAAGAGCCTCTCTGGAGATGGATAAGAAAGAAATAAAAAAAGTATTGCGATGCCAGAGAACTTAGACATTCTAAGATAGATGGTCCAAGAACCTTCTTTCCCAAGAAGAAATTTGCCTGTTCTTCCCCTCCTGTTTACACATCTATCTAGTTGTCACAAATAGTTGCATGTGTTTTGACCACACATAAAGCCTTACATATGCTGAGAATGGGTTCCTACCGAAAAGAGAAGAGGGAAGTTCAGAGTTAGTTTTAAGTAACATATTTTACCTTTCTTTCCTAAAATTGTGCAGGAGAAAAGCCCTGCTTTAGATGTGCAAAAAGATATCCTCACTCATGCACACACAAAGAATTGGAAGGGTGATGATTAAATTCTCTATGAATCAACATTCTGATAACAGCCAGGGTTTAATGGTCATATAGGGCTTCGTTTCAGTGGCCTCTCTCTACTTAGGGATGTTAGGCAGTTAGAACAGGAAAATGGAGTCCAGAATGGGGGTGGCTAAAAGACAAGGAAGGGGAAAGCCTGCAAAACAGAACAAAGTAAGGTCCAGGGACCGGAGTGAGGACTTCAGGTAAGCAAACAGCACTCCTGGCTAGCCCAATTTACATAGGGCAGGCCCAGGGGGAGGAGGAAAAACATATGAAAAGAGGAGCCAAAATTGGGCTGGGGGCCTCTCTTCTCCAGGTCTTTTGGGTCAGCATGTCCTCATGTCTATAGGATGTATTTTCCTTTACTTTCTAAATAAAACTGAGCTGTAATACTGGTCCGTCTGAGGGCTGTAACGCTGGTCCCTCGGTTACTTTAAATTTTTGTTACGATGAGACAGAACTGAGGAAATTACAAACTCCCCCGATAGGGAGAAAAAAAAAATTGATATGTTTTGGAGCTCAAAAGTATCCCTTTTCAAAAGAACAGTTAAACCCAAGGCACAAGTGATTGATTTGAATGTAGGTAGGTTTCTTCTTCAGAATTGGGAAAATTCAAATTGCTAAATTTTGATCATTGATCCAGCTATCCCTTTAAGCATTTATTTGTATAGTTAGTGTCTTTGGAAAGCTTTCTAGATGCCAAGTAACATGCTGTATGCTTTGGATGGAAATTGGTATAAAGCCCGATGCCTGCCCTGGAGGTAGTCATACTCAGTCTGGGAAGGAGACAGGGAAGTACCTAAAGTTCACATAGTGTGAGCCAGAAGTCACTGTGGGGCTTGCAAAGTGCTCAGGTCTCCCTGGAAAAGTCCTGCAAGGGGACGTGGACTTGAAATACAAGTAGATGTTCACTAGACCTTCCTTGTTGTTCAGGAAATAAAGTGACTATTCATGCAGAAACAGTCTAGGCCATATCTCTGTCATTTGCTTCCCTTGTGGCTCAGCTTGTAAAGAATCCGCCCACAATGTGGGACACCTGGGTTCGATCCCTGGGTTGGGAAGATCCCCTGGAGAAGGGAAAGGCTACCCACTCCAGTATTCTGGCCTGGAGAATTCCATGGACTGTATAGTCCATGGGGCCACAAAGAGTCGGACATGACTGAGCAACTTTCACTTCACTTCTGTCATTTCTGCAAGGATGCCTTTTGAGAGTTTGTCATTTACTTTTTTTTTAAACTTTTTATATTGGAGTTGATTAACAATGTTGTTTTATTTTCCAGTGTACAACAAAGTGATTCAGTATACATATACATGTATCTTTTCATTTTAAAATTCTTTTCCCATTGAGGTTGTAATATTGAGCAGAGTTCCCTGTGTTATACAGTAGGTCCTTGCTGATTATCCATTTTAAATAAAGTATGTCCACTACCTAGTTCTTTTCTTTAAAATTGGAGTATAATTGCTTTAGTGGTGTGTTAGTTTCTGTTGTACAGCAAAGTGAATCAGCCATACATACCTTTTCTTCGCCAGAACTTACTGCAGAAAAGCCATACTCAGATGAAACCAAAAAAACAAAAAGTTGGCCTTCCTTTTCCTAATAACCAGCTGCATTGTAAATATTAGTCTCGTGGCCACAGAGCCACAGTAATCTGGAACCTTGGTAATGAATTTATGAAGCACCTATCACCTTAAAAGAGGGCTGTGGAAGTGAGATAAAGATGAAGTCCAGAATGAAAAGGGCTCCACCACAGGATATAAGGGAATCAAGAAAGTGTGCAGTGAGTGGCTGAAAAACTCCGTGGTTATAGGTCTCCATCAATCACAAGGTAAGAAGTCACACAGAGGACTAATGGGAAAACTGGGACATTTAAAAAAAAAAGTGACGAAAGTTATGGAAACAGTAGAATAACCAAAAGAACATTATAATGTGCTTTGCAGGTGAAATAGGAGAGGTGCTATCAGAGTCCTTTCGCTTTTCCTAAAGTGATGGTCAGGGGAGCTAAGCCCGGTCAGCCAGGATGCTGGGGCCTGGATACCCGGAACGGACTGCACCCTTGACCTCTGCTCTGTGAATCTGCTGTCCCAAGGAGAGAAGCCTTCTCGACTGCTCTCAAATTCATGGCGATTGAACAGGAAGAAATTTTTCTTGGCGTTCTCTAATATTTTCTCACTTTCTGGCAGATTTTTCCACCAGCCGAACAGAAACTGAAAGGAACAGAGGAAGTCTCACATGCAGTTTGATTTTACAGATGTCTACTTATACATGACCTCAGAGGAAAAAAGGTCTCCAACGTGAGAGCCACAGGCAAAGGATGTATTTCGGCCAACTTACGTTCCCTGGGAAAGGGGATGCTTTATCTCTGCCCCCTAAACTATGCATATATGTTTGGGTGAGTGTGTGTGTGTGTGTGTGTGTGTGTGTGTCTGTGTGTGTGTCTGTGTGGGGAGTGGGTAGGAGGAGTGTGTTTCATTGCAAATGTTCTCCACAATGACTCATTAAATATTTGCTGACTGTAAAACAAATATTTGGTGATCATATATATTGCAAAAGGGTATTTCAGAGAAGAAATGGATAGAGCTGCTAAACAAATATATACGCAAATAAAGTGTGACAGTTTTTTTTCTTTTCTGCTCCAGCTATAAAAACTGTTAGGCATCCACACACCCAGCAACTATCTTCCCCTCTTTCCATGAGAACCTTGAGGGCTACATAAAACATCTTGCTCCCAGAGTTAAGGTGCTATGAGCCAAATAGCCCTCTGATAGAGTGGCTTGCAGCTATGAAACTCCATCCCCACAGGCATTAGAATAACAATTTACAGAATTGCCAGGGATAAATCTTGGGTGGAACCGAGGTGTTCACGTCTGAGCCGCAGCCGCAGAGCCTCAGCCCTAGCAGCAGCACACACTGATGCTCTGTGACGGATGCTACCAATTACCTCTCAAAGTCCCTGGCATCTCTGGTTGGGATCAGCGGTGCTTTTTATTTCCCAATGTGTTTCAGACCACTTCCTATACAAAGACCGCAAATGGATAATTATGGAAATAGATACGATTTGAGAGCTGGAAGGGATCCTAGAAATAATAGGAAGCTAGGTCCTCACTTTGCAAACGAGTAATTGAAGCCCAGAAAGGAGGACTGCTCCGTCCAGCATCATGGAGCCTGATTTTGGCCAAGTCAGGGACAGAGCATATGTGTACTGATATCTGGTCCACGCTTGTTTCTGTTGAGTTTCTTTTCTTCAACCAGCAATGGCTCCTACTCACCAAAGAAAACAAAAATCCATTCTGGTATGTGACTCTTCAAGATCTGCTGAAACCTGCCTATTTCTCTAACTTTTTCCCCCTTTGTTTTACCTTCCCACTTCCATCACCTTCCTTCACCAAGTGCTCTTATTTTGAGCCACTTCAAACTTCCCACGGTTCTCTTAATCCACCGTGAGTGACTTGTTCTCCCCTGCAACAGGTGGAATTCCTCTCCATTCAGCTTTTAATATCTTGGATCCTCCACAAAACCTTGCCTACTTCCTGAAAGTGAAGGTAAAAGTCACTCAGTCATGTCCAGCTCTTTACGATCCCATAGACTATAGAATCCATGGAATTCTCCAGGCCAGAATACTGGAGTGGGTAGCCTTGCCCTTCTCCAGGGGATCTTCCCAACCCAGATATCGAACCCAGGTCTCCCACATTGCATTTCTTTCCTCAGATTCTTTACCAGCTAAGCCCCAGGGGAATTCCTGCCTACTTCCTACTTCATAGTAAGTTGCTTCCTCGCAAGATTCTCGATAAATATCTCAAAGCATCTATTCAGTAGTAACAGTTGAAACAATTTTTAATAAGGGTTAGTTTTTTTTTTTCTTAATGATCAAGATTTTGTCTTACTTATTTCTGTATTCTCTCTCCAATCTTTCCCTCACCTAGCATTTGGCACAGACCCTAAAACAGGGCAGAGTTTCAGTACATGTTAAACCAGGAAAAAATGAGCAGCCCAACTGATCCTATTGACAAAATGGAGTGTCAGTGACTAAGACATTCATATAACCTGTAACTGGTAATGGCCATAGGAAAAGTTCTTATGTCCGTAGTGGCAGATTATACAAAGTTCGAGCTTAAATGACCAAATGATAGATTTGCTATCCTTTTTCCTGTTAGTAGCACAGACTTTAGAACCAGGTGTTTGGGTTCAGAGCCCAGTTCTGCTACTTACGAGCTAGCCTGTGATAAGTTCCTAGATTACTTGCCCTTTATGAGTCTCAGTTCCTTTTCCTGTAAATTGACAGTAATAATGGTATTTCTTAGGAATTTTATAAAGACTAAATGAATATATATATTGAGTATGTATATAAACGTTCACTCAGAAAGGACTTTTGGCAAGTTCTGCATAAAAATGAATTTTTTGTCTCCTTTTCCTCATTCCTCTTTTTACTCTTAATATAATAACAGTTACACTAAGCTTCATTGAATGGGCTTAATCTATTAGGATGAGAGAGAAGCCAAACAAAAGAGATACCGATATGAATTTGTCGATTTCTAATTCTTTAGGTTGTAATCAAATACTATAGTTATTTATCATGTTGCTCTCAAGTTATTCCAAGCAGAAGCTTTTCACAAATACTAATTGAAATCAATTATACATGTAAAGTGTTAAGAGTAGAGCCCTACATATACAGTTGTTCCTGCTCTGGTAGACCGAGGCACGTTTGGTCAACCTGCTCTTTTGATCAAGTTACACGGAGGTCCTGTTGTTGTTCAGTTGCTCAGTCATGTACAACTCTTTTCAACCCCATGGACTGTAGCACATCAGGCTTCTGTGTCCTTCACTATCTCCCGGAGCTTGCTCAAACTCATGTCCATTGAGTCAGTGATGCCATCCAGCCATCTCATCCTCTGTCGTCCCCTTCTCCTCCTGCCCTCAATTTTTCTCAACATTAGGGTCTTTTCCAGTGAGTCAGCTCTTCGCATCAGGTGGCCAAAGTATTGGAGCTTCGGCTTCTACATCAGTCTTTCCAATGAATATTCTGAATTGATTTCTGAATATTTCTGATTGATTGGTTTGATCTCCTTGCAGTCCAAGGGACTCTCAAGAGTCTTCTCCAGCACCACAGTTCAAAAGCCTCGATTCTTTGGTACTCATCCTTCTTTACGGTCCAGCTCTCACATCCATATGTGACCACTGGAAAACCCATAGCTAGACTATGTGGACCTTTGTCGTCATTTTGCATTTCTTCTATTTAAACGTATGGACAGTATTATGAAATTTCTAAATAATGCAGAGGAAAATGAAGAAAATAAATTGATTCTTGCTCCCTAGACCTAAAATGATACTCAAGTTCCCACCCCTTCTCTAAAAGCTGAAGTTGAGTAAATGTGTGACTGCGTTGATTCCATCTAGTATAACATTAAGTGGGAATGCATGCTGTGGCCTACACAATTACGTCATGCCCAAGGAGAAGTCTTTGTGGTTTAGATGAGACTCTGTTTCTCTTTGAAGAATAGAAGAAGGCATCTGGAATCACAAGTAAAGGTGGTTTGTCCTTACAAGCATATCCATTTAATTTGCCAGATTGGGTATATAAGTGCAGATAGGACAGTAGTGGAGTGCAGAAAAGAGAGTCTTTCATGGGTCTACTAGATGACCAGCATTCAGCCATGACCAAGGTCTATGCCAAGGGCTCATTATGCACATAGAACAGCAACTATTGAGAATGACTTTTGCCAGGCGTCAGTTCATCTGGTGCCACAGATCAACGGGGACAGGAAACAACTCAGAACACAAGGCCAATATGCACACAAGTGTCTCTGTAGCATGTATACAATTCAAACAAAGCAGATGCAGGGTTTCCGGAACAAATCATTTCTATCCCCAACTCTCACTTCACTAAACTTGATCCATTACACATACAGGATTCCAAAACACTCTATAAAGATGACATAACTCATTTTAATTAGTGCTTGCTAAAAGCTTCTGGTTGGAATAAATTGAGCAACACAATAAATACCTATAGTATTAGATTATAACCTAAAGAATTAGAGAACTACAAATTCATATTGATATAAATTTCTAGCTGAATAAATAAATGAAGGAAAAGCCAGCAACTCTTCCTTACTGGAGAATTTCAATGAATAACTATGGAAAAATTGAAGACATTAGGAAACCACCATTGGAATGCCATGGTTATAATTTCCAATGACAGGAGCCACCAATGGATACTGACGTGAGTAAGAAAATTTAAGCAGAAAAAGGAGTATTTGCATAGTCTCAAAGTATCTTTTTCCAAAATATTCATGACTTACAAATAAAAATGAAAAGTTCACAGAGGGAATTACAGCACACACCATCTTAACAAAGTAATCAAAGTCAAAATCATTGCTACTGTGTATTAGCATTGTTAACTCCTTGCTGTCATGCCCTGAAAAGTGTATAGCACTTCTGTATTGTCCTTTTCAGTAATGCATTTGTTGTTGTTCAATGGCTGAGTTGTGTTCGACTCTTTGTGACCCCATGGACTGCAGCACGCCAGGCTTCCCTGTCCTTTGCTATCTCCCGGAATTTTCTCAAACTCATATCCATTGAGTCAGTGATGCCATCCAACCATCTCATCCTCCCACTTCTCCTCCTGCCCTCAATCTTTCCCAGCATCAGGGTATTTTCCAATGAATTAACTGTTTGACTCAGGTGGCCAAAGTCTTGGAGCTTCAGCCTCAGCATCAGGCCTTCCAATGAATATTCATAGTGGATTTCCTTTAGGATTGACTGGTTTGATCTCGCAGTCCAAAGGACACTCAAAAATCTTCTCCATCACCACAATTCAAATGTACTAATTCTTTGGGGCTCAGATTTCTTTATGGTCCAACTCTCACATCCGTACGTGACTACTGGAAAAACCATAGCTTTGATGAGACGGACCACATCATCTCAATAAAATTGTGAGAAAACATCAGACAAACCCAAGCCAAGGAACACTGCACAAAATAACTGATTGGTACTCTTTATTTTTTTTTTTTATTTTTTTTTAAATTTTATTTTATTTTCAAACTTTACATAGCTGTATTAGTTTTGCCAAATATCAAAATGAATCTGCCACAGGTATACATGTGATTGGTACTCTTTAAAAGTGTGACGGTCATAAAAGGCCAAGAAAGACTGAAGACTTGTCACAGACCACAGGGAATGTGAGAACTCAATACAGTGTTGCCCTTGGATTCGATCCTGGAACAAAAAGAAGACATAAAGAAAAAGTGGTAGAATTCAAGTGAGTTCTGTACTTTAATTAACAGTGTTTTCCCAAGTTAATTTCATAGTTTTGATAAAACGTTCCATGGTTATGTAAGATGCTAACATGACAGGAGCTAAGTGTGCAATCTCTGCAGTTCTCTATACTACTTTGAAAACTCTCTTGCAAATCTAAAGTGGCCTAAAAATTAATGGTTAAAATAAAAGTTTTCTGAAAGGGGCCATTTTCCATTTGTCATGTAATGTGTTTTCTTCCCTATTTTGGGGCTGAATATCAGAAAGCTATTAGTCTTATTATGGTGCATCTACTTGGAAGGACAATGTCTTGCATTTCAAATTTATAGTCATTGAAGCAAAAAAAAAAATATATATATATATATATCAATACTAAAAACTTGGTGAATCATATTTTTTGCTCTCCTACCCTAGCTAAGATAGCTTTTCATACAGGAACTAATAATGTTTTAGCTTTTCTTTTTCATAGAAGAAGTCATTGAAACAAATATTGGATCCATAGATAAAAGGAGATGGGGTAGAGAACAGCAAGATATTTGAAATAGGGCTCAAATTAGGCAATAATAGAGAAAAAAAACTTAAGGTGTCCCTGAGAGTCTGTGTGAGAGTTTGAGCTGGTGTTTCCCAGAGAGCATTCAACTGAGTAATAATCTTGCAAAATGTCTGGCAAGAAGTGTTCCATTACAAATAACTTTGGGATGCCCCTACGTATTCTATTTCTTTGATGATGAGAAGGCATATTTGTAATAGCCTATTTTCTCTTCAAGGGGCAGAAGGCATATTGCTAATTGAAAGCTATAGGAAATCTTGCGCTAAGAAAATAAAGAGAAATAAAATTTAATTTTGCTTATACTACTGAATCTTAAACATTTGAAATAAGAATTTTTTCATATTCTACCTATTAACATTATGAAAGGTGAGTGTTTCACAAAATTTAGAGAATGCCATTCTAGCACATAATTTCCTCCAACAGCTCCACATATAAAGAAGCAAAATTGGAAATGAGAGAGATGATTGAGAGCAGTATGGCCTTTTCTCTTCTTCCTCTTTCTTTGAGTGAAAAAAAAAAGTACAAATTTTAATATCCTGTGGAAAAGGAAGCTGGAGATTAAATATGGAGGGGAAAGGTAGGCAGTAAAATGAAATTTCATGGTCTGGGAGCATTAAAATGTTATTGAAAAATCTAATATTTTTCTTTTTCTCTCTTCTTTTTGCAGTAAGCAGTAAGGACTGTAATCCCCTTAGCATTCTGGAGTCACATGTTAGGACAGAAATAATTCAATTTAGAACATAGAAAGTATGTATATATAAGAATATTTTGTTAAGCTAAAGAACATGAAATTAATAGTACTTCTTCCAATATTTTGGGTTAAGTTGTACTCACTTTCAGTGTTCTAAACACTATTACTGCTGTTTTATTTTATTGTACCTTTCCTTATTCAAAATGACACATAAAATATTCACACTTTATATACTTGATATATAGAGAGCAACCTGAATATGAACTGCTACTTCATGTGCATGTCTGAACACATTGATCAAGGTTAAAAAGAGGATATTTTGTCTAGAATAAAATCAGTATGTATCTAAGCAGACTTCAGGGAAATTTTATTTCCTTTCTTTCTAATCATTTTCAAGTGGTAGAAACATGACTATTTATGATTCTAATGAAAGTCTCTTAGTTTTCTGGCATTTTAGAGATTATTTTAGCTTTTCTTAAATTTCACCTATTTGAAAAAAGAGGAAATAAATACAAGTTATTAATAATGTGAATTACATTGTCATGGCAACACATTTTTCCAGGTACTCTACGCTCATACAACCATTAACCCCTAGTCTCTATTTAATATTCAAGAGAAATCATTTTTGGAAGAAAAAAAATTGCCTGTCTTCAAAAAGGACAAGCCCCTTCGTGTAAATTCAGATTATTTGCTCAAAATGAAAATAGCTTTCCAGTCCTAAAATGATTACAATTTGCATTTTTCATATTTTCTTCTTGGTTGTCTTTTATTCTTATGGGAAATTTATCACTGAAATAAAAATTCACTATCCTGGCTAAAGGATTAACTTGAGATTTGTAACAAAGACAGTTGTACATAAAAATCTGTGTTCCTGTGCGGATACTTTAGCTGCAAGTAGCCATATTATAGGGATGTTCCCAGCCTGCCATGCACTGAGGTGGGGCCAAGTGTTTAATTCTTTTCTGTGGAATATTAGACAAGGTGATATATTTCATTTCCATGCCAAGGTAGAAGATGAGCTAGATATGGTTCCTCCATATTGCTCGCCCTTCCTCTGGAGGATGCAAAGAATATTGAGGTCATAGTCAACTAAGAAGAAGGCACAAAATGGAAATAATTTGCATCCTCAAAGCACTTGGAGGTCAGCCTTCACTGACCAAGAATACCTGCACAGATATATTAGAGAAATAACTTCTATTGCGTCTAGCCATGGACATTTTGATGCAACATTTTTAATACTAGATTGCAACCCAACCTATTATAATGCTTTGCTAGTTAACTGGTACGGAGAAGGCAATGGCACCCCACTCCAGTACTCTTGCCTGGAAAATCCCATGGATGGAGGAGCTTGGTGGGCTGCGGTCCATGGGGTCACGAAGAGTCAGACATGACTGAGCGACTTCACTTTCACTTTTCACTTTCATGCATTGGAGAAGGAAATGGCAACCCACTCCAGTGTTCTTGCCTGGAGAATCCCGGGGACCAGGGAGCCTGGTGGGCGGATGTCTATGGGGTCGCACAGAGTCAGACACAACTGAAGTGACTTAGCAGCAGCAGCAGCATCAGTTAACTGGTACAGTAATCCATTAAATGCACTCGGAAATGTTAGTCATGTTTGAGTGCATTTACCTATTAAAATAAATAGATTTTATTGTACATGATGGATGACTAAAACCAATGGATGACCATTGTTCTCTGCCATTTTAATTTTCTAATTCTCATGCAGTTTTAGATTCAATGATTTTAGGTTCAGTACCAAATTAATTAAAATCTTGGTCCCAAAGCAAGTCTCACAAATTTTACTTATGCTATACTAACCATTGTCAAGGGGACAAAAACATTACTGGCTAAAATTTCTTACAAAGAAAAGCAACTTAGAAAATGAGCAATTTTCTAGCAAAATTTCTCAATCCTTGAGCAAGAATTTATGTTTGTTATATGAAATTCAGTCCCTTTTCCTGTCTTTTGGTATTCTGATTACTTTGTAACCGATATCTATCCTATTGATCAGCTCACCTTATTTAGGTTCTTTCTGAGTCAACTATGAATAAAATGTTGAATAACCTAGATAGCATCACCAATAGGGTAATGTCACTGATTCAATGGAGATGAACTTGGATAAACTCCAGGAGAAGGCCCCTAGGGACAGGGAGGCCTGGTGTGCTGCTGTTCAGGGGACACAGAGTCAGACATGACTTATCGACTGAACAACAACAACAACAAGGCCAGAAAGGAACTGAGGAAAGAATTATGTGACGTGACATTGGAAAATTTCCACAAATTTAACCCTGATTGGTTGTTCAAACCATCACTTTCACACATTGCTCTACTATTGGGCATCCCCTTCTACCTTCACCTGGAAGCTGACATGAGGCCCATCAACCTCAGGGCCCTTCCATGACTATTCCAGAGGATTTGTGGATCTTTATCCCTTTTCAGCTCCAACCAGTGACATTCACCACCTAATTCATATTTAAATATCAATATAATTTCTCCAATATTCAATGTTTTTGTGTGTGTTGCAAAACTGTTCAACAGGTCCCATGCTTCTTTTGAGATCATTCTCAAACTCCAGGGTCAATAGCACTGTGCTGGCCATGTAATGAGGACAAAGCATAATTTCTGGCTGCTATTCTAACCTCAGGTAAGGAGTATTTTGCCATATTTGTTGTTTTTGGAGCTTGCTTTGCATATATAATACTGTATTAGTTTGCTGGGGCTGCCACAGCAAAATATCCCAGACCAGGTGGCTTCTGATTCCCAGGTGGTGCTAGAGGTAAAGAACCTGCTTGCCAATGCAGCAGGCTATAAGTAGATGCGGGATCGATCCCTGGGTAGAGAAGACCCCCTGGAGGAGGGCACAACAACCCACTCCAGCATTCTTGCCTAGAGAATCCCATGGACAGAGGAGCCTGGCAGGCTACGGTCCATAGAGTTACAAAGAGTCAGACACGACTGAGTGACTTAGCACTTAGAAAGCACAGGCGGCCTCACCAATAGACATTTATTTCCTCACAGTTCTGGAAGCTGGGAGTCTAAACTGACGGTTTGGTTTCTTCCGGGCCCTCTCTCTGCGGCTTGCTTGCAGACGGCCACCTTCTGGCAGCATCCTCGCGTGGCCTTTCCTCTGCGCCAGTGCATCTCTGTGTCCCTCTGTGTGTCTTGATCTCATTTTCTTACAACACCATTCAGATCACATTAGGGCCTATCCTAAGGGCCTTCTTTTCATCTATTCACACTTTAGAGGCCCTATCTCTGAACTGTCACCTTCTGAGGTCCTGGGGGTTAAGGATTCAGCATATGGATTTGGGAAGGACACGATTCAGCCCAAAACGAACATCTTGAGGATTAGGGTTTTCGGCGAACACCTAAATCAGTGTTGCCATGGGTAGTTTTCAAATCATCTGCATCACGCTTTAATATGCAAACCCCTGTCTCTTCATTCTGGATACTGTGAATATAAATCATTCAGGGTATGGCTTGGGAAACTTTATTTTAAATAAATGTCAATGGTGAGTCTTACGTACATTATTTAGAGCTGGAAAACAACTCGTATAAAACATGAGAGTTTTCTTTATAGTCTGAGCAAAGGGTGGGGGCAGGGCAGAGACTCATTTGCTCTTTGGTTACTGAGTTATTTCCACTCACGTCTAAATATGGCTAGGATGACCACACTGTCACTCAAGTTTAACCCTGTCTCCATTCTAATTGACAGTTTCTTGGAGACGCCATCGCCTGTGGGTTGTTGCTATGGTAACCCAGAGAGGCCCACAAGGTGGGCTTAGAGGATAGCTAAGACCCTAGTAGAGTCTGTGCTGGATGGGATCTAAAGAGACCCCCTGACTTGCTAACAAGCCAGGTGATTGAGTCTTTGCAGAACTCCACCGCAGAGGTGATGAGAGAGTTTTCTGGCCAATGGTGTGTCACCAGGCAAGAAGAGTGACTAGAAGGAAATCAAAATCCTTCTCCTCCCTTAAGCCCACCGATCACTCAATAACAGGCAGTGCCCACCGAGTCTCCATTTCCAGGACTCGAGGGACTTAAGGTAGGTTGGTAGGAAAATGGTCCCTGAGTCTTTGGAAGACTGACTGGCTGGGTTCAAGGTGAAGGCTTGTCTTCAGTTTGGTCTTTTCTCACAAGTCTAGGAATCACAGTAAAAGGGCTATTAAAGAAGGAAGGAATCTTTCTCTCCCCACCTACCGGATAGCCTACAGTAGAGTCAAATTTGGTGCCATTAGCTTAAAAAAAAAAAATTCCACTCAGCATTTCCCATCATGATGACTTTGGGATCACTGCTCATGGATTCTGAGGAGCAGGGCCAATTCTTTGACTGGTGGTTGTGGTGGTGGAGGTATTTGTAGTAAATAAAGGTTGACTTTAAAATTTTTTTTTATTAAGAATATATTTTTCAAAGCAGTCCTAAGTTCAAGGCAAAATTGAAAAAGAAGTACAGAGATCTGCCATGTACTCAGAGCCCCAGCACATGCACAGCCTTCCTCTTTTTCAATAGTCCCCACCCACGAGGGTGGTGCATTTGTTACAGTTGAGGAACCTACAATGGCCCATTTTTGTCACCCCGACTCCACAGTTTGCATTAAGGTTCCCTCTTTTCAATATTTTTGTTGGAATATAGTTGGCTTACAATGTATTCATTTCTGTGTGTGGGTGTATGCTCATTTTCTCAGCCATATCCAACTCTTTGCAACGCCATGGACTGTAGCTCACCAGGCTCCTCTGTTAACTAAGGAATTTTCCAGATAAGAATACTGGAATGGGTTGCCATTTCCTACTGCAAGGGATCTTCCCAGCCCAGAGACTGAACCTGTGTCTCTTGCATCTCCTGTATTGGCAGTGGATTCTTTACAACTGAGCCACCTGGGAAGCCCCTGTGTTGGTTTCTGCTAAAGAGTGAAGTGAATCAGTTAGACACATACATATATCCACTCTTTTTAGACTCTTCTTCCATATAGGCCATAACAGAGTACTGGGTAGAGTTCCCTGTGCTATACAGTAGGTCCTTAGTTATCTATTTTACATTCAGTAGTGTGTATATGAGGATTTATTCTTGATGCTGTCTATACGTTCTATGCATTTAGACAAATGCATAGTGACACGCATCCTTAATTATATTATCACAGATTATTTTCACTGCTCTATAAATCCTGTGTGCTTCACATATTAATCTCCCATCAACCTCTGGCAACTTCAAATTTATTTTTCCATAGTTTTGCCTTTTCCATAATGCTGCATAGTTGGAGTCATATATAAATATATATTATATGAAAGTGAAAGTCATTCAATCATGTCCGACTCTTTGTGACCCCCATGAACTATATATAGCCCACCAGGCTCCTCTGCCCATGAGATTCTCCAGGCAAGAATAATGGAGTGCGTTGCCATTCCCCTTCTCCAGGAGATCTTCCCAACCCAAAGATTGAACCCAGGTCTCCCGCCCTGCAGGCAGACTTTTTTACCATCTGAGCCACTGGGCTGACTATCATGTATTAATAGTATGTAATGTCTTGTGAGTCCCTTGGACTGCAAGGAGACCCAACCAGTCCATCCTAAAGGAGATCAGTCCTGAGTGTTCATTGGAAGGACTGATGCCGAGGCTGCAACTCCAATACTTTGGCCACCTTATGCGAAGAGCTGACTCATTGGAAAAGACCCTGATGCTGGGAAGGATTGGGGGCAGGAGGAGAAGGCGACAACAGAGGATGAGATGGCTGGATGGCATCACTGAGTCGATGGACGTGAGTCTGAGTGAACTCCGGGAGTTGGTGATGGACAGGGAGTCCTGGCGTGCTGCAATTCATGGGGTCGCAGAGAGTCGGACACGACTGAGTGACTGAACTGAACTGAATGTTTTCAGAATGAACTTTTAAAAATTATGTAAAATATACATTTGTGGCACATGAAAATTTCTCATCTCAATTATTAATATTATTGTCATTGCTATTATTACCAGTTATACTGAGGAAGCCACCAGTTGCTGGGGAACAGCTCTTAGGCTGCAGTAAACACAGGGAATATTGCTTCAGAAAGCTATATTGACGGGATACCTGAATGAGAGCTCTGATTCATTCTGCCAGAATTCTCAGGGAAGTCATCCCATGATAGGTACAGATCTTCTTTATTTTATTGGGGAGGAAGTGGTAATGGTAGATATACATAAATATTTGATTATTTCTAAGTTTCCCTGAACTTTAAAAAAATTTTTTTTAACAGATTACTATTCCAATTCCTGTAAAGGCTACAGCAAAATACAGTGTTCCTACATAGGATGAGGTACCTGCCAACATTTTATTCTGTCTCAGTAAGCTGAGTGCAGAAATTTAGATGATGCTTAGAAGGGCTAGAGTCTGATTTATTTTTCCAACTCTGTGAATTGTTAGGATCATGCTTGTATGACTCAGCACAGACTAAGCCTGAAAAGAGTACCTAACTTGTTTATATGTTTACACCTGGTCTTCATTATCTGAAGATCACATATGTACTCATTAATATGACACAGACTTAGCATTAGAATTTAAAGGCATCTAATGGAGAAAAAGATGGGTCACTAAGGTCTAAGTCATTCTGATGCCAAATTGACCTCTTGCTGAGGTCTTAGAGATGTCTTCTTAATCGGATTTCCTGAAAACAGAGCCTGAAATAGAAGCTAATATTTGGGTAGTTTATTTGGGAAGATGATCCCAGGGGCAGCAAATACTGGATAATGAGAATCAAATGAAGAAGGAGCAAAAGTAAGAGGAAGGTGTTATCCATCTCATGGGCTATAGGCACTTGAGTTTGCCTGAGCCTCCTGAGAAAGCTTCGGAAATGCAGTTCAGAACATTCCCTGAGGAATCAAAGACGGAAACACCTATCTGCTTCTTCTTACTGCATTGGTTAAAAAATGGTCCCTGGGCATTGACCTCCATCCCCAAACACACACACACACACACACACACACACACACACATTTTAGCTGTCAGGGTATAAGAGAAGCCCTGAACAGCAAGTAAAAGCTACTTCGTTGGCCTCAGGCAGAGGTTGTACTTGCTAGAAGAGAAGCCGTTGGAAGCTTAGGAGAAATTGGCCCCTGCAGCCATAAATGGAGTAAAGTTAGAGAAAGATGCTTTTGACACGGCACAGGACAGGGTTCTGATACAAAGAGAAGATTCCTTATATGACTCTATATATACATTTATCCCTATTTTGTACCAAGTTTCCTGTTAAGCATAGTGTATGTGGACATGCCATGGTAGAAGTGCTTTCTTAGGAAAAACTCCTTGATCTTAATGAGCAAGTCAGGGAAAACTGATATATTTGAAGCAAGTTCTGTTCAGCTCTTTGCGACCCCATGAATCCCGGCACATCAGGCCTCCCTGTCCATCACCAACTCCTGGAGTTCACTCAGACTCACGTCCATCGACTCAGTGATGCCATCCAGCCATCTCATCCTCTGTTGTCCCCTTCTCTCCTGCCCTCAATCCCTCCCAGCATCAGGGTCTTTTCCAATGAGTCAACTCTTCACATGAGGTGGCCAAAGTACTGGAGTTTCAGCTTCAGCATCATTCCCTCCAAAGAACACCCAGGGCTGATCTCCTTCAGAATGGACTGGTTGGATCTCCTTGCAGTCCAAGGGACTCTCAAGAGTTTTCTCCAACACCACAGTTCAAAAGCATCAATTCTTCGGCACTTAGCTTTCTTCATAGTCCAACTCTCACATCCATACATGACCACTGGAAGTTAGAGACTGCTAAAGGCAATTCCAGTGCCAGAAATCCTGACTTAGGTTAAAGCAATCACTGAAGACTCTTGGAGAGGAGCTATTTAGCTCGTTCTGGAAGGTGAGTGGTTCTTACCACTCTGCTGATTTCCAATGTTAATCTGGTAGCAATAGTAATGATTGATCTCTATGTGTATGTGTTTATAGGAATTTATAGTTTACACATTGCTTTCACACACATGAACACACTTTAAGAACATTTTAAGAAGTGTTAGTGCCTTTACATATACAAGGTAGCTAAAAAGTGAAGTGAAGTGAAGTCATTCAGTCGTGTCTGACTCTTTGCGACCCCATGGACTGTAGCCTACCAGGCTCCTCCATCCATAGGATTTTCCAGGCAACAGTACCAGAGTGGGTTGCTATTTCCTTCTCCAGAGGATCTTCCCGACCCAGGGGTTGAACCCACGTCTCCCTCATTGTAGGACGATGTTTTACTGTCTGGGCCACCAGGGAAGTCAAGGCAACTGAGGCTTAGTGGAATTCAGTGACTTAGTAATCCCACATTCAGTAACTGGGGGAGGCAGTACTAGCACTGGGGCCTCTGGCTTCCAAGCCAGTGACCTTTCCAGGACAGAATCACATGGGATAGAACTGGGCATGAGTCCTAGTCATAACTCGGAGACTCAGCAGTGCTTACACACTGAAATGCATGTAGACTGAATCGGATGGAGTAAAACATGCTCCAAGGAAACCACGCTAGTGTTTCCCAAACCAGTCACAGTGCTAGGAATATAATAAATTCTCAAATAATATCAATAATCATTGCTATTCTAATTCCATAGGTATAAATAAAGCAAGTTCTAAATGCCTGGGGGATGAACTTAAAGAAGATGCATATGGATAAAAATAAGGAGGATTAAGCAGATATAAGCTCTTAATTGGCAAGGATAGATATGCTTTCTACTTCTGCAGTAGATGGCTGGAGAGAAGCCATTTCTAGGCAATGGCACCCCACTCCAGTACTCTTGCCTGGCAAATCCCATGGACGGAGCAGCCTGGTAGGCTGCAGTCCATGGGGTCGCTAGGAGTCGGACACGACTGAGCGACTTCACTTCACTTTTCACTTTCATGCATTGGAGAAGGAAATGACAACCCACTCCAGTGTTCTTGCCTGGAGAATCCCAGGGATGGGGGAGCCTGGTGGGCTGCCGTCTATGGGGTCACACAGGGTCGGACACGACTGAAGCGACTTAGCAGCAGCAGCAGCAACATGAGTGATGTAGGTATTCTAGATTTTAATACACAGAGGCAGTTTTCAGCTTCTCAGTCTTTTTCACTATTTATTGTTTCTAATAAGCGTTTATTGTTCCTAATAGGCTCAAAGCGTTGTACGTCTGACTGCGAGGCCATAAGGCCACTATTCTTAAGTCATGATTGACAGTCTAGCTAAGGAGATAAGCCTTGAACACATGCACTTTTAATCCAAGGCGGTAAGACAGTGCTGGGAGAGACTTTCAGACAACATGTGTTAACAGCGGGGGTGAAACAGGATGATTAGCAACTGCTTTGCGTCTTTCCGCGGGGATGTCCGCGGAAGCCACCTGAGGTGACAAGTGCAGCTGGTCTCCTTGGCAGGCCTCTGGCAGAACCTGCAGTACTTACTGCCCTGCCCGAGTCTGTTGAATTTTGCATGTTTTAAGAAATGCTATCTAGGCCAAGATCAACTTTTGGCCTTCTTTCCTCCAGGCATTGCCCCAGGGTGCTTTCCACAGGGTCCCACACTGACTTTTAAACCCAGTGTCAGAAGACTGATGAAGGAAGAATATTTTGCAAAAAACCTCTATAGATCAGAGATCTTGTCAAAATCTGGATTGGGTATTTCTGGCAAAATAAAAATCTGTGAATAAATATGGGTATGTATTTCAAAATAGTGTTCTAAATATTCTTTCCTTACTTAGTAGTTGTAAATACTAAGCATGATTCCAATTTATAGGATAGAAAGATGGTATATGAAGATAAGATAATTTTATTACTGGCTAGAGAATATAGGATCGCAAAGGCTAAATGATTTATGACTTCCAAATTTATTTCAAGTGACCAACATAAATTTACCTTAATATTTAATTTTTATTCTTGCTTAAAAGATTTGCTGATAGCCAACCAATAAAAAACATTTTTTATAAGGTGAATATTCTAATATTACTTTAAACTTGGAATTTTGACTTATCTTTCCTTCACTTTTGACTCACATATCTTCAAGTCAAATAAAAATCTATTAAGTAAGGAGAAATAAAGCAAGGTGATATTGACCAGATATTCTCCTAAAATCCCCAGAGTTAATAACTGTCAGGAAACACCTGATTCCTGTATGAACATTGTGGGTGAGCCTAGATGTCTAGGCTCATTCTGATCAGGAATTTACTGCCAGCCTATAGATGGCAGTACACTTACATTCCATTGCCAGAGTCTAATCTTATTTCTCCTTCCAGTTATTCTGTTCTGCTAGTTTTCTCATTTATAGCAAATAACTGGAGAAGGAAATGGCAACCCATTCCAATATTCTTGTCTTGAAAATCCCATGGACAGAGGAGCCAGGCCAGGCTACAGTTCACGGGGTCGCCAAAGAGTCGGACTTAGCGACTAAACCTAACAAATCATATAATGAAGAGAAAAATTCATGACTTTCCTGGGACATAATTTGAGAGACTACTGGAAAATTAAAGGGAAGCAAAAGAAAAATGAAAAAGAAAAACGCTTGAGGTAAAGATTGGCAAAAGACATTTTCACAGTCATAACTTGTTTTTTTGTATTAGTTTTACTGAGTGGTAACGTGGGTACTGCTTTTTTATTAGACCATCTGACATGATATGTTCTTTAGCACTAAGTTGAAGGATGGTGCCCTATTGTATAGTTCAATGATGTGTCATGCTGCCAATAAAGACATTTCTCTTAAGCAAGTAAGCTGGAATTGAGATATTTATGGGGAGACATAACCAGTACATCTAAAAGAATAGCTAGCGATGACCAATTAGCCATAACGTTAAGTTTCAATGGGTGAGAACCATCCGCTGAAAGTCCTAGTGCTATGGTGTTATATCTGTTGCCCTGTCTGAGCAATCATTACTGCTAAGGAGAGATTTAATTCAATTTATTGATGGCAAGGCCATTAAACCTTTGATATCAGTTGTATTACATACACCAGATTTCTTAGCTAAAAAATGGATTTTTTTATGGGGAATAATAGAAGATAATGAGGATAGAAACAATTACTGAGACTAGGGTTCAGCGATTATCAGCATATCAGTATTTGCATTTTAGGCCCCGAGGAACTACGCAGAGGACATCTGCCTGATTAGCAAGTCTTCATGAGCCATAAGAGATTTTGCTTTGCATTATTTATTTTTTAACAAAATGTCATGGGAGCTAGCCTCATTTGCTTTTTTAAGCCACCTGTCTCCTGGAATAAACAGGTGTGCTGTGCAGGTAATGTTCTCAGTGTAAATAAGCACGGACCAAAGAGAGGGCATGAGAGAAATACATTTACAACAGAGAAGTTAAATTCCTGACAGCTTGGCCATTAGCGAGTAAGTGTTGGGTCTGCAACACCTTTTTGTGTTAGCATCTGTCGAGGTTAAAAATTTGAGCTCTAAATGTGATGGTAGACTACTCAGATATCAACCTCCTAAACTGGCATTTTTGAATGATTATCTATTAGATGATAATCATCACACTTTTATTATATCCGAATGCAGATCTGCCATGTTTTTATTTATGATACTTTTTCAAGTGAACTTTAAATTGACTAAGCTCCCCCCACCCCGCCATGTTTTATTCAATACAAGGATGTCAGGAAAATCACAAATGTACCATATTTTGTAATAATATAAGAAGTATATCATTTAACATTTACAAAATGTTTCTGTGTTTAAAAAAACTTCTGATATGCTACATGTGGGACTTCCCAGGTGGCTCAGTGGTGAAGAATTCGCCTGTCAATGCAGGAGACACTAGAGACATGGGTTGGATCCCTGGGTTAGGAAGATGCCCTGAAGAAGGAAATGATACCCTACTCAAGTATTCTTGCCTGGGAAATTCCATGGACAGAAGAGCCTGGTGGGCTACAGTCCACGGGGTCGCTAAGAGTTGGACAGGACTCAGCAACTGAGCACGCCCATGCTGCACATACTGGATATATGCTGGCTATTATTATTATTTCTAAACTTACTAAATCTGATTAATGCTATCAACTAGAACAGAATCATTACTAAAGCACTGCTAAGTACTTTGAAAATTGCAATAATAATAAATTATCTTGAAATATTTGCTGATTGAAATAGGGGAATTTTGGAAAGGGAATGGAGTTTACTTATGGAGCATGTCCTGTGAATCAGGGTTCTTTACTTGTTATTGGGAAATCAGAGAAGCATTATAAAACAGAATTAATAATACATTTTAAAGATGATGCCACTGGGAGATGAATTTACTTTCATGAAGATGCAGAGATGGAAAGGAAGACATCCTTCAGTCCTCTGATCTGTCCTGATAGTGAGCTGCAGTGTCTCAGACAGAAAACTCACACACTCTCCACTGAGAAAGTGACACACTCATGGATTAGACCAGATGGACGAAAGTGCTCGGTGATCCTGGGCTCCAAAGGCAGGTAAATAATTAGGGAGCAGTCAGTCCTCAGGTGAACTGGAGAGGGGACGTCCTCTCTGAACATTATCCCTGCCACTTGGCTCCAGAAATGCTGAAAGAGTTCTTAGACCATCCCGTTTCTCAAAAGAAGCCAGAAATCCAGGATTGTTTGTTCCTTTGTTTTTCTCTGAAATCTCCCAGTTTTTCGATTTTTGCAACTAATTTGAATGCAGACAAAAATTAAATGAAAACCATTATCTAATGGTCATAGAGCCACTGCTTTTCAACTTCTGCTTTAGAGGGCGCTCCTGACCTACTGCCATTTCCAAACTGAAAGGCACGCTTGCATAAAAAAAGAACGTGGACATACCTGGCCCACTTGACTAAGGAGTGATTGCTTTTTAAAAGGAAGAAAAAGTAAAATAAGTGCATCCTGATAAAAAGTAATTCTCCTTGAGCCCACTTCCTTTGACTTCTTATTTCATTCCTCGAGCTATTTTTCTTATCTCTTTATAGTTCTGAGAGGGTGATAGCGATCATGACTTCTCTAGGTCTGGATCTGGGCATCACATCGGCCAATGAATGATGAACAGATTTTTGAGACTTATACATGTTTCAAGCAGTGTGGAAAGAGCTTGGGCTAGAAGACGAGAAAGCATTTTTTGTTTGTTTGTTTCTTTTAACCAGGAAGTCCCTTTTCTTTTATGAACTTCTATTTTCTCTTATATAAAACTGAAGACTTGAATTTCAGCATGACTGAATAAAATGACCAATGTAATTGGTAAAGAATTTCAGTACCTAATTTTCACCACCAGTTGAATTCATGTACTTGTCTGATTTCGAAGAAAGGATCAGTGTTTAGGTCATAGTGATTAAGGACATGTTTGCTCCTGTTGATTCTCTGAATGATTTGGTCAATACTGAAAATCCACTTAACAATTTCAATCAACCTTTGAGGATCACCATTAGAATAAATGGTGCAGGGTCACCCACAAAATACATCTTACTTAATTCAAATTTGATTTCCTATTATGTCTAATGGTTAGATCTAGGATGATCGTTCACTACCATTTTACAAGTTGTTTTAGTATTTCCTTCAAGGGATTCTTTATTTGGGAGATCCTGTCAACCAAACAAATATGTACAGGGAAAGCATAAGTAAACCTCTAATTTTGCATTAATCAAGACAAATAAACCTGAGCATGCAATAAAAGCAGTAATTTTCAAATGATATTAAATTGCCTTGTTTAATTAGATGCTTGATATTTAGCTAACCTGAGCTTTTTGTTTGTTTTGTCATTTTAATTAGTAAGCACATGCTTTCCTTAGATAATAACTGGAAGCCTCCTGTTGCTATCATAATTAACATCCAGGTATCCAGGGATCATAAAATGAGAATAACTTCTGTGATCCGCAATTTAGACATTAAACTCTGTATATAACTCTTGTGTCCTCAGAAATACTTCTGGATACCATCAGTAAGTCTCATCCTTTCAGGAGATTTTTGTAGATGAGTTAATGCTATGTATTCATGATTATTTTTTCCCATTATTTGATGGGGGCAGTGAAAGCCTACATTTTTAAGAACACATATTTCAGGTAGTGTGGTCTTCAGCATGAGCTCTAGGCAGGAGAAAGTGGGGAGACTGATTATATACCACTTCCTGAACTGACCCCAAATTCCCTATGGGATTCTTTGGCTTAATATCTCTTTTCACTCTCTGGCAAGCCAGATGCAGAAAATTCATCTGTGGTTCCGAGGGCCACAAACTTCATTTACGAAAAAGACCTCCCTTCCTCCTAACCTATAGGCTGCTTTAGGTTGTGGCAGGTGTGTACTATACAACTATACTGTGTTAAGATCCTGAGCTTTTAGGATTTCCTGTGTCAATACCTGGGTTTTATTCATCCTTTATCCTGATGAATTTCTGTCATCTTTCCATTCATTCTGCCCTTCCTCATGGGCTTGAAAGGGAACTTTTTTTTTTTTTTCAAATCAACCCTTGACCAGTTAATAGTCACATGATAACATTGCTGATGCTCAGAGTCTGAGTCTGGGAAGAAGGGCTGTGTGTATATCCCCGTGTTCTGGATTAATGGTTCTGAGACATAAAGATGAAACCACTTTGGTCACAGCCATGAAGCTAATAATGAGTGAAGTTGGGACCCACATTAAAGTCTGCTGCCTCCAAATCTTGGCCTTTTTCTCCTAAGATTATTTTATTAATTGTGGAAGCTAAAGTCTTAGATCCTTAAGGCTGCATGTGATCAACTAATCAATGCCAATAGAAGATTAACATCTTCCTACCAACCACTGGAAAATAAACAAAAACTTTGTATTTAACCTCCTAGACATATTGCTCAATTTTTATCCCCTTTATTTTTTAATCTAATTAGAATGATTTTATTTATTTACTTTTTAGGATTCAAATATGATTTTTAAATTAATTTTTTTACTGATTTACAATGTTGAGTTAGTTTCTGGCTGTACAGTAAAATGAATCAGCCATACATATATGTTGACCCAGGTCTCTTGCATTGGAGGCAAATTCTTTACCATTTGAGTCAACAGGGAAGCCCATTTATACATATATCCACTCTCTTCTAGACTCCATTCCTATATAGGTCATTACACAGCACCAAATATAGTTCCCTGTGCTATACAGTAGGTTCTTATTAGCTATCTTTTATATATAGCAGTATGTATATGGGCTTTCCTGGTGGCTCAGTGGTTAAAAAATCTGCCTGCCAATGCAGGAGATGTGGGTTTGAGTTCTGGGTCAAGAATATCCCCTGGAGAAGGAAATGGCAACACACTCCAGATTGCTTGTCTGGGAAGTCACATGGGCAGAGGAGCCTGGTAGGCTACAGTCCATGGGGTGGCAAAGAGTCAGACACAATTTAGTGGCTAAACAACAACAGCAACAGCAATGACAGCAAGTGTGTATATAGGACAGTGTGTCCATCGTAAGGCGTAAGATACTATCACTCATGGTGAGAGTGGTCAAGTGATAGTGGAAACACAAGCACATCAGGAGAGGTGTCTTGTGTCATATTGTTACGTAACTGTTTGTTTTATGGAAGACCATCCTGAGCCATATCAACCTTCTTTATCTATTTTCAAATAGTCTCAAATGTTTGGAAAATAAATTTTGTTTTTCAAGACATAGAGTAAAGATATAAGGGGATGAAGAGGATGAGATGGTTGGATGGCATCACCAACTCAATGGACAAGAGTTTGAGTAAACTTCGGGAGTTGGTGATGGTCAGGGATGCCGGGCGTGCTGCAGTCCATGGGGTCACAAAGAGTCAGACACGACTGAGCAGCTGAACTGAACTGAAGGATATAAGAAATATCAGTGTCAAAAATTGGCGATACAAAGAATACCTTATTTTTATGACAAGTGAACCCATTTCTTTGAATATTTATATTAAGATTCATTCTTCGGTGTTTCCATCTGAATCTATGCTAGCAAATACATCAGATAAAGGATGTATTGTGTCTCTATCTGGCACCTAGTACGTGATCCAAGATGAAAAATTGTTTTCTGAACAAATAAACGGATGAAAATATGAATGAAATAATGGTCCTCAGCCTGGAAACCCTCATTATAAACTAGCAGAGAGAGGCAAGTGGATGCTTTGCTTCCAGTGTTTTTAGAAATCTGGCAGCAACTGAACATTATTCTATAATGCTGCTGCTCTAGGTTAAGTGGATTACCATGTCTCTTTCCTTTTGCCTAGGTTTGGATCAGATCAGTCTGCCACGCTGGATGTCTCGTGTTGTGCAGAAACTCTGAGTGATATTTATATGTCTAATTACAAATGAGGAAATGGATTAGCTATTACACAATCAATGTTGTTGAATAGGCAAGAGTTTTTCAGAAGTGACTGATGGAAAAACAGTAAACTATATTATTATTGGCAGTTGCACATGCTGTAGTCAACATTAAAACAATAGACAATCAAGCAAAATAAGAAATAGTGTCTCCATTCCTTCCCTGTAAATAGGTTCATCAATTCCATGTATCTAGATTCCATATAAATGAGTTAATAGACTATGTTTGTTTTTCTCTTTGACATGTGGACACACTAGGGGAGGGAGAGTGTTGGACGGATGGAAAAAGAAGCATCAGCGTAGACACCCTATCAGGTGTAAGACGGAGAGCTGGTAAGAAGTTGCTGTGGAGCACAGAGAGCCCAGGCTGGGGCTCTGTGATGGACTGGAGGGATGGGATGTGGGGAGGGAGGGGTTTTGCAGGGAAGAGATGTATGTATAATTATGGCTGATTTCCACTGTTGTATGGCAGAAACCAACACAAAATTGTAAAAATTAAAAATAAATAAAATAATAATAATAAAAAAGTAAGAAATAGTACCTCACTTAACAGATATCAAATAAATGCTAAAAAAAAAACTACTGTCTATATGTCTTGATTAGTACCTCATTAAAAAGGCATGAAAGCAAGGAAATTTATGGTTAATCCAGGAGAACACATACCTAGTTTGATTTAGTCTGGGACTTGATTCAAAGTCTTTATTAGTGTTGCCAGATATTATTCTGTTCCAGTTTCTAGGGACTTTCTACTACTGTTACATTTAAAAGGCAATCCTATAAAACAATCAGAGATTTTCTCCACTAAGGGTGAAACAAGAAGTCACACTTCCAATCAGTCCCTAATTCAACCTGAATTAAGCATATCAACCACTGTATCTTAGAGTTGGTAGGCTTTCTCTGTTTTTTTCTTTTTTTTCCTGAATTATGCATCCCATTGGGATCTGTAAAGCCTGGTATAAATCTGGAAATCTCACAGAAACAGAATCTCATGAAATTTTCAAGGCTCTATGCCTTGATCAGTTTGAAAGCATGCTGGCACAGCCGGGATCGGCTCCAGCCAAGTCGTGGATGTGCAGAGGGGCCCAGCAGTACAGAATGCAAAGCAACTTTAGAAAGTTAAGTTCAAAGTGTTTTTGAAACTTCCCAGAAGTGGTGCCATAATTTCTGGGCAGTGGCTCAGGTACAAAAGTTCTTATTTCAAATGAATTTCTCCAGTAATTTCTGTACAGCAATTCTAAATGGAAAGGAAGCGAAGCTCTTTTTTTCCTTCTCAGGGTCATTCAAGAGTATTATTCTCTCCAATATAAATATTACCCTGCAGTTCTCATTCACTGAAAAAATAAGGTATCAGAAATTAAATTTTATCTATCTCTTTAATGAAGGAAATCAAGAATTATTAGGCCCTCATTTCATTATATTCTATTTGACACACTTTATAAATGTTATTCTCTTTAATCCTCATGAAAACTTTTTAATCTAAATATTCTTACTCTGATGTCACTGAATGTGAAAGTATTATTGGCTCAGTAATGTCCGACTCTTTGCAACTCCATGGACTGGAGCCTCCCAGGCTCCTCTGTCCATGGGATTCTCCAGACAAGAATACTGGAGTGGGTTGCCGTGCCCTTCTGCAGATGTCACTGAAGAGGCTGTTTACCGACGGTCCACAGATCAACGAGTGCTAGAGTTGG
The DNA here is from genome assembly GCF_029407905.1 of Bubalus kerabau. NCBI lineage: Eukaryota > Metazoa > Chordata > Mammalia > Artiodactyla > Bovidae > Bubalus > Bubalus kerabau. Next base: position 103,838,800 of record NC_073633.1, on the reverse strand, counting down.
GATTCAAACCCAAGCAGATATGAAACCCCAAACTCTCTACAGTATACCAAGGATTTTCTTTGGAGATAGCTTTAGAATTTTGGAATGCAATATACTTTGAAATATCTTCCTAACTTTTAGTTTATTTCTGAAATATGCATGCAATTCCATTCATTATGAGTGATTACAATGGCTCAAAATCCACTTACTCCATGTTCACCAGACTCAGGGTACGCATGTTAATAATCAAAAGTTGAATGACTGTCTAAGCCTTGTAATTTCTAAATGACTTTATGAGTCTTATCAGAAATAGAAAGGAAATAACTCATACTCTGATCATTGATAGCAAATGAATTTTTTGTGTCTTCTTTTTTCTTTTGGCTTCTTGGCCCCCTTTCAGAGCTTCCTTCAGGTCATTTAATAGAAAATGAAGCTTAAAGCCAATAAAAAAAAAAAAAGGTGGGGGGAGTGTTGAGCTCACAGAAATAAAAGAATGGATGCTCACAGCAGGTGGAATAGAAGATAATGACCAAATATATGTGAGAATTAATACCATTCCACCTCTGTGTCCCCTGCCCAGGAAAACTTAACACCCCCACACCACTATATACTCCTGGAGAGTTAGATTAATTCCCATTGCCCTTAGGCTCGTGATGGGTGACTCTAAGAGAAGGGATTCCATTCATGGAGCATGAAACTTGCTGGAAGTGAAATTGATTTCTAATCACCTCCTGATGCTGTGAGTTACAATCAAATTGCTGGAGGTCCCATGGGAGCCCAATAACACAAGGGCCCATCTAAATTGAAAACAATACCAAAAAACAGAGACTCTCAGAGTTGGATATATCCTTCGGGACTGCTGCTGCTGCTAAGTCACTTCAGTCGTGTCCGACTCTGTGTGACCCCAGAGACAGCAGTCCACCATGCTCTCCCATCCCTGGAATTCTCCAGGCAAGAATACTGGAGTGGGTTGCCATTTCCTCCTCCAATGCATGAAAGTGAAAAGTGAAAGTGATGTCACTCAGTTGTGTCCGACTCTTAGCGACCCCATGGACTGCAGCCTACCAGGCTCCTCCATCCATGGGATTTTCCAGGCAAGAGTACTGGAGTGGGGTGCCATTGCCTTCTCTGACCCTTAAGGACTATCTGATCCAAGTTTTATCATTTAAAACTGAGACCAGGAAGATTAAGTAACTTTTCCAAATTCACAAAGCTCACAAGTGACGGAGCTGGTTTAAAAAAAAAAAAAAAAATCCATGGCTATGATTTCAAAGAACCAGCTTTTTAATGACTAGATATATCATATGGCTTTGAGCAATGAATTTCTCTAGGATTCCATTTGGTTATCTAGAAAATGGAAATGATGACAGCCAACTCACAGTACATTAGGGAGGAGTGTACAGCCATGTATGAGCGTGGAGGGGAGCGCGTCTCCCTGCGGCCGGCTCTGTAAGTCCCTCTCTACTGACATATGCAGCAGCAGTGGTCACAGCCACAGTTCAGTTGTAGTGGAATTTGAGAGAGAAACCACGCTTGGAATTCAGGCATTATTGCTCAGCTGAATGCCCTTTCCAATAAACCGTGTTTTAATTTCCTCAAACAAAACTCATTATTTGTGGAAGATTGTTTGGATGGTTTGATAATATGCAATTAGGACTTACTGGTTTTATTAGAAGCTTACAGATAATATTTTCCTATGCATGATTTGTGACTGCCTTTTTGGGGAAAAAATAGAAAAAGAAGGCAACATACACACTTGGATTTAATTTGTATATCTTTAGGTGACTAAGCATATTATCTTCTGCAAGCCATTTTGATCTTAGGAACCTTAAATTTCTCATATTTAAGACAGGGATAAAATGCTTCCCCACCCAAAGTAAAGGATCGTTGTAAGGACTGACATTTTAACACGAATGTGGACATACTGTTTAATCTTAATATGCTTCACTTTCTACTTCAAACGCAAGGATGTCATCTGCTAGCTGTCTTGCAGAGAGGCTACCTCTAATAACACATGACTCATGGGACACTGGGCAATTCCGTTATAGGGTCTAAGACTCAGTGTCTACATACACTTCGTGGGGTTATTTTTGAAATAAAAATAAAGTATATAAAATGAATGGCACATAGTCCACTTAAGAAATTATGTACATTATAATTATTTTTGGTAGACTTCAGACGAATGAGGCTTCCCTGGTGGCTCAGACTGTAAAGAGTCTGCCTGCAATGCAAGAGACCTGGATTTGATCCCTGGGTTGGGAAGATCCCCTGGAGAAGGAAATGGCAACCCACTCCAGTAATCTTTCCTGGAGAATCCCCATGGACAGAGGAGCCTGGTGGGTGACAGTCCACTGGTCACAAAGAGTCGGACACGACTGAGCGACTACCACACACAGTCCCAGAAGAAAGAGTCACAAAATCTTCAGTTATATGAGACTGAAGCTTCTGAATCGCATGCAGTGAACAGTAAAATAACCCTTTTTCTCAACCCTCATTTCTCTCTAGTGCCTAAAATTGTTTTCCAGGCTCTGAAGCATCAATAAATGTGATTCTGAATTTTGAAAGAAACACATTTGGAATTTTTGCAAATGTATGACAATTGATATGCTGGTTAGACTATTCTGTTAGAAGCAATCTGCTTTTTATAATAAGAACCTGGGGGCATCTCATACCTCCTGGTGAAGGGCATGAGAATGTCTCTGGCCAGGCTAGCCCCGATGATAAAAGCAGCAGCTGAACAGACGCCCTGGAGGCAGGTAGCTATCACGGTCACATCAGCTAATACTGGCAGGATGACGTTCATCCACACGGACAACTTTATGCATGTCTCCAGCTAAAAACCTAATTAACTTTGCTGATTCTTCCTCAGTATAGCAGGTAGAGTAATAGGTAGAATGACAGTCATCCAAAACCTCAAACTTTGAAAGTCAATGTGCTGGAGCTCAAAGAGAGACTGTGAGGCAATTTAAATACTCAAGGCTCCTTATGAACGAAGTTGGCATTTCTTGAGGTTTACCTTCTGAGTGTGTGTATGTGTGTGTGTGTGTGTGCTCTAGATGAGTGCTTGCTGCGGCAGGCACAGAGATGTTCTTCTCCTGCCCCCATCGGGGAAGGACTTGCTACCCTGCTGGAAGGGCGTGTTGTCAAGAAATATCTCCATATTTGCAGCAATTTCAGGGTCTGCCTCAGCTCCTGTGAAAGTGAAAGTCACTCAGTCGTGTCTGACTCTGCCAACACTTGGAATTCTCGAGGCTAGAATATTGGAGTGGGTAGCCTTTCCTTTCTCCAGGGGATCTTCCCAACCCAGGTCTCCCACATTGCAGGCGGATCCTTTACCAGCTGAGCCACAAGGGAAGCCCAAGAATACTGGAATGGGTGGCCTATCCCTTCTCCAGAGGATCTTCCGGACCCAGGGGTCAAACCTGGGTCTCCAGCTGAGCTACCGGGGAAGCCCCTGAGAGCTGCCTTTTCCGAGCTCACATCCTTCCAGGACAGTGACCATCCACAGCCGAGCCAGGCAGAGCTATGGCATTTTCTTCTGGAGCTGCCCACTAGATTCACCCCAGACTGTGTCAGCCTGCCTTGGAGTTTAACTTTTTTCCTATTTCCCGTATTTCTTCTGTCCTGATCTTTCCACAGATACTGATCCATCATTAATGCTGACACATTAGACTCCATTTCATCTGCTACCAGAGAACTTAACATGCAGGGTAGGGTATTGAGGATGATCCAAGTCAACAGGAGACAAAAGGGGCATTTGAGCTCAGTCACTTACAGCTCAGCTCGTGATGAAGGACCTATCATGGTGGGAGGCCGAGCACAGGTTGCCTCTGCCATGAAGTGGCCTTCCGATGGTAAATACTGACCAGTGGTGAATTGAGAGGATATATAGATAGAAGGGAATGTGCTTCTGGACATGAAATATCAGATAGTTGAGATGGAATGAGAAAAGAGCAGCTATAAGAATAAGAAATTAGAGGTTCATTACTAAACACCACTGGATGTTCTACATAAAGATAAAGGAAGAACTGAGGAAATAACATAGAACTTGAAAGTCAGGTACGCTACACACTTGGAATGCATGCAGAAAAAGTCTCCTTTCTTCTAGCAGGAAAAAAAAAAAATCAAGGATCAAGCCTAATCTTTACTAGTCAAAGTATTTTAACTTCAGAAAGAATTAAATGCCCAAATAGGACAAATAAGTTAGGGCCTTATTTGAAAATAGAAACCAAAAATCTGAAACCTTGACACTTGAAGACATCTGAATGGACATACACTCAAAGATCTTGATTCTCCAGTCTCCTTGGGAAAAAAAGAAAACAAAACAAAACATGCAAGGGCCTGCCATGTTCATAAAAATTATAAGGGCTGAGTGGTCACGTACGGATGTGAGAGTCGGACGTAAACAAGGCTGAGCACCAAAAAATTGATGTTGTTGAATTGTGGTGCTGGAGAAAACCTTGAGAGTCTCTTGGACTGCAAGGAGATCAAGCCAGTCCATTCTAAAGGAAATCAACCCGAATATTCATTGGAAGGACTGATGCTGAAGCTGAAGCTCCAATACTTTGGCCACCTGATGCAAAGAGCAGACTAACTGGACAAGACCCTGATGCTGGGAAAGATTGAAGGCAAGAGGAGCAGGGGGTGACAGAAGATGAAATGGTTGAATGTCATCACTGACTCAGTGGACATGGATCTGAGCAAACTCCAGGAGATAGTGAAGGACAGAGAAGCCTGGCATGCAGCACTCCATGGGTTGCAGGGTCAGACTATGTAATTTTTAGTTTTATTATAGCCACAATAAAACCTAAAAGGAAACAAATGAAATGGATTTTAATGTATTTATGTAATCCAATATATTAAAGTAGTATAATTTCCATATGTAATTAATAAAAATATTAATATGATACTTTTCATTCTTTATTTTTACTGAGTCTTTGAAATCCAAAGTATACATTTTATAATTTCAGCATATCTCAATGTGGACTAGCCATGTTTCAAATGCTGAAACTACACAACTGCCTATGTGCAATAGTGACTGTCATATTGGACGTGATGTCTATCCTCTCCACTAACTGAGGGGTTTGCTTCTTTTCCAAATAAGGAATAGTCTTACTATATTTCTGCTAAGATAGCAACCCCCAAAATGAGTTTTTGAGATACAATGAATAATTATAACTTCAGTACATCTCATCCTTACCAAGATACAGTTTATAAGTTTAAAAATATCGTAAATGTTGCCAATAACAATTTAAAATGCTTAGTTTATAACCAGATGATGCATTCACATGAATTAAAATTTGTAGTTATAACAGAGTATACCCCAAATTTTTCTTTCCCACCCCAGTCTCCAGTTTGCCTCACCAACGTAATTTTCCAGTTTATTCTTCCAGAAATACTTTTTGTTACCTATTTTAATAGCTTCAAAATTCAGGTAAGGAACATCTTGCTATGTGTGAAGTTCTGATTGGAAATAATATGGACCAGTTTATGTAAAGAACTATTTAGGACATTTCCATATAGGTCTTAATGAGAATGTCCTAAATAGTTTTGTGTTTTTTTCTCTCTCTTTTTTTTAACCTCAATAAGCCTTACCAGTTCTCTCTGGGCTTCCACAGTTAAGCTCTTCCTCCCATATAATGCAGTAGTGAGACTTTATGATAAATTTGGAACTGCAAACTAATAGTAATATGTACCAAAAGTGTGTGCACTTATTTTTTTAATACCTTAAAGTAATCTAGGAGAAGATAAAATGCATTTTATTTATATCATACACTGGTTGCTTACAGTCCTGTATGCATGCCTGCTTAGGACAATAGCTTGAAAGTTGCAATACAGTCAGAGAAGGTAAGGAATCCGCCTGCAGTGCAGGAGACCCCGGTTCAAATCCTGGGTCAGCAAGATCCACTGGAGAAGGGATGGGCTACCCACTCCAGTATTCTTGGGTTTCCCTTGTGGCTCAACTGGTAAAGAATCTGCCTGCAATGCAGGAGATCTGGGTTCAATCCATGGGTTGGGACAATCCCCTGGAGAAGAGAAAGACCTCCCAAGTATTCTGGCCTGGAGAATTCCATGAACTATATATATATATATATATAAATTTACATAATCCACACACACATATATATGTATATATATATAAATGAATTTCTACAAATCCTAATCTATCTTTGCTACACTGGCTGTAAATATGAACTAGCTATTAAATTAGCTGAGAGAGAGAGAGAGCTTCATTTAAAAATTCTGCAAATATATTTCTTTCAGAACCTGACACCTGATTATACTGCATGCTTTCTAAAATTCACATCCATTGGCAGCAGGGTAGAGAACAGTTGCAGTATTTATTTACTGGCAAAGTAAATCTTTGTATTGCAGATCCTCTTTTTATCATGAAGATTGTATTCAAGACTATCCTAACAAAACGCTCTAGTTGAGAACATGTCAGAGAGATCAGATTTATGCCTCTCGTGACAGCCATAACTTGGCCACAATGCATGTAATTAAGGTATCAATTTAACAGCCTGTATAATAACCCAGTTCTATAAACACACAGGAAGCAGTGAGTTACGACAGTCATGGGTCCTCCCTCCAGTGTTGAATTTCGTCTCTGCCGAAGATTCATCGTCAGGGCCAGACCGTGGTCCTTGTGGGGTGTGGAGTGACGGCTGTCCCCTGGTCTTCCTCTCCTCTCCCTGGTCCCTCTGTCAGCCTTCTTCCCTGACCTTCCGCGTCTAGCTCCCCTGTTGCACAGCACGGTGACATTCGATGGCTCTCTTTGAAAATGATCTCTGCAGCGCCTTGGGCTCTTTAGAGAGAAGGTAACATATACCCACTAAGCCACACCGAGGCTTTTATTGAAGAGATAAGTCATCTGCGGCCTGCACACCATTAAGCCTCATCAGCCTTTCTCTAGAGGGCACCTAATTCTGACCTGGAGCTTTCCCTTAGGAGAATTTCAGACAGCATACTGTGAAGAGAGACTAAAAGGTGATATTGGGTAAACTGTCCATGAGCTGACAAGAGCTCAGACTATGAAAAGAATTTATCAACTTTTTGTACAATACCAAGGTACTCAGGGCTGCACAGTTATTTCTTTAAAACTATATGAGGGGATATACGTATGAAGATGCACTCCGTTACACAGCCGAAAATAACACACCATTGTAAAGTAATTATATTAAAAAAGAAAACGTATTACATATAGAATGGGCAAACAGCAAGGTCATGCTATATAGCACAAGGGACTATATTCGGTATCCTGTGATAAACTACAATGGAAAAGAATGTGAAAAAGAATGCATTAATATAATGTGTATACTTTGCTGTGTACATACAGAAATTATACAGCATTGTAAGTCAACTGTACTTCAATAAAATCAATTTCTTACAAACTATATATGAATGGAAAAAGCTATTAGGAAATGTGACCTCTTTTCACAGAGATGACTAGAACATTCTAGTTTTATTCTAGGGAAGCTAGTCTATCACTGGGTTCTTTCTGTTTCTCCTTGTTTATCCGTATGTGCTGCTTGGCAAACATGGTGTTTATGTCCTTGTTAAGCTTTAACTTAATCTTTGTCTCTATGGAGCTTGCCTCCACAGCACATGGTTAATCCGTATCATCTTTCTCTCTGGCCTGAAGAATCTCTCCTAGAAAAGAACATCCAGATTGATCCCATTTGTTTTCTGCTGCTTACAGATCAACATGAATGAGTGAAGTAGGGTGAAGGCAGGCAGGAAGGGCAGGGTAGGAAAAAAATGCGATTCTATTTTTAGCTTTTCCTCTGAAAGGTTTCATCTTGATGGCAAGCTGAGGGAAGAGAATCAGCAGCTTGCTTCTTGCAAAATTCTTTGAGCTGCTTTGGGAATTCTTAGCTAAAGAGACTTTTGAGGCTTTCAGAAATGTATTTTTAGTGAGAACCCCCAAATATTTTCCTAAAAAAGCAATATGACTTCAGTAAAATGTGGGATCCCTGTCCCAGGGAGCCACTTGGACAAGGGACTAACCTAGGATTTCAGTTTCAGCATTTGTAAAAATAATGATAATAATAAAAACGGTCTCATGTTGTTCTTTTGAGAATTCAAGTAAATATGTGTGCAGAACATAAAAAATTTCCCCCTTAATTATTAGTGTACCATTAGTTAAAAAGGATGGTATTCATTATTGTTTTATGATCAGAATAAGTTCATTGAGAACTGGAGGAAAAATCATGTATTTATATATTGACTCTTTGTGAGTTGGAATGGGTTAGGCAACCAAGTGTCATCGAAGACAATATTCACTTGTACTCTTGGAAGGAAAATAATCCAACTGTTTGGTACTTCAAAATTTCTGATATTTAAGACAATAAGACAATAAGTTATGAGCTCCATTCTCTAGTTGATTGGGTTATCTTTCTTTCATCTGGAATCACTCCTACACATGTGCCAACTTGTCTTCACAACAATGCAGTAACCCCTCAGAGCAGAATGGGTTGCATTTTAAATAAAGAAGTAGCCTCTGCTTATGCTGTAAATGTGATTCCAGAATGGAAATTAGAATTTATATCTTCTGGTCCCTTGACCAACATCAATCCACCAAACTCTTTATTTTGCAACCTTGAAAAGCAGAACAAAACCATCCTCATTTGAAGTGTATATAACTGATCTCTAAGAAGATCTCCAAAGTAGAAGTGAACTGAGCACCAGCTTTAGAAAGTCAAAATGAAAAGTAGTTGATGTGTAAAAATGACGCTAGCCCTGGAGCAAAGAGAGCTTCCCTCTGAGACAGGATGGATCACATGCCGGGGCTGAGAAGCTTCCTGTTGCTACAAGGTGTTCTGCAGTCGCTAAGACAGAATGCCAAGAGCCCCTTCCATTGGGATCATGAATAAAGCTGTGTGGCACCTTTGATAAGACTGTTACCCTTGGAGCTGGACCAAATTCCATTTGGGAAGCTGTATTTCCCATCTATTTTTCAATGACTCCATATAATTCCATCTTGCCTTAAGTTACTCTGCCATTAATCATTTATCTCATTTCCTCTCATACTCTAGAAACTATAATAATAAAAACTCATCACATAATGGCTAATATACTGTGCCAAGCTACAACAAAACAAAGGAGCCATTAACAGGGAAAAGATCTTTAAAAAAATTCTCGCTTAGCACCCTTGAATCATGGAGAGAAAGAAAAAAGACAATGTTGTCCTGTCTTACAAGAAAAAAATTGGGGTCAAGGCCTGAAATGGACCTGGCTGATAATCAATCAATAGCCTAATTAATTATTGATTATATATTTACATAATTATTAAAGTGTCCTTTATAATTGATGGTTTAAACATTTTCCCACTTACAGTTGAGGTCTTTTAACTCCTGCAAATCTATTTGTAGAATTTTTCTTTTCACCTTGGTTGTTTGGGCACTGTTATTGATAAGGGATAAGAAGTGACTTTCAGTGTCATTTATAACGCAAAAATACCTGCTGACATTAAATCCATAGCAAGAGCTGAGTCATCAGCCACATGGAAATGTTCTTTGGTTAGACTTCAGCATGGGGTACTGAGCTCAGAGATGGATTTCAGAGGACATCAAGGGTTGCCCATTTTCTTATACTTTATTTATTTTCTTATGTTTGAACCTGCCAATTTTAAAATCCTTGCACTTACTTGGTCTTAATAATTACAAAATGACATTTAAATAGGTCAATAAATCATCATGTTTTGTCAGTGAATGAAGATCATTTCTTAGAAGCAAGTCACCATCAAGTTTTTCAAGTAGAAGAAATCAAGCTGGAACTTGATCTCCTTCCTCCAATACACACACACATGTGTGTGCACATGCGCGCGTGCACACGCACACACACACACACACACACACAGAGTTTGGGGCAGGGGTCACATTGCCCTCTATGGCATTACAGCATTATGGCCAAATTCCCCTCCAAGCTGTGCAGGATCACACCCATTGAGTGTTCATAGATCGTGTCTTTTCTGCACAGCCTGAGAGAAGCAGTGGAAGGCAGGAAAGCACCACGTGCTTTGATGTCACACTTTCTTATTTTGGGACTTCCCTTGTGACTCAGCTGGTAAAGAATCCACTGCAATGCTGGAGACCTGGGTTCGATCCCTGGGTTGGGAAGATCCCGTGGAGAAGGGAAAGGCTATCCACTTCCGTGTTCTGGCCTGGAGAATTCCATGGACTGTATAGTCCGTGGGGTCTCAGAGAGTCAGACACGACTGAGCTACGTTCACTTTCACTTTTCTTATTTTGCCTCCAGAGATGCTGTGTGAATTTGGGGACAGATTTCTTACCCTCATCTTCTTAATACACATTTTGTGAAACAAATATCCCTTCAAGTATTTCAGAACACTTCTGTTTTTTTCAAATTATCTCTTTCTTTCCCATTTTCTTCCTCTTATTTTTTTTTTTTTCAAATGTGCTTACCAAGCTCTTCTGAGAGGTTGGCTTTCTGCAGTCTGAGAAGCAAGTGGTCCAAAAAGAATACTTATTTCTGTCCTAGACTCTTCTGTGCTCCTGAATCAACAGCAATAACAATCAAAGAAAAATAAAACAAGTTAAAAAAAAATCTTGAGATTCCTTTACAATCAATGTATGTCCATTGGAATAACTGTGGCCCGAGTAAACCATACTCAAACTTACCCAGGAAGTAGTGATAGCACTTATGGATGAAAGAAGAGCTGTGGACAAGTGGACAAGCGTCATGAACTTTTGGGAAAGGATGAACGTTTTTCATTGTCCCAGTTTGACATGATTCCTTTTCACTAGTAAGCACTAGAAATACAAGTTCATCCAGTGTTTTAGGCTAAAAGTATGTCCTGAACATTGCATTGCAAAATAGATAACACATATCCTGCTTATCTTCACTCATGGAGCATTAGATTTCATGCATTTCTGGTGAAAGATAAACCCAGCATGCTTATGGATTTTATTTTCTCTAAGCAGACCTAAATGGTTTTATGAGGTCTGTCATTGGAAACCAATAAGAAAGAGCGAGAGAAAGAAATCGACCTGCTGCCACAGGAGAGACCTGAAATATTAGATCATTCCCAGAATGCAGAGACCATTGAGCAGGCAAACCCACTCTCCGCTAAGCTCTGATGGAGGCAAGAGTGACAGCTATTTATTAGGTCAGAAAACAGGGTATGTACTTTCAAGATCAGCAACATGATGTAAATATTGACTCGCCTCAATTTTTAAGCTGATGAAAGGGTGTTTGTAATGTTAAACTCTCCTTTAGCAAATCGGTCCTGTCAACACAGGATGATGGGAGGGGTGGATATTGACATGAAATGAGAAAGGATTTGCAGACAGAGTATTTGTATTTTTTCCCCCCTCATTTTAAATACACGGAGATACTTTATAAGTCCCCGTGGAGGAGTAGAGAGCCAGGATCTCAATTTCTGGAGCAGTATGACAGAAAAGTCCCTTACTATCTCTCAGTTAATCTAGGACCTTACTAAATCATGTTCATCCCAGAGAAGGATCACTGTGCTAATATTTTAGCATTACGATACCCATTTAACTTCCCCCAAATGAACAGGTTTATCTTTTTTCCTCCTTTGAACTCCTCCTGGAAATTTTCAAATTTGATGTTTGAGAAAATTACAGGAAACTTAAAAGACAGCTGTGTCCTGCTTTTGCAAATCTGTCCCTCTGAATGACTACAATAAAATCATTCCTTGTGGTAGAAAGGGTTTCCACTGGGGTTAGCAAAGGAAATTTATTTGTTTTCCTGGATAATTTTACTGACTCATGAGGGCCTCAGATGTCCACTTACCTCAGAGTCTCCATCTTCTTATCTTTAAAAGTGCAAAGCATTTCCCTGACACCTTTCTTAAGTCATTGTTTTAAGGCTTGATTTAGAAGCTCACAGAGAGGTTAGCAGGCTTTAAAAGGGAAGCTGCTAGAAGCTTTAGGGTTTCCTGTACTCAGGTTCTCCTGCCACTCTGCTCTGATGAATGCCACAGGGACTTTAGGGCAAATCCAAAGTGGTACCATTTCAGGTCAATTTCCAAGATAAATGAATTGTGTAACACAGTCAATCAAATCCATGCACTTTCTTTTGTCAAAAGGTACATACAAACGAGACTCAGTTTATAGTCTCAACATTTTGTGTTTCTGCACACCTGTATGTCCCAAGTGTGATTCATAGTCAAGCAAATCCTGGATTTAGAGGTAAGAACCGCCCCCCCTCTTTTTTTTGGCACTGACCAGCCACTTGGAGGCTGTCCAGCTTCAGGGGGAAGACACATGGCTACAGTGTTGCTTTGGGGTAGCACATCTGATCATGACCAAGCGATGACTCACCATCTGGCCAGAGGTTATGGGCCAAAGATCAGCCAAGCAATCTTTCTTGGCAATTCCTTCTACCTTCTGATCCGTTTAGTAAAACATGTGTGGCCTTCATCCCTGACTCTGCATATACCTCTGGCAAACCAGAATTGTTCAAGTTTGGGCAGTTTGTCAACTCAAAGTTGAGGGGGCTGGGAAAAAGGAAATTCACAGGGCATCTAGTTGAGAGACTATGGAAGATCTGTGCGATGTTAAGGTAATCGACACACCTGGGATTAAATTCTGGCTCCGTCATTTCACAGCCTTGAGCAAATTTTCTAACGTTTCCAAACCTTCGTTTAAAACTCCCTCTCATTCTGTTTTTCTCTCTTGTTCTTTCTCTCTCTCCATCTATCTCTATCTCTCCCTGTATCTCTTTCTAGCTCTAGCTCTATTTCTATCTATCTCTGTTGTCTCAGCGTCTGTGGCATTAATAGGATTTGCAGATTTTCCATGATGTAATAATTCCACCACAACAGACTTCAAGCTACTACCATGGAGTCAGTGAATGTGGATTTGGGACAAGATGTGCCCAAATGGCTCCAGGGAGCTGGTGTCAGCAGGCTCTAGAATGCTGTTGGGTGTAAACTATTCGATATAGTGCCAGACCAATGGAAGCCTGGTTCGATCACGCAGAGGAGGAGGTGAATGGAAGAAGAACATGCACGTGGCTTTGCAACAATTATGACAAACAGGAGCGACATAGCCCTAGAAGCTGAGAGGAGGGAGCATCTGTTTTCAGAACAATGAGAAAGTGGTGTATCTCTCCTGTGATCAGGACCAGGCTCTTACCAATGCAAAGTGTTAGTTGTGTCTGACTGCAACCCCATCAACTGTAGCCCCCCAGGCCCCTCTGTCCATGGAATTCTCCAAGCAAGAACACTGGAGTAGGTTGCCATTCCCTCCTCCGGGAGATTGAACCTACCTCTCCTGCATTGCAGGCAGATTCTTTCCCATCTGAGCCACCAGGGATGCAAAGCTTGGACAATGTATAAGAAGTTGGGTAGAGTCTAGGTAATATGCAGGTGGTAAACACTGTCTCTGACTTTCTTAAGCACTGATTCAAGTTTCAGAAAAGTGCGACGTTCTAGTTTAAATCTCTGGTTCAAGAGCTATTGGAGAACACTAATATTTAAGTCATGTGATGGAGCAACAGGTGAGAGATGGAGTCCAAGTCTCAGTGGGGTAGCAGAGAGCTCAGTTTACCTTTCCAAGGCACCGTTTAAAGGACAGTGAATATTTCATTCAATCTTGAAAATGGATAGAAATTTGATGAGGCATCTGGGGCAAAGATAATCTTAGCTTGCAAAGGTATGAAAAAGGCAAAGACTGTTGCTTGTTTGGGAATCTTTCTTGCCATCTTTGTGTAGATGGATGCAGAGTATGAGTGAAGAGCATCCACATGTGACCTCGGAGGGATAGGAGAGGGCAGGTCCTCAGGGGTGCTGTATATCTAGCACAGAATCCTGTCTTTTATCTTTTAAAAATGGTAGCACAGTGGCAAGTAACACCATCACATCACTCATGTGAGACCTCAGGACACCTTATGGGTGGAGAAGTGATGTTTAGCCCCGTACATCTAACATTGCCCAAACAGTGTTCCCCATATAACTCTTCTTGCACCTAATTCTCAGGTTGATCATCACTTCCCCAGAGAAACTCCCTTCATTGACATATTTGCCTATTTTTCTTTTCCATACAGCTTCCAATAAAAGCAATTTCCTGTTTTACAGATATGCATCCCTGTTTCAGGAATAAAGACTATACCATATTTGTTCTTCTTTATATCAATTTAATTCTGACCTTAAATATCCATCCTGCTAGGATGATGAGAAATTTAAGCACTGTTATTTTAGAAGCTTTTTGCCCCAAGAGCTCTGGAAAATTTCTGTGATGAAACAGCACAGGGGATTAAGAAGAGTCTTCACATCATGTGATACTCCTTTTCCCATCCTATTCTGTACCGTGCTAAGGGCATGGAGACTTTTGGGAAAGATAAGGCCCAATCTTTCCACTCCTGCTGCACAGGCATTCCTCATTTAGATCCTACCACTACCTGGGACACTTTTTATGAATATGGCTGTTAGGGGAAGACTTGATTCCCTTCCAAGGATCTAGGGGTCACCTGCCTCTTCTGCTTGAAATAAGATAGAAAGAAAAACCCAGGGGGAAAACATTAAAAAATTAATTTAGTCATATTATTCATTTGTATTGTTTTGGATGTTTTTCCCCATGCTAGTGGACCTTGGAGGAGCAAATTCTCATTCTTTCTTGGTCTCCAAGCTACTGGTATTCAGCTGGATTTTTATTAATACGTGCTAAAGACTTTAATTTATTCTAACCCACTAAATAATTTTTTTACTAACATATTGCCAAATGAAGAAACATTTGATGCTTAACAAGTACCTTACAACTGAAGGAGCTGAATGCTATTAAATAGTCTGGCTGGTCCCACATATAATAACATATGGGAGTGTGGTTATAAGCATAGCAAGGCAAAACCTGAAGTGCAGAGAGCTCTAACTTACTTTTCTTTTTCTTCTAAATAAGATGGTAGGGTCCCTAAATCATGCATATAATGAAATCTTTAGATTATCTAGCTCCCAGGAAGGTTGATTTTTTTTTTCTCTTTACCTCCTTTAAGCAAAATACTGCATTGATTTAAAAAAAAAAAAAAAAGGACACTAAAATAAAGTTTTTAAACTCTCCCCTTGTATTGAATTTTCCATATAAGTGTGAACGATTAAAGATACTGATTTTTTTTTTCTTCCCACAAATTGATGGCCTTAAAATGATCATTAACTGGAAGTTATATTGGTGAATAGCTAGTCAATAAAGGGTAGCTTCACTTGTGACAAGCAGGAAAGTTCACAGCATAAAAACCCATGAAATTGACCAATGCACTTGGAGATCAGAGTCTTAAGTCTTTATATTTATTCATACTCTGACATATTTTAGCGCAGAAAAAATCACCTTTCCCCCCTCCTTGGAATAATCCAGAGAAGGCTACTCATCTTATAAGTCTGCTTATAGGATCTTGATTGTCAGTATTTCCCTACAAAACCATTTGTAGGTGCTTCTGTAATCATTACACCAAATTAATTATATTTGACTGTTCAACAATCATCCATACCAACCTCTTTTCTATAGTGATGTCTATTTAATTAGCATGTAGCTACTATTTTCTTCTATAGATAAATGTAGTGTAATAAAAAAGAACAAACATTTGGGATTTGCGAAACTCACTATTACCAGCAGAAGAACTTTAGCAAATCTCCACATCCCTCAGGCTTTGCTTTCTCTAAAATAATAACACTTGCTCTTGGGGTAGTTTTTAAGATCAAAAAATTCAGATGCAGTCATCTTAAAATTACTCTTGACAGAATCCTAATGATTTTTAAAAAGAAGGGATCCCGGAGGCCTCTTTAAGTCTCTGGAGGGTATGTGTTTTCTCTTTGTTTTAACTGACTCATCTCTACCATAATATCTCTAGCTTGTACTTGGTGTAAATTAGAATGATCTTCTGTAGTACATTTTGTTTAGAGCAAGATTCTGCTCTAAAGTGCTTTTTGAATATTACTAAATAAATGCATGCAAAATATGTGTAAAGATAAAAAATGTTATATCATTTAATACGTGCTGTAAAGTAGGTTCCACTAATAGCAGTAAATAATAAATTTAAGAAAAAAATTTTTAAGTTATGGGTGTAAGAGTATTCAGTTTCTTTTGATCTGGCTGCCCAAATTTTGTAGTTCTTACTTTTTCTTTAAACTCTTCAGCCACGTGGCTCAATACTAATTTTTATGCTTGATCAAATGTGATTTATGCATGAACATGTTTCAGCACTGATTTTTAGAGACTGAGTAACACCATCCAGGGCCTGGCTGATCAGCTAATAAGAGTGTTGCATTTGCTTATATAATGATGATCTGAAATACTCCCTTAAAGAAAAATAAATCTGGAAATCAATAGAACATCATAAGACTAATTCTCAATATTCTGTGTAACACTTAGCTCATGTATTCAGTTATCAAGCATGTTGAGTTTACAGATTCTGATGTTGTTTATAGGTTGTATATGCATATTTTTCAGTTTTAATACAATCCTATGATACTTCCAAATTCTCAGATCTTATTTGCTTTGGAAAAGTCACAGTCACCATTGGGATGTATGGATATGGACTTTGTACTCCCTGGAGTATTTTTGCCAAGATTCTGAGTATTCAAATACCGCAGAAGAGGCAATAAGGTATTTACTGAAAAGAGTGTAGAGTTTTGGTAAGTGAGGGACATCAAAAAACCATGTTTTGGACTGGGAGTCGGCTATTTCAGACAAACCCGAGTTGTTCTGTAGAAGATCTTGACTTTTGAACAGGTCTTCATTTCTGTATGAGGCAGGTATCATTGCTGCTACAAACTTTTTTGATCCCAGAGATCGATATTACACATAAGCATTTAATACTTAGAAGTTGAGTACTTAGTACAAAATTTAGTACTCTTACAGTTCTTAGCTTGCTTTAGTCTCATGTTTCCTTTCCTTAAATGTAATCAGGGGAGATAGCTACTTCAACTAAAACAGATTGGAAGAAACACCAAACAGATGTCACTTAACTCCTACGGTAGAACACAGGATTGGAAAAACATTTCACAGTTGTTAAGTCAACAACTGAACACCAGTCAAAATTTCAGTCCCCAGAATTACTGGAGCATTGTTTTGCAAAGAAAGGGGACCCAGGAACCAAAGAGGGGTATGATGATTCCAAATTTTGAACTAGGATAAAAATTCTGTGTGAGCTCAGGTACTATGTTCATCCTTTTTGAATGCTTATATCACCATTTTGCAGGAAAGTTCTGTTTTGTCTTCATCCTTTTTTAGGTGTTTAAATTATGTTGCTATTTTATATGGAAATTTTGTTAAGTAGGACTCAATCAAACAGAAACAGAGACGATGCAGAGGAGTGAGGGGAGTGAAGTAGAAGAAGCAAAAAGGAAGAAAAGCAGCTCTGTGAACAGAGACCATGGCAAGAATAACTAGGATTTGGGGGAAAGATCGGAAATTGTCATGGAGGCAAATTCAATTTCCTGGTGGTCGTTTAGGGAACAACTAGAGCCATGGAAAAACATTTCCATTTTGGGATAGTCTGACAACTTGAAATAAAGAATTAGACATAGATACGAGGTATAGCCATGTATTTACAGGCAAACTCATGTATTTAAAGTGGCGATTCTCATGTTCCTGAGTATAAAGATGAGAAAGCTGAGGTCTAAGAAGTTAACTGTCTCTGGAGGTTACATAACTAATACCAGCCAGAACCAGCCCTCCAAATCCTGTCTTCTTCCTGCTTCTTACGCTGCCCTGCCTGCTGGTGTCCTGAGTCTCCAGACTCTGCCCTTTCTCCTCTTAGATGAATCACATGAACCAGTGTGTTTAGTATAGAACAATATTTGAGCACTCCTCTAGAAATCCTCTAGAAATCTGGACTTCCCTGGCGGCTTAGATGGTAAAGCATCTGCCTACAATGCGGTAGATCTGGGTTCAATCTCTGGGTTGGGAAGATCTCCTGGAGGAGGAAATGGCAACCCGCTCCAGCACTCTTGCCTGGAAAATCCCATGGACACAGGAGCCTGGCAGGCTCCAGTCCATGGAGGTTGCAAAGAGTTGGACATGACTGAACAACTTCACTAGAAATCATAATCAGAAAAAAAAAATGAATAATCCACAGCAGGGACAGAGTATATGCTCCACTGTAACTTGAGGAAAACACTGTCTCCATCCTACAAACATCCTGCGCTTTGTGGAGCAGGACAGCAGCTCCACATACCACAGGGATGGCCTGTAGTAAGTTGAGGGGCCACTAGCTGGAGGGGACTTCACAGGAGGGTTTTGTTAAGAACTAGACCAGAGACTGATGGATGGTTGTGTCTCAAAACCATATTGTTTCACTTTGCAAAAATATTGATTATTCTGTATATATGTGCTTCTACTGATTATATGGGCTACATTATAGGCACTTTCTGTAGACTAGAAAAAATGCCCTTTAAAATGAGTTTATTTGCTTCTTCCTCACTAATGAGAAATCTTTTTTCTTCAATGAATTCAATAAAGTTATTTCCAGAAAACAGAATTTGAAGGGGCTTTCCTTAATTCCACCTTCCTTTATAGCATGATCAGAATCTAAAATCCTGAGTATCAAGGACAATTTTCTTTTCCATTTTGACCTAGAAACCTAAAAACTAATGAATTATTATTCATTTGGCTGGATGTATATCCTTAATACTTTCATAGCAAGAATATGTTAAAAAGTCAGAGTAAGCTTACAATTAATTGATTTAATGGAGGACTTTTTGGCACAATAATTGCTTTATCTATGCTTGTTAAGACTCTCCAAAGCAAGAGTTTCTATTATTAAATACTTTCCCACTTCTGCAAAGAAAAAAATTCCTTAATTGATTTTTTAAGGTTTGGCAATGATATCTCTATTTGTAAGATCCTCTCTCATTTCACACAGGGTTTCTCTCAGTTTTAATGAAACTAACTATAATTTATATATAACTCTGGATCACTGCAATTCACATTATCCATGATTCTAGTATTACATTAAAAATCAAAATATTGTGTAATACATTTAGAAAGGCGATGAGAGAACTTCAGTCTTTGAACTCAAGTGCAACTTTTCATTTCGATCTGAAAAACTGGCTTCTATTTACTCAGGTTTTAGAGAGGAATCATCTTGAAAAAAAAATGTGCCTCACACTGTCTTTCCTGCTGCCCATAACTCACTCTTCATCCTTAGCTCATAAATCAGGGCTTTCACCTTTCTCAGCTGCTGAAAACAAATCCACACCTTCATAAATGCATTTTCTATTGATCCAGTGCTTATGAAAACCTCTACTTTTTAAACTCAGGTCTACCACTCATACCCAACTCCCAGATAAATCTCAATTTCAAACTGAGATAAGCGAACCTGGTTCAAATATATTTTGAAAACAGAATCTCTCTTCATAGAGAATGGTTTGGATTTGAAGGAAAGACCAGCCTTGGAAAAAAAGCCCTATGTTTCACCAAGACTACGGAGTGAGATTTTACACTGTATATTTTCTGGGGGGCATTTGGTTAGGAAAAAGGAAAGAAAAGAAAGAAAGTTGCTCTGTTGGAATTTAAGTGAGCTCACCAAGAGTCAGGAGTTCATGGGATGATGCAAGAGCCTGAAGAGAGTTTTGTCTGGATAGATGGGGCAAATTGATGACCTTGCTGAGTGACAGGCCGCCAGATGAGAAGAGACTGGGGAAGGACCGGGGAAAGGGCCTTGAATTTAAGCTGAGCAGCAACGGGACAGGTGGCAGTTGTAGGTTCTTTATGTGAGGGATGATGTCACGAAGTGGCATGTCATGAAGTTCTGTACCAGGAGCCAGTGAGAGATGGATTGGGATAAGGTCAGAACTAACTGATTCCTGCAAGAGCTGCTGAGTTCTGGAGTGAGGATAAGAGCCAGGCAGTGCAGGCACAAACATGGAAAGCAACCTTAGGCGTGTCCTGCTGTCTCTCCAGTTTTTCCATAGACGATCCCATTCTGATAGAGGAAATAAAATAGAAACACTAGCCCTCAAACAGAAGGCATTTCTTTTAAGTCTTGCATGATATAATATATCATGCAGTGGAATTCAGGATTGAATTAACTTTCCCCTTCTACCTCAAAGGAAATAGAATTACTCAAAGATCTCCATGAGAACAGGAATGGACTGTCTCGCACAGGAGGTATCTTTAGTACCCAACACAGTCCCTGACAGGCATTAGATGTTCGCAGGGTTACAAGGAAGAACTGACTCCATGGTAGACCTGTTTCTTTCACTGTAACCTTTCCTTCCTCTTGCTTTTGTTCACTAAAAGGAAGCTGTCCATACAGAATGGGCTGCTTCAGAGAACCTTGCCTGTCTGCTTGAATGTTAAATCAAAACGTCTTTATTCAGGATCATGTCCATCTGTGGATGGCTACAGGAAGGAAGAAATTAATACATATCCTCCCCAAGGCTTGCTGTTCTAGGAGATATTTGCAAAATTAATGGCCTTTATTACTTTACCTCCGTATCTCCCTCACTCTCTGTTCTATGAAATAACCTGGCATCCAGACCCAGATAAGATGGTTATTTTTGAGGTGTCTGCTATCTTTTCAATCATCAGACTTTCCAAATAAAGTCATATTCCTTGCTTCAACACTCAGTTCAGTTCAGTTGCTCAGTTGTGTCTGACTCTGTGACCCCATGGACTGCAGCATGCCAGGCTTCCCTGTCCATCATCAACTCCCAGAGCTTACTCAAACTCATGTCCATTGAGTCGGTAATGCCATCCAACCATCTCATCTGTTGGTAAATTGGCAACTAAGCAAATGGTACCAACAGTGCAATTAATTGAATGAATGAAAATATTCTTTGTTAGGGAGAATAACTGGGAGGTTAAAATAGTTTTGTGGTCAATAGACAATTTGTGGAGAGTCAATATCTAGGAATAGTCAGAATGAATTAAAGAATGGAGCAGTAGACTTGTTGGGGTCATTTGTCTTATTGCATACTTCAGGATGGGACTGAGGGCAAAGGATTCTGATTGATACAGGGACACTCTTGTGTTGATGCCTGGGGAGACAGCATATGGTCTGAATTTTTCTGTAAATTGAAACCTATTGCTTTTCCACCTTGTTTAAGGTGGTATGCCACAGTTTTATAAAGACTAAGGGATGATTTCTTTCCTAGTCTAAGTTGAACTGTATCAACAGGAAATGCAAAAGTTTCATTGGGAAGAGGCAAAGTTTCATCATTGCCTATGACTTGCCATCTTTCAAATGCTGAAACTGAAAATTTTAACAAAATCTGTCAAAATTAAAATCTTTTGGAGAATCTGGTTGAAAAATTCTGAATATTTATAAGAAGGTATAATTTGTTCACAAAATAGTTTATCTAAATCAGCATAACTATTAACACAGAGACTTATGCACTCACACAAAGAATTCCTAATCTTTTAAAAAAAAATTCTTTTCAGGTAACATTGCCTTACTCTGTAAATTTCAGCTGTATTAGCAGTAGATTTATTCCTCCAACTGGAAACTATCTATTAAAGCAAATTGTGTAGGAAATACCAATCCATCCAACTGGCTATCTTTTTGGTTAGTTTATTGGTCATCTTTTACTTGACATTCAAGCCTGTCACACCTGTAATCTGAGTTTCACTATTTTGAGTCTTATCATAGGCAGAAGCTAAGTTTCTCCTAACTTCCTTACATTCACTTTTGGCTTGCATGCATACCTGAATTTTGGCCTTTGAAAGAGAATCTGCATCCTTGTATGTAATTGAGCCACAAGTGACAAACTAAAGTAAATTAAAATGTATTTTAACACTTTAAGACTAATTAATCCCTTCTAAATGTAAACACTTGAATCTTTTTTGAACCTAACTAATAATTTGTCTTTTCTAGTTCAAAGCCCTTCAGAAAAAAATATTTTAGAGAGCTAAACGATATAGAAGGAGGTGCAAAAATTAAATATTCTCTTTATTCTTCCATTATTTTGTCTTAAGGAACAAAAAAATCTACTTGCAAAGTTTACATACCAAAAAATGCTCAAATAAACAATCGAATAGGCAAGATTTTCTTTCTTTGCCAGAAGTAAAATGTGTTTCTCAATGTCTCATTGTGATACTGGATTTATTTAATTCTTCAATAGATTTAGTGATTTTTGTTTCATACATATGAGGCTATTTTATAAAGTATATGCATTTAATTTTCCTGGCAAGCTTCTCTTGGTTATTTCTATACCAAGCAACAGATCAATACCAGCACAGAGATTTAACAATACAATAAAACATTTTGGTATAACGGTCACATACCAATTTTGCAAAGAAAAATGGATACATATATATGTATGGCTGAGTTCCTTTGCTGTCCACCTAACACTATCACAGCATAGTTAATCAACTATACTCCAACATAAAACAAAATGTTTAAAGAAAACAAAAATTAGAACAGATGTTGTTTTCAATGATTATAGAAGATTTTACCCTATTTTCAATTATATGATCCCTTACCTGTTAGAGCTTCATTAGTTCTAACTGTGCCACGTCTTCAGGTAGATTATGCTCGGTTCAGTTCAGTCACTCAATCGTGTCTGACTCTTTGCGACCCCATGGACCGCAGCATTCCAGGCCTCCCTATCCATCACCAGCTCCTGGAGTTTACTCAAACATGTCCATTGAGTAGGTGATGCTATCCAACCATGTCATCCTCTGTAATCCCCTTCTCTTCCTGCATTCAATCTTTCCCAGCATCAGAATCTTTTCAAATGAGTCAGTTCTTCGTATCAGGTGGCCAAAGTATTGGAGTTTCAGCTTCAGCATCAGTCCTTCCAATGAATATTCAGGACTGATTTCCTTTAGGATGGACTGGTTGGATCTCCTTGTAGTCCAAGGGACTCTCAAGAGTCTTCTCCAACACCACAGTTCAAAAGCATTAGTTCTTCAGTTCTCAGCTTTCTTTATAGTCTAACACTCACATCCATACATGACTACTGGAAAAACCATAGCTTTGAATAGATGAATTTTTGTTAGCAAAGTAATGTCTCTGCTTTTTAATATGCTGTCTAGGTTGGACATAGCTTTTCTTCCAAGGTGCAAGTGTCTTTTAATTTCATGGCTGCAGTCAACATCTGCACTGATTTTGGAGCCCTCCCTTAAAAAAAAAAAAGTCTGCCACTGTTTCCATTGTTTCTCCATCTATTTGCCATGAATTGAAGGGACCAGATGCTGTGATCTTAATTTTTTGAATGTTGAGCTTTAAGCCAACTTTTTCATGCTCTTCTTTCATTTTCATCAACAAGCTCTTTAGTTCCTCTTCACTTTCTACCATAAAGGTGGTGTCATCTGCATATCTGGGGTTATTGATATTTCTTCCAGCAATCTTGATTCCAGCTTGTGCTTCCTTCAGCCCAGCGTTTCTCATGATGTACTCTGCATATATTTTAAATAAGCAGGGTGACAATTGAGTATGTACTCCTGCTCCAATATTGGGACTGGTCGATGACTTGTCCAAAAGAATGCGACAAAATCAGGTACAATACAACAGAGAAGGAGCAATCATTTGCTTGTGTGGTGTGGATTAGCCTCAAATATTTCTATTCTTTGCCGTGAGGACAGCATGTCCCAGGCAGGTGTGGCAGGTGTTACTTATCCCAGACAGGTCCTGGAAAGAGGAGACATGTGGAGTTCAGAGGAGCCCAGTAGAATTGAACACAGTTGGAGACGATGGTCAGCTCTCATGTAATGTGAGTTAAGAGAAAAAGGTTTTGTTGTTGCATGGCAAGCAACAGGAAAGGAAGAATATTTGCTAATATAACAAAAGTTGGCAGACACAAAAACACTGAATGTTTGCTTACATTGACTGAACCTGAACTAGGATATAAAGTAATTCTTAACAAATTTAAAGAATTTTATCTGACCTCAATGCAATTCAGATAATTTTAAAAGAATTCCTGTCTATGTGTCTGTCTATCTATGGATCTATCTTCTTTATAACTTGGAAATAACATTAATATATAATGCATGGGTCCAGGAAGAAAACAATGGAACTTTTATTTTAATATGTGGAAATTAAGTACATACTAAAACTGAAGGGACATAGCTAAAGTTTCAGTTAAATATCTCAGTCCTGTCTGACTCTTTATGACCCATGGACTGTAGCATGCCAGACCTCCCTGTCCATCACCAACTCCTGGAGCTTACTTAAACTCATGTCCATTGAGTCAGTGAAGCCATCCAATCATCTCATCCTCTGTCGTCCCCTTCTCCTCCTGCCTTCAATCTTTCCCAGCATCAGAGTCTTTTCAAATGAGTCAGCTCTTTGCATCAGGTGGCCAAAGTATTGGAGTTTCAGCTTCACCATCAGTCCTTCCAGCGAGTATTCTAAAGGTGTACCTGAGAGCAATTTTCAGTCTTAAATGTTTACATGAGAAAATAAGAGAGGAAAACTATAAATTGTTTCTCAGTTTAAAATACAGAAAAGTAACAACAGAATAACTGGTACAAAGAAAATAAAAGCTAAATCAATGAAGAAACAAAGAATCCATAATCAAAAATTTGGATTTTGGAAATATTTAGTAAAATAGACAAAGCTCTAGCACAAAGCTTTAGAGTAAACAAAAATTAAAAATAAAATAAAATAAAAACCTAAGTGGGGGAAAGGAAAAAAAAAATGCCTGTGTGTGTGTTAGTCGTGTCTGACTCTTTGCCACTCCATGGACTGTAGCCTGCGAGGCTCCTCTGTCCATGGAATTCTCCAAGCAAGAATACTGCAGTGGGTTGCCATGCCCTTCTCCAGGGGATTTTCCTGACCCAGGGATCGAACTTAGATCTCCCGCACTGCAGGCAGATTCTTTACCATTTGAGCTACCCAGGAAGCCCAAATGCTTAGTAAAATAGACAAAGCTCTAAAGCAATTGAGGAAAAAATAAGACAAAAAACCCCCCAATAGTATTATGAATAAAAAGAGGTTATCATAAAGATAAAACAAATTTTTTAGAAATAAGACAGAATTCTCCCAAGTTTTCTGAAATACAATTTGGAATACTTATATCCTACTAAGACAAATTGAAGAAGAAATGGAAATCACAAGTAAGCTCAGAAATTTGAGTAGTTATTTCAAAAATTATCCCATGCAGCATAGATGAATTAATAAATGAATTTGAAAAAAATAAACACAAAAATTCTTTGAGAAGAGAAAATTCTCCTGTTCATTACATGTGAGTAACATATCTTAATGCCCAATCCAATGAGGAATAATATAAGAACGGTAACTTTAAGATTTTATTTGTTCACATTTAAGATGGAGGCACAAAGTCTAAAAATACAGGCAGTCCAAAGTCAATAGAAGAAAAAAAAAAACACATTTGATCTATCTTAGAAATGCAAGGATATTTTGTATACATATCTATATCTATCTCTTTATCTATACTATAAATCTATAAATATGTATGGGTATGAGTTTAACATATGGAAGTCAATTATACATCAACACTCTGTCCAAAAAAATGGAGAATTCAATTTGTAAAGAGAGATCAATTTCAGCATTTACAAATATATTTACATATATATGTACACAGGGATATATATATACACACACACAAAAGTATAAAATTTTTAGACAAAAGCTGTATGAACTATGTCAGTTGCATGTAAAAATTATAAAATTATATCCAAACTCATTTCAATGAACTAATGAAGAAAGAGCATAACTCATGTTCATAGATAGAAAGTCTAGACATCAAAGACACCTATTCACACCCCTTTGCTATAAGGATTTAATATACTATGAACCAAAATCAACAAAGAATTCACCAAATGCTGTTGCTGTAGTTCCGTTGCTGTCATACCCGACTCTTGGCAGCCCCATGGACGGCAGCATGCCAGACCTCCTTCTCCTCCACCTCCTCCCAAGTTCATGTCCAACTATGATCGGTCCATGCAACAAGTCCATTCAACCTATGAATACAAACCTGTTATTCTAAAAAGTATATTTATAAAATCTTTACAGTAACCAAACATAAAATTTGAAAAAGTATCATTTACAATGACTTTTCAAGTAAAAAGAAAGTCTAGAGATAAATCTTTGAGCTATTTCTATGTAAAATTAAATCATTATAAAATGATTCTAGGATCACTACCTAGGAGACTCTTAAAAATCCTTGGAATAATAAAGCATAAGCACCATATTCATGAGCAAGAAGAATAAACAAAGTAGAGTGTCATATTCCCCCAGATTGTTCTTAGTTCTATTACTGTTGTAATCAAAACAACTTGGGCTTCCCAGGTGGCACTAATGGTAAAAGAACCTGTTTGGCAATGCAGGAGATGTAAGAGACGTGGGTTCGATCCTTAGGTTGGGAAGATCCTCTGGAGGAGGAAATGGTAACCCAATCCAATATTCGTGCCTGGAGAATCCCAAGGCAGAGGAGCATGGCAAGCTACAGTCCATAGGGTCTCAAAGTGTTGGACACAGCTGAAGTGACTTAACACTCACACACATGCAGAAGTATGTGTGCACGTATAAAACTGATAAG
This sequence comes from Bubalus kerabau, assembly GCF_029407905.1. Classification (NCBI taxonomy): domain Eukaryota; kingdom Metazoa; phylum Chordata; class Mammalia; order Artiodactyla; family Bovidae; genus Bubalus; species Bubalus kerabau. The sequence continues at coordinate 103,812,396 of NC_073633.1, read as the reverse complement.
TGATTTTAAATATTATATGGAAATGCAGACAACCAATAGATGAAATTCTCTAGAAGATGAAGAGTATGGTAAGAGGATGTATGAAATCTGTATTGTTATTATAATTCAACTAATAGATTATTGGAGCAAGGGTAAACACATACACATAAACAAAAGACATGAAATACAAACAGAACCACATCAACTTGACACTTAATTTGAGAGAAAGATGGTATTTCTGAGTAAGTGAGAAAGCACTTTTTTTAGTCAACATTTGGGGAAAAAACTGACATCCAGGGTCAGGAAGGGTAAAAAATATTGACCACCACCTTGTCACCCAAGACCGTTTCATATGGATTACAAATGCAATTACAAAAAAGAGCATCAAATGTATAGTATAAAAACTATATATAACTTTAGATTGTAATACAAAATGATCTCATGTTTTGAGATATAGAAAGATTATGAAACAGTACAGAAATATACCAATCACAAGAGAAAAAATTTAATGAATTTGACTATGTATTTAGAGTTCCTGTTTGTGTAAAAAAACAAAAAGGAAGGGCAGTGGACAAAGATGAGAGAAAGTGACCACCATTAGAAGAGTTAAAAAAAAGAGAAACTTTACAGTGGAAGAAGAGATTTACTATAAATTTAACCAAGAGACAGAAAATTAAAAAAAAATAATTCTAAGCTAATAACATAATGAGCAAGTAGGGAAAAATTGGCATTAACTATGGAAACGATATATGACCAATAATCATATAATCATATGGAAATTAATTCAGCATTATTAGTAATCATCATGATCTACCACTACTCATCTACTAGAATAGCAAAATATTAACAAAACAAAACAAAAAGTTGACTATTAGATATTGGTAAAAATATGCAGTAGCAAGAACTTTCATATACTTCTTATGGATATTCAAATTGACCTATTCAGTTCAGCAATTATCTATTAAATTTTAAGTTATGTATTCCTTATGATAATCACTGCAGATGGTGACTGCACCGAAGAATTGATGCTTTTGAACTGTGGTGTTGGAAAAGACTCCTGAGAGTCCCTTGGACTGCAAAGGAGATCCAACCAGTCCGTTCTGAAGGAGATCGGCCCTGGGATTTCTTTGGTAGGAATGATGCTGAAGCTGAAACTCCAGTACCCTGGCCACCTGATGCGAAGAGTTGACTCATTGGAAAAGACTCTGATGCTGGGAGGGATTGGGGGCAGGAGGAGAAGGGGACGACACAGGATGAGATGGCTGGATGGCATCACTGACTCGATGGACGTGAGTCTGGGTGAACTCCGGAGTTGGTGATGGACAGGGAGGCCTGGTGTGCTGCGATTCATGGGGTCGCAAAGAGTCAGACACGACTGAGTGACTAAACTGAACTGAACTGGATTCTTTATGACCCATAAATTTCAGTCCTATACTCTTGAGAAATGTGTGTGTGTGTATTTCCAGGAAGATATTTGCAATAATCCATTGAGATGTTATTCTTAATTGTTTCAAACTGGAAACAACTCACATTTCTGTAAGACAAATTAGTTGTGTGGCATATATTCATGCAATGGAATACTACATAGAAATAAAAATGAATGAACAATACCAGCATGTAACAACATGGATTAATTTTTCAAAATATAATGTTACTCAAAAGAAGCAAGACAGAAAATGCTATCTATCTCCACTAATACAATATTTAAAAGCAATCAAAAATTAAACTGTATTGCTAAGATGTGCATCCTGAAATGATAAAATATGAAAGCATAACAGGTAAGTGATTATCAATGAAAGTAGAATTGTTTACATTCAGGGAATAGGAGATAGTGATTGAGAAGAGGCAGTTGGGAGACCTCTGGGGAGAAGGCCATGTTCCTTTTCTTAGCTTTACCATTATAATATTTTATTCAACTGCTCATTTATATTTTATGCACTCTTCTGTAAGTGTGCTATATTTTACAGTGAAATGCTGTTTTAGAAAATGTGTACAGACTTGCAAATTGGGAAGAAGATCCAAAATATTTTTGAAAAAGCTGATTTAGGAGGGGCAGCTGCAAAAACTTATGACAAAGTACCAGTAATTGAAATGAAGTGGTATTTATGAAGAGAAAAAAAATTGATGAACTGAATAAAATAGAGAACTCAGAAGCAGACTCATAATAAGAATTATATATGTAAAGAAATAGCATAGCAAATTACTGAGGAAAAATGTTTTGTTCAACAAATCTAGATAAAACATTTATTATGCTTATATTGAAAATCAAATCTCTAGCTAACATTAGGCACAAAACCAATTACAGATGTATTAAGCATTTAAATACCTAAAGAAAATTATGAAACTTATAAAAATAATAGATGAATATCTTTCTCATCTCCAGATAAGTAAAAATCTCTTAAACATGAAGTCTGGGCCATACCTACAAAGACTATATTAAAATTAAATAGAACAGTTCATCAAAAGATACCATTACAATTGTGAAAAGATAACCTAAAAACCAGAAGAAAATAATTGCAGCAAATTTAATCAACAAAGGATTACCACGTATCAATACAGAAGAGGTTAACAGTAGTAGACTTGAATGTGAATTTAATAACAGTAAGAATAAATATCAGTCTCACTACTATCCAGGAAAATGCACATTAAGGTCATAATGATAAACCATTTGACAATTAGTTGATTGGAAAAAGTTAAGAAGCAGTGTCAAAAAGCTATGCCAAACCATTGTTGGTCAAAGTGTTAATCAGTATAACAGCTTCAGAAATTTAGCCTTTTCTTATAGATTTAAATATTCACATAACCTCTGACTTGCCAAGTTCAGGTCTAAGTATACACTCAAGATGAATTTTAGCTTATACACATAAATGTATTTTAAGAAAACTTTGTAGTGTTTCTATTCATCATAGATAATGAGTAACTAAATGACTTTTAATGGGAAACAGATTTTAAAAATTTTGAAATATCCCTGCAATGGAATATTATAGAGCAGTGAAAATAAATAAACTGTGACTAAAAAAAAGGGAAAGATTGTAGTAACAAAATTTGGAACAATTTAAAATTTTAAAAACTTGAAGAAAAAGAAATGAATTTTTATTTTATTTTTATAAATTGTACTCAGTTTGATCTATGTGTGTCTATGCATGTGTATATGGTAAATAGATATGTGTATATGGGAAATGCTTAAAGAGATGGGAGTACCAGACCATCTTACCCACCTCCTGAGAAACCTGCATGCAGGTCAAGAAGCGACAGTTAGAACTGGACATGGAACAACAGACTGGTTCCAAATAGGAAAAGGAGTATGTCAAGGCTGTATATTGTCACCCTGCTTATTTAACTTCTATGCAGAGTACATCATGAGAAACGCTGGACTGGAAGAAGCACAAGCTAGAATCAAGATTGCCGGGAGAAATATCAATAACCTCAGATATGCAGATGACACCACCATTATGGCAGAAAGTGAAGAGGAACTAAAGAGCTTCTTGATGAAAGTAAAAGAGAAAAGTGAAAAAGCTGGTTTAAACATGTGATATATATTTCTGTACCACAAAATTCAACATCATAGTGACTTCTAGGGGAGATGAGAGCATGAGGATGTGAGATGGGGGAAGAGCACATTAAGTGATTGAGAACATTCTAGTTTTAGGCTTGTAGGATAGTTCCATTGTGATTTGCTGTATTATTGAAAATAAATGAAGGACCGACTGAATGAATAAAGATAAACCCCTAAAGTTATCTACTTTATCTGTGTACAAAAATTGGCCTTCTCTGGACTTTCTTCATCAGTTTTGGGAGGTCAAATTGTGCAGTGGATTTCCTGGACTAAACCCACTACTTACGAGACTGATAACCAAAGTGCGTGGGTCTACTTCCTCTTCCATCAAAACGCTACTCATTAGCCCTTTACCAGCTATGCATTTTGGGGTACTTATTTATGACCTAAAATCTCGTTTCTTTCCCCTCTGTATAGCACAATGGGCGATATCTACCTTGCCTATTTTACAAGGCAGCAGGGCGTTCAAGTGCAGCAACATAGGAGAACATCCATGACACTTGCACACTGTTCATCAAATATTTTACAAGAATGTTATTCATGAAGCATCTAATGTAGGCATTAATCGAAATTCCACATAATCTTGAATGCTGAATATTGTCTTTTGATACGTTTAAAGCTAAATCCATCCATCAATAAGTATGCACTAGTGAACATCTTTTGGATGCAAAAGATCACATGGGAGGCTTGGAGGTTCAGTCATATAAAAGAGACTTTCCTCAATAAAGGTAACTGACCAGTTAGACAGGTGTTGTGGACTGATGCACACAGGTTCTAATCTCCAATGATTAACTAAAAAGCTATCCCCAATACTGTTGCTATAACTTTCAAAAGTTGTTTTTTCCCTTAATCTCCCTCTTTGCACTGTAAATCCTCTTTTAACAGCTCTCACCTCGATATCTCCCCTGCTCATTCAGAAGGGTTTGGAGTGAAGTATTTACTATTTATTTTTTTTAAGTTGACTAAAGTCCTCATTTCAAGGTTATGTTTTCTTGTGTGGATCTGTTACTTTATGTGCGAGATGTTGCTTAAGTGAATGTTCATCAACTCAAGTGCAGCATTTTGAACTGAGGTTAGATCGTTATAGACACATTATTTACCTAGTGAGAATAAGGTAACTTTTCTCAGTCTTTTTTCCATAGTATGACTTGGAAGCCTGACTTTGCTTTGGTTGAAGTAGCCTAAATTTCTTTGACATTAATTATATACTTCCTGAAGTATGGTGACTGGAAGTATCTCCATGCAAGATTTCAGTGGTAGATTTTATACTGCTAACAAAGTCTCAGAAAAAATTAATCACATTTCTCTTGTTGCCTTCCCATTTCAATATCTCTACTATTTTTCAGAAAGAAAATCAACAATGTTTCAAACTAGCAATGGGAACCAGAGTAAACTTAAATGTTCCTAACAGTTAGACAGATGGATAGATAGATAGATATTGTCATCAATATCAAAAATAAACTCAAAATGGATTAAAGATCTAAATGTAAGACCAGAAACTATAAAACTCTTAGAGAAAAACATAGACAAAACACTCTCTGACATAAATCACAGCAGGATCTTCTATGGCCCACCTCCCAGAGAAATGGAAATAAAAGCAAAAATAAACAAATGGGACCTACTTAAAAGCTTTTGCACAATGAAGGAAACTATAAGCAAGGTGAAAAGGCAGCCTTTAGAATGGGAGAAAATAATAGCAAACAAAGCAACTGACAGAGAATTAATCTCAAAAATATACAAGCAGCTCCTGGAGCTTAATTCCAGAAAAAAATAAATGACCCAATGAAAAAATGGGCCAAAGAACTAAACAGACATTTCTTCAAAGAAGACATACAGATGGCTAACAAACACATAAAAAGATGTTCAACATCACTCATTATCAGAGAAATGCAAATTAAAACCACAGTGAGGTACCATCTCACGCCAGTCAGAATGGCTGTGATCCAAAAGTCTACAAGCAATAAATGCTGGAGAGGGTGTGGAGAAAAGGGAACCCTCTTACACTGTTGGTGGGAATGCAAACTAGTACAGCCACTATGGAGAACAGTGTGGAGATTCCTTAAAAAACTGGAAATAGACCTGCCTTATGATCCAGCAATCCCACTGCTGGGCATACACACTGAGGAAACCAGAATTGAAAGAGACACGTCTACCCCAATGTTCATCATAGCATTGTTTACAATAGCTAAGACATGGAAGCACCCTAGATATCCATTGGCAGATGAATGGATAAGAAAGCCGTGGTATATATACATAATGGAATATTACTCAGCTATTAAAAAGAATACATTTGAATCAGTTGTAATAAGGTGGATGAAACTGGAGCCTATTATACAGGGCAAAGTAAGTCAGAAAGAAAAATACCAATACAGTATACTAATGCATATATATGGAATTTAGAAAGATGATAATGATGACCTTATATGTGAGACAGCAAAAGAGACATAGATGTAAAGAACAGACTTTTGGATTCTGTGGAAGAGGGCGAGGGTGGGATGATTTGAGAGAATAGCATTAAAACATGTATATTATCATATGTGAAATAGATCGCCAGTCCAGGTTTGATGCATGAGACAGGGCACTCAGGGATGGTGCACTGGGATGACGCAGAGGGATGGGATGGGGAGGGAGGTGGGTGGGGGGTTCAGGATGGGGAACACATGTACACCCGTGGCGGGTTCATGTCAATGTATGGCAAAACCCACTACACTATTGTAAAGTAATTAGCCTCCAATTAAAATAAATTAATTAATAAAAAAATCACTCTGGACTGTTAAAGATAGTTTGCAAGTTAATTCAGCAGAAAATTATATAGATATTAAAAATTTCCTAAATAGTATCCTCATTCTTTCCTTAACTGAAGACCAACTCATGCTCACCTGCTTCAATATCTTACTCAAACTTCAATCTAGCAAACTTCAAACAAAAATAGGTAATAATAAAATTAAAATGCACTTAAAAATAGTATCTTACAAGCAAAATAAGAAGAAACTACTTTTCAAGTATATTTTATGTTCTCTAAGTAATCTAAGTTGGTTCCAACAAGAAAGTGATGCTGTGACCTCTGAAGCAAACTTTTGATTCTTTGTTTTTTTATGTGGATTTTTGGATGTTTATTTTTTCTGTTGGCATAATGTTACTGAGTGTAAATAATTTTTGACTAAGCTATTGTGCTTGTCAAAATCAACAATTTATTTGAGTGCAAAAAACCCTCTAAGGATGAGTAGTAAAAGTCTTACTAAGATTTTGGTGAGAAAAGGAGCTGAAACTATTAATACATTTCTAATCCTTGTGTAATCCTCATGTAGATAATTTAATCTTTGTTTTATACAGTGTTCTTCATGCTGAGATCAAAATGGCATCATCCTAGTATAATTAATACCTAATGCCTGGGGACTAATAAAAAGGATTTCCTGGCATCTTCATTGCCCACCCAATGGTCCTTTGTCTCATCTCGAGAAGTACAGCATTTACCGACTATAATACTTTTAGGGTTCATAGCTCTCAGAAGTGCTGGAAACTAACTCCAGTATCAGACAAGGACGGACTCAGTCATTTAATGCCATGATTAGGATTTAGCTTGATATTCGGATATTACCACCTCCCACATTGTTCTGTTAATACACTGAAACTTGTAGATATTCACCCTATGCTGTGAGGTCTCTTCTAGAATCTCTGTACTGAGCTTCTGTGAAAAATTATGTCTTGTGCTCAGTTGCTTAGTTATGTCCGACTCTTTGAGACCCTTTGGACTGTAGCCCAACAGACTCCTCTGTCCATGGACTTTTCAGGCAAGAACACTGGAGTGGGTTGCCATTTCCTCATCTTGGAGAATCTTCTGGCCCAGGGATCGAAGCCACATCTCCTGGATCTCCTCATTGTAGGCATATTCTTTTACCTACTGAGCCACCGGGGAGGCCCCGTTTTAAAATGATGTGTTTGCAAAATTAAGATGTCAAGGTGCTTCTAAATATCTCAGGGTCATCATCTGTTGCCTCTACCCATGATACAACCTCACAGTGGTATTTTTTTCACTACACTGTTCTTTTGGTTATGTGAGCTTATAAGATGACTCATGTATAAGCTTCTCTTGGGTATTGTTTTGGAAACTACAATAATACATGCCCTACAATATCTTGTGTTAATAAATATATCCACCCTTTACATATAAGCCAAAGAGGGTGAGTATTAGAGCCTAGAGGAAAACTTTTAAAGAAAACTTAGAACAGAACAAAAGTATTTAAAAGGAAGTCATTGAAAACATAAAAAAGCACAGTAAGGGAAGTAGACATAAGATAAACTAAGAGAAATGCCACCCAATAGTGCTCTAGGTCAAACAGCCTGGGGTAGACAAATGCAGTCTTCTGAAGGGGCAAAAAAGGACAGAAATGGTATGGACCTAACAGAAGCAGAAGATATTAAGAAGAGGTGGCAAGAATACACAGAAGAACTGTACAAAAAAGATCTTCACGACCCAGATAATCATGATGGTGTGATCACTGACCTAGAGCCAGACATCCTGGAATGTGAAGTCAAATGGGCCTTAGAAAGCATCACTACGAACAAAGCTAGTGGAGGTGATAGAATTCCAATTGAGCTATTTCAAACCTGAAAGATGATGCTGTGAAAGTGCTGCACTCAATATGCCAGCAAATGTGGAAAACTCAGCAGTGGCTACAGGACTGTAAAAGGTCTGTTTTCATTTCAATCCCAAAGAAAGGCAATGCCAAAGAATGCTCAAACTACCGTACGATGCACTCATCTCACATGCTAGTAAAGTAATGCTCAAAATTCTCCAAGCCAGGCTTCAGCAATATGTGAACCATGAACTTCCTGATGTTTAAGCTGGTTTTTGAAAAGGCAGAGGAACGAGAGATCAAATTGCCAACATACATTGGATCATGGAAAAAGCAAGAGAGTTCCAGAAAATCATCTATTTCTGCTATATTGACTATGCCAAAGCCTTTGACTGTGCAGATCACAATAAACTGTGGAAAATTCTTCAAGAGATGGGAATACCAGACCACCTGACCTGCCTCTTGAGAAATTTGTATGTAGGTCAGGAAGCAACAGTTAGAACTGGACATGGAACAACAGACTGGTTCCAAATAGGAAAAGGACTACATCAAGGCTGTATATTGTCACCCTGCTTATTTAACTTCTATGCAGAGTACATCATGAGAAACGCTGGACTGGAAGAAGCACAAGCTAGAATCAAGATTGCTGGGAGAAATATCAATCACCTCAGATATGCAGATGACACCACCCTTATGGCAGAAAGTGAAGAGGAATTAAAGAGCCTCTTGATGAAGGTGAAAGAGGAGAGTGAAAAAGTTGGCTTAAAGCTCAACATTCAGAAAACGAAGATCATGGCAGCTGGTTCCATCATTTCATGGCAAATAGATGGGGAAACAGTGGAAACAGTGTCAGACTTTATTTTTCTGGGCTCCAAAATCACTGCAGATGGTGACTGCAGCCATGAAATGAAAAGATGCTTACTCCTTGGAAGAAAAGTTGTGACCAACCTAGATAGCATATTGAAAAGCAGAGACATTACTTTGCCAACAAAGGTTCGTCTAGTCAAGGCTATGGTTTTTCCTGTGGTCATGTATGGATGTGAGAGTTGGATTGTCAAGAAAGCTGAGCACTGAAGAACTGATGCTTTTGAACTGTGGTGTTGGAAAAGACTCCTGAGAGTCCCTTGGACTGCAAGGAGATCCAACCAGTCCATTCTGAAGGAGATCAGCCCTGGGATTTCTTTGGAAGGAATGATGCTAAAGCTGAAACTCCAGTTCTTTGGCCACCTCATGTGAAGAGTTGACTCATTGGAAAAGACTCTGATGCTGGGAGGGATTGGGAGCAAGAGGAGAAGGGGATGACAGAGGATGAGATGGCTGGATGGCATCACTGACTTGATGGACATGAGTCTGAGTGAACTCCAGGAGTTGGTGATGGGCAGGGAGGCCTGGCGTGCTGCGATTCATGGAGTCGCAAAGAGTTGGATACGACTGAGCGACTGAACTGAACTGAACTGAACTGAATGAGCAAATCTTTGTCCCTTTTATTCTCTGCTTTCCTAATATAAATAGTGGAATAAACAGATAAACAGAACCATTTATAGCCAGGGGGTGGGGGGAGGGTAAAGATAAACAGAACCATTTATAGCCAGGGACGGGTGGTGGGACTCATTCCATCACATTCACTACTTCTGCTTCAGAGGATTCCATATTCCTGTAAACCTATAGTAGAGAGAAGTCTCTATTGCTGGGTCAAAGATGGGTAGAAAAGGTATGAAGAAAAGCCTACAGTGCATCCTTTAGCTTAACCTCTGCCCTCTATAGTAGAGCTCCTTTTTTAAAAAGTTTGCAAGCCAATATGTCTAACTTAATCAGCCTCAATTATGTTGGTGATAGAAATAGAAACAGGGATGATGAACAGTATAAGCTTCCCCTAAGTGATAATGAAGTAGCACATAGATTTCCATTGCAGTTTGGGAAGCCCTAGGTAGATCCAGTTTCCATCTCCTTACAGGTAAGTCTGGCTCTTCAGAAAGTTTTGGAAAACCTAGGTCATATTTAAAAGAAAAGGAGGATTTTCCAAATTTCTAGGTATTCAGTATGGCTTATTATATTTTCACAGCTTTGGCATAGAGGAATAAAAATATTTGCATCTTCGATAGGTAAGCAACATCAGTCTTTCCTAGAGGCTTAATATATTGTGGCTCAGAGCATGTACACGTGTTGGAGATGACACGTGTTAAAATGGGCCAAATGTTTATAATCCCTGAACCTCAATTTTTCTAAAATAAGGATAAAAGCACTACTTCACTGGAAGTTTGTGGGGCAAAATAAGATATTATATATGCTGCTGCTGCTGTTAAGTTGCTTCAGTCGTGTCCAACTCTGTGCGACCCCATTGATGGCAGCCCACCAGGCTACCCCGTCCCTGGGATTCTCCGGGCAAGAATACTGGAGTGGGTTGCCATTTCCTTCTTCAGATACTATATATGGCACATAGGTGAACAACAGTTTCTCTACTGAATATTTGCCATCCAGAGCTGACTTATTTTAAAAGACCCTGATGCTGGGAAAGATTGAGGGCAGGAGGAGAAGGGGACAACAGAGGGTGAGATGGTTGGATGGCATCACCAACAAAATGGACATGGATTTGGGTAAACTCTGGAAGTTGGTGATGGACAGGGAGGCCTGGCGTGCTGTGGTTCATGGGGTCGCAAAGAGTTGGACACGACTGAGCAACAGAACTGAATGGCTCTGTATCCTTTCCTCCCATTTAAGATTAGGAGGTTAGAATGGGGAACAGATGTTTGTGGGTGTGTACCTCCCCAGACTGCATCTGACGGTGGAATTGATTGGTCCATAGTTTGGACGTGTGCTCCAAGCAAGTCACTTATACTCCTTACCTGAAATTGACCCACAACCACAGGCAAGAAAAATGAACTTTGTTCTGCTGCACCAGTTAGAGCTCAGATCCTGAGGGTGCTGGTTGTCTCCTCAAAAGAATGAGACCTACACAAAGTAAGCCAAACTGAAAATGGGTGGGTGTGTGCTCAGGAAGATGGTGAAAGACTTTGTGGTCATTTCAATTTTGGATTCTAGCTGTGCCTGAAACTATATCTAGTCTTGGAATTATCAGTTATGTCATCAAATAAGTGTCCAAACTTTCACATTGCTTTATCTTATTACATTCCAATTGTCACTGACAATTGGAAGTTCTGACTGATACAATCACAGCACCCATGAACCATCCTGGGGCTTCCTTGGAACCCTGTTGCAATCTTCAGCCACATCTTCATGTAATTAGTTTTTGTGGGGGGGGGGGGGGGAATCTTTTGCCTGATTCTGATGGTCATTTCTTCCCTTGATAGGATAAAGAATAAAAGAAGAAAATAAAAGTAAAACTTTAGTCTATGAACTACTTTAAATTTAAAAATAAGGTTGTACATTATGTTGCTCATCTCCAGCATGATCAGAATGCTCCTTTTAGGTAAACATGTCCTCGTAGATGGGGGATATGGTGCTTCCTTTTATACGTTGTACTCTGTAGAAACTTGCCAACTTGGTATAAATACCTATTTTGTCACAAATTTGTAATCCTGGTAAAACTAGTTAACGTCTTAATGGTTCCATTTCTGTTTTGGTAAAATGTGGAATTTAATAATAAAACACAACTCCTAAGTTGTTATATGAAATAATTGGGAAAATGCATGTGCATAGCTTAGCTAGTTTCTGGTGCAGACAATACCCTCAAATGGAAACTATTACCATTGTTTTTCCAAAGGACATTAACCCACCTGGTTTTACCAACTCTCTCTCTCTCTCTCTTTAACAAGGAATTGCTTCCCTGCTTTGGGAAATTACCTGTGTTCATGTATACAAATTACCAAAAAAACACATTCTGACTCTTTCTACTTGTTCTCTTCATAACTATATACCCCATCTCTTCTATAGCTTGTCTATTGCTTTTAAGCTGGGTTTACTTGATCAAATACATATAACTTAATGTGGGTTTAAATATGGAATCCAAGCCAGCTGTACTGATTTGGAGTCTATAAGCATAATTATTTTTAGGAGACCCTGTAGAGGTTAACATCATTATTTTGATTATGAATCATATATAGAACACTTTATTTTTGCAAAGAGCTTTGGCATGGTTTCATAATTTAAAGTCAAAAGTGACTCAGTGGGGGAGGTGTCACCCATTACAGATGGGGAAAGAAAAGCCAAAGGGAGTTAAAGAATTGCAGAGCAAGTTCATCATTAACCAAGTATCTGTACATGGGTTTTGTAAATACTTACGTCTGCATGAGACCGACTCAACCAGAGAAGTGAAAATTCACACAACTGGATATCATTAGTTTGTCTGTTTCTCTCTCTCTCTTTTTTTTACTCTCTAAATAAACATTTTGGGGATGGATTTAATTAGCAGAAACAATCCATGTTACTGGTGGTACAACAGTGACTTACTCGACAGCAGTTCATAGGTTTAAGAAATTAATTACAGAAATTAGGTCATATTGATTCGATAATGATATTTTAGATTATTTGAACTAATTTTTTCAGTGTTCTGTTCTTCATCCATTAGTCAACCATGGCTATCCTGAAATCATTTTATAATAGTGTTTTTCATTATTTACTCTTCATCTGTCTGTAACTGCCATCAATTGACCATAGGAAGAGCAGTCCTATCTAACAGATCATGAAATCACAGATTACAACCTGTTTTATAACACCCTATTTGCTTAAATCACACATTCAGAAGAGAGAAAGTCTGATAAAATTTAAAGGCTGGATTTTTGAAAAAAAAAAATATCCAGTGTTTCTTCATATATAAATTTGAGGTAAATTAGAAAACTCTCCAAATAGATCAAGTATCTTTAGGAGCCAGAAAAATATTGCTGACAAAGAAAGCTTTCTCAAAAAAAAAAAAAAAAAAAAGAATTAACTGCTTTCTATTAATATAACCTGAGTGAAGGTTTACATTTCTTTCATGAAATGGTATCACTTACCTGAAAGTCATGTGAGAGAAAATGGGGTTCCTCACAAATATTTACTTTACTGCTTACAAACAAGAGGAAACCAATCCCAACTGCACTATGTAGAAGAGCGGCAATGCTAAAAAGCTGAACTGTAGGAGACTTCCCTGGTGGTCCAGCAGTTAAGACTCCACCTTCCAGTGCAGGGGCAGCGGGTTGGACCCCTGATCTGGGAGTTAAGATCCGACACGCCTCTCGGCCAAGAAACCGAAACATGAAACAGAAGCGATATTGTAACAAGTTCAAATAAAGACTTTAAAAAATGGTGCACATTAAAAAACAATTTAAAAAAAAGCTTAGGTATAGGCTCCATAATGAATTTGATCCAGGAGTCCGAATGATATCAAGTTTTGGCTTCTCTCCATTTTTTTTTTCCCCCTCTCTTCAACATGATGAATTCAGGCTCACATTCTTTTGGTTCTAGTTCATTAAGAGAGAGAGAGAGAGAGAGAACTTACATTTCTCTAATCATTTAAACATAAAGCTTTAGGTCTGATTTTTGTTTATCGTTAAGTTTTGGACTGAGTTGAGTCACATTGCCACCCCTAATCTATTTTGCTCACTGACTTATTTCATTAAATAAAGAAATAAGACTTTTTTTTTTCAGAAATAAACTTTTTCTGAATTCTAGAAAAAGTGTGAAGTATAGACCTTAGACTTCCCCGGTGGCTCAGATGGTAAAGCGTCTGCTTGCAATGCAGGAGACCCGGGTTCGACCCCTGGGTTGGGAAGATCCCCTAGAGAAGGAAATGGCACCCCACTCCAGTACTCTCTCCTGGAAAATCCCATGGACAGAGGAGCCTGGTGGACTACAGTCCACAGGGTCTAAAAGAGTCAAACACGACTGAGGGACTTCACTCACTGCATAGATCCTTCTTATAATAAAATTTCTACTAACACTTGAATTTCTAAACATTTTGTAGAACAAACAGCTCATAAAATATGCCAACTGAAAGAATCTATTCCAGAAGACAGCTGGCTCCTCTGCTTAGCTGACTTTTTAAATGTTTTGTTTTCTTTTAGGATTTATACCATTCCTGCAATGTGTCTACATAATATCTGAAAGACCCTTTCTATCTAGTACACCACAAGTTAATTCAAGGCAGCCAAATTAAATCATCCCAATGATTCAGTAATTTCCCAAGAAGACCTTCAGACCCCAAATTAAAAGGAGTCAACCTCAGTGCTTAATTGTTTTTACAGATTTTTTTTTCTTTATTGATTTTAATTAAGGTCTTTCTTGTCTGTGAGCTAGGAAGACTTTCACTGTCTATTGAAATAACTTTATTTGAAGTCAGGTTGACCAGAAAGTCACACAGACCTAATAATTTTGCAGGAGAAAGTTACTCTGAAATATTGGGAAACTAAAATCTGCCTTCCCTTTTCAGTGACAGTTACAAGTGCATATTGATTTCTGTGAAATGTCTCTTCAGTACATAAGAGGCAGCAGCCATTCTAGGGAATATGGAATGTAAAAGCTCAAAACTGTGGTCATAACTTTGGAGAAGGAAAATTTTTTTGGGAGGCTGACCTTTAAGTTTCTCTGTAAGAACTAATTTCACAATTCTTCAAATCAGTTCGGAGAAGGCAATGGCAACCCACTCCAGTACTCTTGCCTGGAAAATCCCATGGATGGAGGGGCCCGGTGGGCTACAGTCCATGGGGTCGCTAGGAGTCGGACACGACTGAGCGACTTCACTTTCACTTTTCACTTTCATGCATTGGAGAAGGAAATGGCAACCCACTCCAGTGTTCTTGCCTGGAGAATCCCAGGGATGGGGGAGCCTGGTGGGTTGCCGTCTATGGGGTCACACAGGGTCGGACACGACTGAAGCGACTTAGCAGCAGCAGCAGCAGCAAATCAGTTCAACTTTCTTATTTGGGAAAAGAGTCCACAACCTTTTTCAACTGCAGAAACAGTCAACCATGATCATCTCCTTTCTTCACGGATTTCCAGAGGCTAAAAATATGTTCACTGTAGTGGTCTGTGGGGCAGGTTGCCATTTCCTTCTCCAGGGGATCTCCTGACACAGGGATGGAACCCTCATCTTTTGGGTCTCTTGTGTTGGCAGGCGATTCTTTATTACTAGCGCCACCTGGGAAGCCCATTCTGTTACCTGTGGCAGATTCATTTTGATATTTGGCAAAACTAATACAATTATGTAAAGTTTAAAAATAAAATAAAATTAAAAAAAAAAAAGTGGAGGATTTGTGGTTAGAGAGATTAGGTTTCACATCCCTGGTCCAAGACTCACTAGTTCACAGTGTTGGATAATTACGTATCACCCTTAAACATCAGTGTTCACATCTGTGAAATGGGGAGAACAATATTCTCTATCTTAGGTTTGTATATATGATGTCATTTTCATTTTCTGGAGATTAAATTAGTAGAAACAAGGCTTAATGATATGTAAACATCATCGTGCACTATGCATAATGTTATACTTTTGTACAAAAGAAAAGGGAGAGGGTGACTACTTTTAACTTGCATGACTGGGGTGAGGAGGGTAAGGCAGTTCTCTAAAGCATACCACTTAAAAGAATATTAGAAAACTCAGTAACCAAGATAATATTTCAATGCAATATTTTATAAAACTAAAAATTAACATAATATCCACAATAAAGAAAATATAAAAATGTTTAATAAGCATATATTATAGAGTGATATCCACACGATGTTGTCATAAGATATAAATCAAATTTTCCTTCCTTTAACATCTGAAATTCAGCATCTTTCTACAAACAAAAGCTGCAATGAACATTGGGGTGCATGTGTCTTTTTAAAATATGCTTTTCTCTAGGTATATTCCTAGTAGCAGGATTACTGGGTAATAGAGTAGTTCTATTTTTAGTTTTCTAAAGCACCTCTGTACTTCTCTCCATAGTGGCTGTACCAATTTACATTCCTACCAGCAATGTAGGAGGGTTCCCTTTTCTCCATATCGTCTTCAGCATTAAATGTTTGTAGAATTTTTAATGATGGCCATTCTGACCAGCATGAGGTGATACCTCATTGTAGTTTTGATGTACATTTCTCTAATAATCAATGATGCTGAGCATCTTTTCATGTGTCTTTTGGCTGTCTGTATGTCTTTTTTGGAAAAATGTTTAGATCTTAATTGACCTTACCACCAAAAAATGATAATTACATGACATGATGGAGGTGTTACCTAATGCTACAGTGTTGATCATATGGCAACATATAAAATCATCAAATCAATACATTGGGTACCTCAAATTTATGCAACATTATATGAATAATATCATTATTATTCCTATAATGAATGAATTCAGATACCACGCGTCCAAGGTAAGGAGCAACAGCTGCACTTAGCTGCAGCAGCCATGAAGAGATCCCTTACGCCCAAGGTAAGACAAACGCAGGGAAGATGATAGGTGTTGCAAGAGGGCATCAGAGGGCAGACACACTGAAACCATACTCACAGAAAACTAGTCAATCTAATCACACTAGCACCACAGCCTTGTCTAACTCAATGAAACTAAGCCATGCCTGAGGGGCAACCCAAGACGGGCGGGTCATGCTGGAGAGATCTGACAGAATATGGCCCACTGGAGAAGGGAATGGCAAACCACTTCAGTATTCTTGACTTGAGAACCCCATGAGGAGTTCAGTTCAGCTCAGTTCAGTTGCTCAGTCGTGTCCGACTCTTTGCGACCCCATGAATCACAGCACACCAGGCCTCCCTGTCCATCATCAATTTCCAGAGGTCACTCAGACTCACGTCCATCGAGTCAGTGATGCCATCCAGCCATCTCATCCTCTGTCGTCCACTTCTCCCCCTGCCCCCAATCCCTCCCAGCATCAGAGTCTTTTCCAATGAGTCAACTCTTCGAATGAGGTGGCCAAAGTACTGGAGTTTCAGCTTTAGCGTCATTCCTTCCAAAGAAATCCCAGGGCTGATCTCCTTCAGAATGGACTGGTTGGATCTCCTTGCAGTCCAAGGGACTCTCAAGAGTCTTCTCCAACACCATAATTCAAAAGCATCAATTCTTCGGCACTCAGCCTTCTTCACAGTCCAAATCTCACATCCATACATGACCACAGGAAAAACCATTGCCTTGACTAGACGAACCTTTATTGGCAAAGTAATGTCTCTGCTTTTGAATATGCTATCTAGGTTGGTCATAACTTTCCTTCCAAGGAGTAAGTGAATTTAATTTCATGGCTGCAGTCACCATCTGCAGTGATTTTGGAGCCCCAAAAAATAAAGTCTGACACTGTTTCCACTGTTTCCCCATCTATTTCCCATGAACTGATGGGACTGGATGCCATGGTCTTCGTTTTCTGAATGTTGAGCTTTAAGCCAACTTTTTCACTCTCCACTGTCACTTTCATCAAGAGGCTTTTGAGTTCCTCTTCACTTTCTGCCATAGGGGTGGGGTCATCTGTATATCTGAAGTTATTGATATTTCTCCCAGAAATCTTGATTCCAGTTTGTGATTCTTTCAGTCCAGCATTTATCATGATGTACTCTGCATAGAAGTTAAATAACTCCTTTTCCTATTTGGAACCAGTCTGTTGTTCCATGTCCAGTTCTAACTGTTGCTTCCTGACCCGCATACAAATTTCTCAAGAGGCAGATCAGGTGGTCTGGTATTCCCATCTCTTTCAGAATTTTCCACAGTTTATTGTGATCCACACAGTCAAAGGCTTTGGCATAGTTAATAAAGCAGAAATAGGTGCTTTTCTGGAACTCTCTTGCTTTTTCTATGATCCAGGGGATGTTGGCAATTTGATCTCTGGTTCCTCTGCCTTTTCTAAAACCAGCTTGAACATCTGGAAGTTCATGGTTCGCATATTGCTGAAGCCTGGCTTGGAAATTTTGAGCATTACTTTACTAGCGTGTGAGATGAGTGCAATTGTGCGGTAGTTTGAGCATTCTTTGGCATTGGCTTTCTTTGGATTGGAATGAACAGTATGAAAAGACAAAATGATAGGATACTGAAAGAGGAACTCCCCAGGTCAGTAGGTGCCCAATATGCTACTGGAGATCAATGGAGAAATAACTCCAGAAAGAATGAAGGGATGGAGCCAAAGCAAAAACAATACCCAGTTGTGGATGTGACTGGTGATAGAAGCAAGGTCTGATGCTGTAAAAAGCAATATTGCATAGGAACCTGGAATGTCAGGTCCATGAATCAAGGCAAATTGGAAGTGGTCAAACAAGAGATGGCAAGAGCGAATGTCGACATTCTAGGAATCAGCGAACTAAAATGGACTGGAATGGGTGAATTTAACTCAGATGACCATTATATCTACTACTGCAGGCAGGAATCCCTCAGAAGAAATGGAGTAGCCATCATGGTCAACAAAAGAGTCCGAAATGCAGTACTTGGATGCAATCTCAAAAACAACAGAACGATCTCTGTTCGTTTCCAAGGCAAACCATTCAATATCACAGTAATCCAAGTCTATGCTCTAACCAGTAATGCTCAAGAAGCTGAAGTTGAACGGTTCTATGAAGACCTACAAGACCTTTTAGAACTAACACCCCAAAAAGATGTCCTTTTCATTAGAGGGGACTGGAATGCAAATGTAGGAAGTCAAGAAACACCTGGAGTAACAGGTAAATTTGGCCTTGGAATATGGAATGAAGCAGGGCAAAGACTAATAGAGTTTTGCCAAGAAAACGCACTGGTCATAGCAAACACCCTCTTCCAACAACACAAGAGAAGACTCTACACATGGACATCACCAGATGGTCAACACCAAAATCAGATTGATTATATTCTTTGCAGCCAAAGATGGAGAAGTTCTATACAGTCAACAACAACAAAAAAAGACCAGGAGCTGACTGTGGCTCAGACCATGAACTCCTTATTGCCAAATTCAGACTTAAATTGAAGAAAGTAGGGAAAACCACTAGACCATTCAGGTATGACCTAAATCAAATCCCTTATGATTATACAGTGGAAGTGAGAATAGATTTAAGGGCCTAGATCTGATAGATAGAGTGCCTGATGAACTATGGCCTGAGGTTCATGACATTGTACAGGAGACAGGGATCAAGGCCATCCCCATGGAAAAGAAATGCAAAAAAGCAAAATGGCTGTCTGGGGAGGCCTTACAAATAGCTGTGAAAAGAAGAGAAGCAAAAGGCAAAGGAGAAAAGGAAAGATATAAGCATCTGAATGCAGAGTTTCAAAGAATAGCAAGAAGAGATAAGAAAGCCTTCCTCAGTGATCAATGCAAAGAAATAGAGGAAAGCAACAGAATGGGAAATACTAGAGATCTCTTCAAGAAAAGTAGATATACCAAGGAAACATTTCATGCAAAGATGGGCTCGATAAAGGACAGAAAAGGTATGGACCTAACAGAAGCCAAAGATATTAAGAAGATGTGGCAAGAATATACAGAAGAACTGTACAAAAAAAGATCTTCATGACCCAGATAATCACGATGGTGTGATCACTGACCTAGAGCCAGACATCCTGGAATGTGAAGTCACTTGGGCCTTAGAAAGTATCACTATGAACAAAGCTAGTGGAGGTGATGGAATTCCAGTTGAGCTATTTCAAATCTTGAAAGATGATGCTGTGAAAGTATTGCACTCAATATGCCAGCAAATTTGGACAACTCAGCAGTAGCCACAGGACTGGAAAAGGTCAGTTTTCATTCCAATCCCAAAGAAAGGCAATGCAAAAGAATGCCCAAACTATCGCACAATTGCACTCATCTCACACGCTAGTAAAGTAATGCTCAAAATTTCCAAGCCAGGCTTCAGCAATATGCGAACCGTGAACTTCCAGATGTTCAAGCTGGTTTTAGAAAAGGCAGAGGAACCATAGATCAAATTGCCAACATCCCCTGGATCATAGAAAAAGCAAGAGAGTTCCAGAAAAGCACCTATTTCTGCTTTATTGACTATGCCAAAGCCTTTGACTGTGTGGATCACAATAAACTGTGGAAAATTCTGAAAGAGA
This sequence comes from Bubalus kerabau, assembly GCF_029407905.1. Taxonomy (NCBI): domain Eukaryota; kingdom Metazoa; phylum Chordata; class Mammalia; order Artiodactyla; family Bovidae; genus Bubalus; species Bubalus kerabau. The sequence goes on along the minus strand of NC_073633.1, from coordinate 103,792,363 downwards.
TGGGAATACCAGACCACCTGATCTGCCTCTTGAGAAATTTGTATGCGGGTCAGGAAGCAACAGTTAGAACTGGACATGGAACGACAGACTGGTTCCAAACAGGAAAAGGAGTACGTCAAGGCTGTATATTGTCATCCTGCTTATTTAACTTATATGCAGAGTACATCATGAGAAACGCTGGACTGAAAGAATCACAAGCTGGAATCAAGATTTCTGGGAGAAATATCAATAACTTCAGATATACAGATGACACCACCCCTATGGCAGAAAGTGAAGAGGAACTCAAAAGCCTCTTGATGAAAGTGAAAGTGGAGAGTGAAAAAGTTGGCTTAAAGCTCAACATTCAGAAAACAAAGATCATGGCATCCAGTCCCATCAGTTCATGGGAAATAGATGGGGAAACAGTGGAAACAGTGTCAGACTATATTTTTCTGGGCTCCAAAATCACTGCAGATGGTGACTGCAGCCACGAAATTAAAAGACACTTACTCCTTGGAAGGAAAGTTATGACCAACCTAGATAGCATATTCAAAAGCAGAGACATTACTTTGCCAATAAAGGTTCGTCTAGTCAAGGCAATGGTTTTTCCTGTGGTCATGTATGGATGTGAGAGTTGGACTGTGAAGAAGGCTGAGTGCCGAAGAATTGATGCTTTTGAATTATGGTGTTGGAGAAGACTCCTGAGAGTCCCTTGGACTGCAAGGCGATTCAACCAGTCCATTCTAAAGGAGATCAGTCCTGGGATGTCTTGGAAGGAATGATGCTAAGGCTGAAACTCCAGTACTTTGGCCACCTCATGCGAAGGGTCGACTCTTTGGAAAAGACTCTGATGCTGGGAGGGATTGGGGGCAGGAGGAGAAGGGGACGACACAGGATGAGATGTCTGGATGGCATCACTGACTCGTTGGATGTGAGTCTGAGTGAACTCCAGGAGTTGGTGATGGACAGGGACGCCTGGTGTGCTGCAATTCATGGGGTCACAAAGAGTCAGACATGACTGAGCAACTGAACTGACTGATATGAATAATAAAATCAATACAATATTGTAACATAATTAGCCTCCAATTAAAATAAGTAAATTTATATTTAAGATAATAATAATAATAAAAAGATATCAGAATGGGAACAAAAAAGATACGGTTTAATCCTAAGTTTTTCTAGTATCAGGACTCACTGCCCTTGCTGTCCTAACTGTTCTGCAGAAAAGGTTTCACAGAAGAAACACAGGGTGATTTGCAGAGTCTGCAAATAACGCATCACAGTATTTAAAGTAAGGACAAAGTAGTTCTTGGCAGGTTAATAAAAGGGGAATAGAAAGTCCACTGGACACTGGGAACTGGCTGCACACTGTGAGTCTAAGAACTACTATCAAAATCTGTAATAGTAAAACTGTGTTATAGAAATTAGAAAAATTAAGAAGGTACAGAAAGGAGAGACAGCCAGGTAATGCCAAGGGTCTTATATGCCGTACTGAGTGTCAAGACTTTATTTGGTGAGATAAATATACAGAAGTTATTGCTTCTCTTCATTTTAGATACTTTGATCTAAAGTGATTAAAGTCCCTTTGCCTTATTTCTGAGATCCTTAGTGTGATTTTTTATTGTTTTAAAGATTATGTTTGTTTATTTGTTTTTTTAAACATCATAAAGACAATGGAGTAATAGAACAGTGCTTGCATATAATTATCAATCAATAAATGCTATTGGTATTATCATCAATATCATGGTATTACTATTTTCTCAGAAGATCTTTCTTTATACCTTTCATATTAAACTTCAGATCACCATAAAGATCACCTAAGTGATCCAGAGGGAGGTAACAGACTCTGCAAATCACCCTGCGTTCTTCACTCCAATCTCCTTGACCTGTATTTTATATTTTCCACAGAAACTCCTTCAGTCACATCCAAAAGCCATCAATTATTAAAACAACAACTTCCAGAATCTGAGCTTCTACTTTACTTATATCCTGCCAATTGCCCTGCCAGACCACTGAACATCACTTGTATAAATTGTCACATCCCCAAATGTGTTTACCCTTTAATCCTGAGAGATTTACTTTATGTTTAAAAATATTTTTATACTGAAAGAGGAATGTACAGTTAACATTTCATGACAATGGCAAATGGATAAATATGTTTAAACCTTGGGTTAAATGGGAATGAGACTCTCTTCGCTTCATGCCACCTTGGGAGGAAGGGCGTTTTTAGGATACCTTGTATATGAAAATGTAAGACTGTCTCTATTGTGCAGCTGGCCCAACAGCTTCAGTCACTAGAGGAACTGAGATACATACACTTATTATGTAATGTAGATGTAAGTGGTGCTTTATTTTTATTCCTTTGTTCTAGGAGGTGTTATAAACTGAATCCTTAACTTCAGGGACTCATCAAATGACTCAGCTGAGCCATACTTACCACTTATGTGGAATATTGACCAAATCCAATAGCATTTAATGACACATACTGAGATTATTTTCAGAGGCATACACATGGTGAGAAAAATCCCCACAGCATGGTGCCGTGGCTATGGAACAGACAGACACCAGGTACTGTCTGAGATGTTCAGAATACAGTTCTTACTGTTAAGAGATCAATTCATGCAATCAACAGTGAACAAGTAAGAGTTAAAACTAGCCAAATGGCAGAGGTAAAAGTCTGAGTCATTACACGTATACTTAATCCTTTTTCCTTGAGGGTTTTGCTTTGATCAGTTTATCTCAAAGTGGCATCTCATTCAATATTTGTAATTACCTGATTCTGCACAGATATCTTTCCTTATAGGAATACCAAGTTTTGAACAAATTATGTTTTCTGCTTTAATAAGGACTGTTATTTAGTGGCTAAGTCATATCCACCTCTTTTGCAATCCCAAGGACTGTAGCCCACCAGGCTCCTCTGTCCATGGGATTTTCCAGGCAAGAATACGGGAGTGGCTTTCCTTCTTCATGGTATCTTCCCCACCCCGGGATCGAACCTATGTGTCTGTCCTATATTGCAGGTGGATTCTTTACCACTGAGCCACCTAGGAATCCTGGAATAAGGATAAGGGACATTAAACAACTTTCCCATGATCTCAAGACAAGTCTCTGTAATGGCAATCAAAACGTTCAGCTTCTCATAGTAATTTTGTATCTGTGAATTTTATATGTAAGAGACATTTTCCAGGGCAGTTGAGAAACAAATAGAAGAGAGACACAATTAGTAAGTGCATCTACCTGTGGGGGAGTTAACAGTACTGAGGAATAGCTTGCCAAGGATACCACGAAAGGATGGACAAAGAGAAGGAAACCAACTTGACTTCTCCAACTGTTAAAGGTAACTATCATTAAATTTGCAAAAGGATGACAAGCAGAATCATAGTAAAAAATAGTGTTAATTAGCTGGTAGTTAACTGAGATCATTGTATCCAGTACCATTACTTCATGACAAACAGAAGGGGAAACAATTGAAATAGTGACAGACTTTACTTTCCTGGGCTAAAAATCACTGCAGCAATTAAATTAAGACACTTTCTCTTTGGAAGAAAAGCTATGACCAACCTAGACAGCATATGAAAAACAGAGACAGTACTTTACCAACAAAGGTCCATCTAGTCAAAGTTATGGTTTTTCCAGTAGTTATGTATGGATGTGAGAGTTGGTCTACAAAGAAAGCTGAGTGCAGAAGAATTGATGCTTTTGAACTGTGGTGTTGGAGAAGACTCTTGAGAGTCCCTTGGACTGCAAGGAGATCAAACCAGTCCATCCTAAAGGAAATCAGTCCTGGGTGTTCTTTGGAAGGACTGATGCTGAAGCTGAAGTTTCAATACTTTGGCCACCTGATGCAAAGAACTGACTCATTGAAAAGACCCTGATGCTGGGAAAGATTGAAGGCGGGAGAAGAAGGGGATGACAGAGGATGAGATGGTTGGATGGCGTCACCAACTCTATGGATATGAATTTAAGCATGTTTAGGGGGATGGTATGGAGAAGGAAATGGCACCCCACTCCAGTATTCTTGCCTGGAGAATCCTAGGGACAGAGGAGCCTAGTGGGCTGCCGCTTCTGGGGTCGCACAGAGTCAGACACGACTGAAGCGACTTAGCAGCAGCAGCAGCAGCAGCAGGGAGATGGTAATGGCTAGGGAAGCCTTGCATGCTGCAATCCATGGGTTCACAAAGAGTCAGACAAGACTGAGTGACTGAACTGAACTCAACTGGGGTAAGACTGGCAGATTTAGATTATGCCAGAATGTCCTGAATACTAACAGAGTATCCAGAATTCGGCTTGCAAAAATACATCCCACTCTGAATGGTCTTTGAGGTGGAAACATACAAAATAAGGCAAAGGAAGGCAAACAAAATTAGTTTCAAGTCTTAATTCCTTGTAAGGAGTTTTGGTTGCCTCGATTGGATAGTAGAACTATAAATACTTCAAATTCATTTATGCATATATCTCAGGATATAGTTAATTTGCTGAGTGTTTTTGGACTAGCCTGTGGTTTCAAATTAAAGAACATTAAAGATAAAACATATAGGACTGAATTCTAGGGAAATATAATCCAGAATGCCTAATATAGAGCCTATGTAAGCCTCCGCTTTTCTTAGCTCCCTGGTAATTTTGATTTCTAACTAAGTTCGGCAACCATTGCATAGACCCTTTAATCGAGTACAGTGATTCTATTTCTTCTTTTTCTTGTGTGTGTGATTCTATTTCTAACATAAATGGCCTAATCCACATAGCAGGACTCCTAGTGGATGGTGTGTTGTTACTGTCCGTGTAACATATGTATCCCCGATATGAGCTGAGAAATGTGTGTGTGTGTCTGTGGTTTGCCCTGAAGGAAAGGTCATCTGTCAATCCACTGACTCCTCCCAGAGGAGGACTTCTGTTTTGAACAACCCTTTATACTAGGATTGATGAATAATGACAACAGTAATCAAAATACAAGGGAAATATAGATACTGTAACTGAGGAACCCATTAAGACCACCGAGGCTTCAGAGGGAAGAAGTGATTTTCACTCGTGAGAGGAAATAAATGTTCATGTGCAGGAGAGATATTTTGCAATACAACTGAGAGAGGAATGGAAGCAGTGTGAGAGAGATACATACTCATGAGCTTAGTTCATTGTGGGAGGTGATGATCCTTTAAATAAGCAGGGTGTGCTTTCAGAACTTGTAATGAATTTCACCTTTAGACAGTTAACAGAACTGGGAATTAACTTACTTCAGGAAGGAGGTATCCTGTGAGTTCAGCCTTTAAAGATGGCATGTGTGAGCAGAATGGAGTTTACATTCTGTACTACAAATATAGAGACTGCAGATGGTCAAATATCTTATCCACAAAATAGAATTCAAGAATTTAAGCTTCCCAAGCATTTCCCATTAATTCTACCACTGTTAATATAAATTGCTCTTAATGAGTTTTAAAATTAGAAATATTGAAGGGGAAAATACGTTCTTCTATTGGTAGTGCAAAAAGGAAGGCTTTGGGAAATACACAGATTGTACAGTATTAATTTACTTTCATTGTCCAAAAATTAACAATATCGTTGTTACTCTCATTGTGCAATTCTTAAAAACAAAATGATGGCACAAGGCTTTCATGTTTACATTACTTGTTGTTGTTTTTCAGTCACTAAGTCGTGTCCGAGTCTTTGGGACCCCATGAACTGCAGCGCACCAGGCTTCCCAGTTCTTCACTAGCTCCCAGTGTTTGCCCAGACTTATGTCTACTGAGTCAGTGATGCCATCCAACCATCTCATCCTGTCGCCCTCTTTTCCTCTTGCCCTCGATCTTTTCCAGCATCTAAATACTTTATAAAATACCCACCTAACTCGCTTTCACCTTTGGACACATTTTCCATTTTTCAGGTCCTCTTTATAACACGTGCCCAGAAATACTCTGACCTTCATTGCTCCTCTTGCACTGTTTAGATTACATTTTGAAGAAACCCGGTAAGTTTTCCTGAATGAGGATATGCAAAGAAAGCTCATTCATATCTTGGTTTAATGTATAAAACAAAAGCAGACTTTAAATTCCCTTTGCAAAGAAGCTGCCCAGAAATCTTGGACCTTTTGTCTAGAAGGGTAATAAATTTCTGACATACAAAACTGAACATAGGATGAAGGGTCTGTATTCTCCCAGGAGTCTATTTCATTACTCAGGAGCTACAGAAGAGCACCCTATGTCTGTCATGAATACCCTCACCATACAGTTCTAATGCTTATACAAAACCTCTAGAAACCCCTAAGATTTTAGCTATCATTCTATTTCTACTCTCCAAACTAATTTCAGTCTTTCAAAGTTATCCCTCATACTTTATGAAGTCTCCCTTCTTTGCCTCATGTTCTCTGGAAACTTTTACCTCCATCATCTCTTTCTTCTTTATTTTATTTAATACTTAATTTTCTATTCTCTCCCTTGCTGATTTTTTTTAAACCTCTGCTTGACGAGCCAGAGATTAAATTTAAACTTAGTCCATCCTCCTTCCCATCTTTCTAGAACTTCAGTATAAATGGAATCGCTACAAGCCATGGGGAAATCATGTCAACCTATTTTTCCTCCTCAGGTTGATGTGTCCCGTGTTTCCATTGTGCGTGCTCAGGTGCTCAGTTGTGTCCAACCCTGTGGACTGTGGTCCTGCAGGCTCCTCTGTCCATGGGTCTTCCTGGGGAAGAATGCTGGAGTGGATTGACATTTTCCTCTCCAGGGGATCTTCCAGACCCAGGGATTGAGCCCTCATCCCTTGTGTCTCCTGTATCGGCAGGCAGGTTCTATGTCAACTGCACCACCTGGGAAGCCCATGACTTAAGCCCCATATGCAATGCCCACCTAACTCACTTTCCCTTTTCCACATGTTTTCCATTATTCAGGTCTTCTTCATAACACCTGCCCCAAAGTACTCTGACGGGTGCTCCTCCTGCAGTGTTTCGATTCCAACAGCTCTTGTATTTTACTGAACTCCATAGTTTCGGTGTTTTGTACCCTGTATGTATATAACTTTTATCATTTAAATCATTTTCTTACATAAATTTGTGTGGCAGGTATTATCTTCCCCAATTATCAGACAGAAAAACTGAGGCTAGATGAGCTGATCCCAATTTTTAGGCTAAAGATGGAATAGGCAACATTTGGATCCAGGTGTTCTAACTTCAAGCCCTAAACATTTAGTTTGATGCCAAAATATTGTATAAATATCATTCATTCAGGGTCTTATTTTCATTTTTATTAATTTCAAATTAGAATAAAATTTATCTAGCAGAAGTTATCATGTCTTACACGTATTCTAGAAAAGGAATACTAAATATACAGCACATTTCCCACTACTTTCTTATTAACAGTTTAATTGAATGGAATGGCAGCCCACTCCATTATTCTTGCCTGGAGAGTTCTATGGACAGAGGAGCCTGGTGCGTTACAGTGCGTGGAGTCGAAAAGAGTCAGACATGACTGAAAGACTATTACTAACTATAAATTACCATTTCATCTTACTTATATGATGCAGAGTCTATTTCATCTCATTTTCCCGATATCAGTTTTGTTTCTATTCTTCAGTCTCAGAAGAGGAAAGCATACAAATATTTCCCCAAATATAATGAGAAAGGTGAATACTTTCTGCTTGGCTTAAAATGATGGCCTCTGAGCCAATCCTTCATGATAATCTCATCTGGAAAATCACTGGGAAGATGAGACCAGTAGATGGCTCTCTAATTCCTGAGTTACAAAGGAGAATGAAGCTAACACATTTGGCGACTGGGGAACAGATTTGATTCGATTCCACCGATGACAGGAATAAACTCCATGCACACTTGCTGAAATGGGACAGTCTCTGCTGTTCTGTCACGTCCCTTAAAATGAGAAAGCTATTCTTGACCCTCCTTGTCCTTGACAAGTTCCAGAGATAGTTGAAGGCATCAGCACCAGCATGAAAGACAATTTGTTCAGCCCTGGATGGAACACTGGCTTTATCAATGCAGAGCAGGTTCTTCCCCAGGATTTCAGTCTACCATGAGCCCTGGAACTAATAGCGAAACACGGATACAGTTCTGTTGGTCAGGCGGCAGCCACTTGCCTGTCACAGTTGACATCTTATGTCACTGCACAAATGTAGGACTTGTTTATTTTTACTAAGATGGAGCTGGAAGGCAAAGAATTTAGAAACATGAGATATAGGGAGAAAAAAGCAACAGTATTGCAATTTCTCCTTATAGACATTTCTTTTAAAAGCATAATGTCTACTCAGTTTTCAGAGCTTCTCCCGTGTCTGCTGATTTTTTTTTTTTAAATAACCAGCTTAAGATAATCAAAATGCCATAAAGGCATATTAGGGGTGGTATATTTTATTCCCCTTCAATAGCACTATGCTTTTCATGTCTTGAAATGAAAAAGTTTAAATGCAAAGAAAACAGCATTTTTAAGGTATTGGCCAAACCATATCACAGTTCTGAAAAGAAAGGAAGAAAAATCACGTCGCTGCATATACAGGGATGTGCCTGTATAAACATGTTTGTGTACATACATGGTTCTAAGCCTTTACGAGTGATTTGTTCCCTTGTTCAGAGATCATTGCAACTCTATTACATGTGGTACATTCTGCCGCTCCTTTACGGAAGTCAACTTTTGAAAAGCCTCTGAACAGTCCTCGGATCAGATCAGTCGCTCAGAAGTATCCGACTCTTTGCGACCCCATGAATCACAGCACTCCAGGCCTCCCTGTCCATCACCAACTCCCGGAGTTCACTCAGACTCACGTCCATCGACTCAGTGATGCCATCCAGCCATCTCATCCTCTGTTGTCGCCTTCTCCTCCTGCCCCCAATCCTTCCCAGCATCAGGGTCTTTTCCAATGAGTCAGCTCTTCTCATGAGGTGGCCAAAGTACTGGAGTTTCAGCTTTAGCATCATTCCTTCCAAAGAATTCCCAGGGCTGATCTCCTTCAGAATGGACTGGTTGGATCTCCTTGCAGTCCAAGGACTCTCAAAAGTCTTCTACAACACCACAGTTCAAAAGCATCAATTCTTCGGCACTCAGCCTTTTTCACAGTCCAACTCTCACATCCATACATGACCACAGGAAAAACCATAGCCTTGACTAGACGGACCTTTGTTGGCAAAGTAATGTCTCTGCTTTTCAATATGCTGTCCAGGTTGGTCATAACTTTCCTTCCAAGGAGTAAGTGTCTTTTAATTTCATGGCTACAGTCACCATCTGCAGTGATTTTGGAGCCCAAAAAAATAAAGTCTGACACTGTTTCCACTGTTTCCCCATCTATTTCCCATAAAGTGATGGGACCGGATGCCATGATCTTCATTTTCTGAATGTTGAGCTTTAAGCCAACTTTTTCACTCTCCACTGTCACTTTCATCAAGAGGCTTTTGAGTTCCTCTTCACTTTCTGCCACAAGGGTGGTGTCATCTGCATATCTGAGGTGATTGATATTTCTCCCGGCAATCTTGATTCCAGCTTGTGTTTCTTCCAGTCCAGCGTTTCTCATAATGTACTCTGCATATAAGTTAAATAAACAGGATGACAATATACAGCCTTGACGTACTCCTTTTCCTATTTGGAACCAGTCTGTTGTTCCATGTCCCATGTTCCATTCTAACTGTTGCTTCCTGACCCGCATACAGATTTCTCAAGAGGCAGGTCAGGTGGTCTGGTATTCCCATCTCTTTCAGAATTTTCCACAGTTATTGTGATCCACACAGTCAAAGGCTTTGGCATAGTCAATAAAGCAGAAATAGATGTTTTTCTGGAACTCTCTTGCTTTTTCAATGATCCGGTGGATGTTGGCAATTTGATCTCTGGTTCCTCTTTCTTTTCTAAAATCAGCTTGAACATCAGGAAGTTCACGGTTCTCATATTGCTGAAGCCTGGCTTGGAGAATTTTGAGCATTACTTTACTAGCATGTGAGATGAGTGCAATTGTGCGGTAGTTTGAGCATTCTTTGGCATTGCCTTTCTTTGGGATTGGAATGAAAATTGACCTTTTCCAGTCCTGTGGCCACTGCTGAGTGTTCCAAATTTGCTGGCATATTGAGTGCAGCACTTTCACAGCATCATCTTTCAGGATTTGAAATAGCTCAACTGGAATTCCATCACCTCCACTAGCTTTGTTCATAGTGATACTTTCTAAGGCCCACTTGACTTCACATTCCAGGATGTCTGGCTCTAGGTCAGTGATCACACCATCGTGATTATCTTGGTCGTGAAGATCTTTTTTGTACAGTTCTTCTGTGTATTCTTGCCATCTGTTTTTAATATCTTCTGCTTCTGTTAGGTCCATACCATTTCTGTCCTTTATCGAGCCCATCTTTGCATGAAATGTTCCTTTGGTATCTCTGATTTTCTTGAAGAGATCTCTAGTCTTTCCCATTCTGTTGTTTTCCTCTATTTCTTTGCATTGATCGCTGAAGAAGTCTTTCTTATCTCTTCTTACTATTCTTTGGAACTCTGCATTCAGATGTTTATATCTTTCCTTTTCTCCATTGCTTTTCGCTTCTCTTCTTTTCACAGCTATTTGTAAGGCCTCCTAGCAGAAGATAAATATGTGTCCTGTCAGAATTTACTTCTTCAGGTTTTGAGATGTGGTTCATTCCAATATCACTTCTCTCAAATAAGATAGAGGAAGCCCAAGATGCTGTCTTTGGAAAAATCTGCATGAACAGGTTAGGAATTCCTGAACGTGGTCTCTAATGGGTGGACTGTGAAACTTCTGCCTAGCTTTCACGCTCACAGTTACTTTATGCAATGCTGAAAGGCTCTGAACACATATGACTTGAATGAAAGTAGCACAATACATATTTGAGGTTTGGAGTGACACAGCCAACTAACCATTCATATAGATAATTTCAGTGGCTAGGGCACAGCAGTGCTATTTAACATAGCTCACCAACCTCATAAGGTTTGAATATGACATGAATGATCACAATAAGCCATTCTCAATTGTTTCTGTGCAATTTGAGGTTCCTGAATATTCCAGGTCCCTCTAGGATAAAGGAATCTGATCTGAAACAGGAATGGACACCACAGGATATTGAGTCTGCATTTTAACCAGAGCTCATGTAGCCTAGCCTCCTTTGCCTGAAATTCCAAAAGCCCACATCTTGGATTTAGCTTCCTTAACCACTGAGATTATGAGCAATGAAATCAGCCACTGTGTGTATCAATTTGTCAAATTTCAAATCCATGAAATATGAAAATGAATAGTATTTATCTTAAAAAATTCATAATAAGCATCATCATTTTACAAAGCTTTTAACTCTTTGGAGGAAAGGACATTTCTATTTTCCTTCTTTGTATACTGTTACTTTTCACTATTTTGTTTTTATCATTTTCACTGAAGTGAGTGGATAAGCCCAGATTCTCCAGTCTTCTGATTATTTATACAGCAGGGGATTTGATGAACACCCCTTGTGTTTCTGGAATACTGTGCGTCATGTGGATAAAGTGAACTTTCCTCAAGTTTGAACTGTTCTAGGGACACAGGGTGGATAGAAAATACTCTAAATATATGACAAAGTGGATTATTCTTCTTTTTGACTTGGAGTATATCTGGGAAAGCCAGGAACTAAGGAGGGTGACAGGAAAGATAGAGTGAGAAAAAAGCTCATATTTGTTCATCTTCTATTTATAGAACAACTTAAAATGAAACCAGTGCTTACGATTTGCTTACAATGCCCGACAAGACTTTTAGTTACTCCCATTATTGAAAATTACACCCCTTGTAGGAGCAGTCATATCAGGTGGTGCTGAGCTAGCATAACATCATTTGTGGAAATATTTTTCTACATATCCTGGAACTGATGACTAACCCTGGAAGCCCAGGACATATATCAATCCATGTCCTAAAGAGGGAGATGCCCAAAGTGAGGGTCTGGTATCTCGCTTGGGGTTAGTAAGAAAAGGCTCTGCGCCCTAACCTTCGCTCATCCTTTGCCCTCCTAGACCTGATAAGGTTGAGAATAGAGGGAATCTCTTATAAATCAACTATACCTCAATATTTCTTTTTAAGCTTGAGAAAATAATAGGGGGGATTTTCAGATTGGAGAGGCATTGAGCTGAGGAATACTAGGGCTTCCCCTCTGACCCCGACAGGAAACAGCTGGATTGCGGTATCTAGTGAGGGCGACGTGCATGTGTTCTTAGCCGCTCAGTCATGTACAACTCTTTGCGACCCCAAGGACTGCAGCCCACCCATTTCCTCTGTCCATGAGGATTCTCCAGGCAAGAATACTGGAGAGGGTGGCCATGCTCTCCTCCAGGGGAATCTTCCCAGCCCAGGGGCTGAACCCAAGTCTCCCGCAATACAGGTAGATTCTTCACAGCATGAGCCACCAGGGAAACCCATAGCTACTGAGGGCAACACCAAAAGAGCCACTTTACAGATATGGAGGGTGCTTGCAAGTGTTATCTCTTTCCCATAGTGGGTATCACTTTTGGTAGTAAACTTTTTTTTAATTTTTTCTGCAGCGAAGTGATCTAGGGAAAAGAGATCTTAGGAGGAGATGCCTGATCACAGAGAGGGGTCCACAGTGAAAATTCCAGTATTTTCACATTTTGTTCTGTCAAAATTGTCTGTGTATTCTGTGTGACCCAACAGATACAGTAGGAGATAGTTTAGCCACTAACCCACCCATATGGTAACTCAGCCATATGGCTGGACTGACCACATCACCAAAATGCTATGAGTGATCCCACTGAAAAACAGGAAGCTAGGGATAGGTGGGGTGAAGGGGAACTCTGCCATATAGAGTGTCACCCAAGAGCTTGCTTAAACACATTCATTCTTAGGGTCCAAGATGGAGCTGACATGAGATACAAGCAGCAAGGCTAGAGACGTGCTTTTTTGTTGCCTGTGCTGGGTCTTCATGCTGCACACAGGCTTTCTCTGGCTGCAGTACCATGGGCTTCTCATTGCAGCTGTGAAGCAGCTCGTCATGGAGCATGGGCTCTAGGGTGTGAGGGCTTCAGTATTTATTGGCATACGGGATTAGTTGCCCTGAGGCCTGGGGGCTCTTCCTAGACCAGGGATCGAAGTTGTGTCTCCTGTATTGGCAGGTGGATTCTTTACCACTGAGCCACTTGGGAATCCTGAGATGTGCATATTGAATTCAACTAGTCTCCATTCTTAGTAGCTCTACACTATAGAGAAACTATGAGACTGGCCCAAGAAATCAATAACAATCAAAAAAAAAAAAAAGGAAGAAGAAGAAGGGGAGATTCTTTGTGACTCATTGTAGATAGTGGTAAAGAAAAATTTTTTAAAAGTATTTCAAGCTTTCCTCCCCATGCCCTATTCCCACCATGTACAAGGCATGTAACGAACTACTGTATGAGGAGTTACCCATGGCCATGATCCTTAAAAGCACATGAGTAATGGGGACATTGACTCTTCATTTATTTTGATGTCCCAATGTCCTGTTCCCCACTCTAAATGTCAATGTCTCATTAATGTACATGAGTGTTTTTAGATATTTGCAATGATAAAGTGACTGGCTTACATGGTACCAACCAGCATACTGATTTTATAACCTATTTTGCTTAAATATTATTTTTGCTTCTAGGCAACTTGTAAATTGAGAACAGATTTTTGCCAAGGCAGTGAGTGACTGAGCCATAGTGATGTCACTTTCTCATGTGATTCCTATTACAACTTTCAAAGATTTCACAGCTGAGTATTCCCCACCATCTTCCTCTGTTCTTCTTTGAGCCCAGTGTTTTTGTATCTCCCTCTCTCTGGCAAACCAGTTTGAAAAGAATCGGGATTCCCGGGGTGAGGTGGAGAGGTGGAAGACAGAGAATTGCTATTAAATAAATTAGAAATTGTTGAGAAAGGAGATTTTTCCTGCAATGTGATTGCACTTACCACTGGAATGTCTTTAAAGGGGGTATTTAAGAACGCATTTTTGCTTCACATGTATGTCAAAATGTGGCCTGTCCCTTGCCACTCTTAAACGAGGTGAGGGAAGGAAAAGAGCAAGAGAAGCTCTGAAAATAGGTGACAAGTACTTTAAAGGCATCTGACTGCCTTCCCCAGTCAGCAAGCAGTGGACGAGAAAATGGCCACACAGAGGATGTCCACCTCCAGTCTTCCTGATGACTGCACATTTTTACCCAGCTTGCTACTCCCACGTAGAAAATACGCCAGCCCTCACACACGAATAATTTGGTTAAACATGATCAGTCAGACTGCTCGTTTTCGGCAAATAAGAGACATGTCATTCTCTCAGACTGAAATATGGCTTACTTTACTTGTTCTCTCTTCAAAAAGAAACAAAACAAAACAAAACAAAAAAACTAACATGCTATTCATATACTTTAAATTTATTTTTGTTTATGGTGTGCACATATGCTATACATTATTTAAAACCCTCATCTTAGAAACCTAGCCCTCAGAATATAATTTTTGACAGTAATGTTGGGTGAGAAGGTAGTCATTTCCCATTTCAAATGTTGTGGAAATTCTTGTAAGGAACATGCCTATTTCTCTAAATAAAACAAGATGCCATTCTCAGAAACCGACTATTCTTTAGGGCTGAGGAAATGAACCACACGTTTTGGAGTTCCGCAAAGAATGGGCTAATGATAACCAATCAGATTTGTGTGCAAATTACATGTGATCTGTGTAGGCAGATACAACTGAAAAGATACTGTGAAAGTCAAGAATCTTAGCTAAATTAATAACTCAAATAAATACATATTTTCAAATACAAGACTCTTAAACACAGAGTTTTAGTCAAGCATGACCAAATTTTTCTCGAGGCCCGTCCAACTTGTAACTTTATTTTTATGGTTTTCTCATACAATTTCTAAACCACGCTCCATTCTCCTGAGCCATGCCTTCTTCCTCTGGGTTTGTAATTTCCACTAACTACAGCTCTGCATTCAGGAAGAAGGTAGGTGAGAAACGGCACGCAGTGTTGGCTAGAACGTCTTCTGTAAGGCTTCATTATGGTTTCCAGTCCACACTGCTACCAGGAAAATGACGAACAGACAGAATTCTGCAAACAGTTTAACCAACTAATACTTCCATCTTCAGAAATCTGCAGTGATAAATATTGTATAGATGTAGGAGTCATGTAGATACTGAGTTTTGCAAAATGCACACATTTGAAGTTCAAAATAAAAAAATAAAATAAAATTCACCTTCAAATTATTTTTGTCCCAGCACGACTAGATGTTAGCATTTCTGGGGTGAAAGGCCATGTAGATTTTCTCACATTCCAATTAGGTCTGACCTTTAGGTTGATACATTTCTAAGGATACACTTATTTTATATATAACTTGATATATTATTTTTTGTGTGATTTAGAAAAGAAAAATATTTCTAGAAAAAATTTTCTTTTATTATACCATAACCAGAAATTGGCTCTCTACCATACTACTTCCTCAGATCTAAATAATGTAGACAATTTACTTAGAAGGTGAAAGATACATAATAAAACAATGAGTAGCATATAAATATTTTAGGGCCAGATTTCTGCTACTTGTTAGTGGACCATGGCTAAGCTTTTTTAGCTTTGTTATGCCTTAGTTTGCTTAATTATGTAATGGATGATAACTATACCTAAACCAATCAATCATAAGTAAATCAACCCTGAATATTCACTGGAAGGACTGATGCTGAAGCTGAAGCTTCAATACTTTGGTCACCTGATATGAAGACCCAACTCACTGGAAAAGACTCAGATGCTGAGAAACACTGAGAACAGGAGGAGAAGAGGGCAAGAGAAGATAAGATGGTTGGATGGCATCATTGGCTCAATGGACATGGGTTTGAGCAAACTCTGGGAGGTAGTGAAGGACAAGAAAGCCTGGTGTGCTGCAGTCCATGGGGTCACAAAAAGTCAGACACGACTGAGCTACTGAACAACAAAGAGGATGAAAGAAGAGGAATAAATGAACTAAAAGGCTGTTAAGAGGAATAAATGATTAGTATTTGTAAAGAATTTATAACTATACTTGGCACATAGTAAGAGCTACAAAAGTCCTTGCCAAACCATTAAATAATGCATTTAGTAAATATTTATTGAATAGCTAAATTGGTTACTTTTTAAAATAAGTACTCTTAAAAGGAGGAAATAAATTGTAGAATTTAGTCAATACACTTTGATAAAGCATGATTTTCTCTGATATAACCTAACTCTTTCAGCCACATATATAGGCACAAGCCCCTCTGAGTTGTTTGGTCCAGAGGGCTCTCCAAAGACAATGAGCACTACCACAAAATGCTTATTTCTGTGACACACTTCTCAGCCTCTTAACCTTCATACAGATATGATTACAACACCGAAGTATAATATTTCTGTTTGCATAAATTGCATAAATACATTCTCTGAGACCAGAACATCATCCAAATACATTTCTTCATTGGGAATACTGTTTGTAGAGTAAACGACTTATGTTATCACTGTTGTTATTATTATGGGCATTTATTCACTTTAGAGTGTATTTTCATTGTTAAAAACATAAGATTCTCAAAATAGTCACCACACAAAAATTTCTCTCTTCTACATATTAAGTGAGCATTTTTAACTAGCTAATAATTATCTTCATTTTTACCCTGGTTTCTTCTAAAGGTATTGTGGCCTAGAAATATATTAAGACCACTGTCATTGATGTAAAGAAATTTAAATGCAAATAAAGCTATTTTATGTCATAAAAAAAGGAATGGTGAAGAGGAAGCCTCTTTTGGAAATTTAAGGGAAGCCAATATAGGAAAGTATGTGAAACTAATCACATTGGCTTTTGGAGCATGGCATTTTGCACTTGGATTCCAGTGTTATGAACTATGAGAACTGGGGCTCTGTTCTTTTATTTCCCCATCTGTAAAATGGCAATGAAAACATCCACCATGTAGGAATATTAAGGGGATTAAGAACTGCTTGGTGCAGGGACTGGCACATAGTCAAGGAGCATTCTTGTTTCAGATAGCTGTTAAATTAATCAAGACAGCCAATCACATGTTCTAAGCCCCCTGAGGACAAGTACCACATACCCCACCAAGCACAATGAGTACCCAATAAAATAATCATTGATTGGCAGGCAGGGCAAACATCTGCTTCCAAAAAGATTACAGAATAAATCAACTCCATGTATAGGTAGTTCATGAAACATTGAGCTGGCTTGAGCAGTATTACCACTGAAGTCTAGAACTGCTGAGCCTCAGTGTTACTCACTGGATAGAGAGATTTGCCTTCATTTTGATCAACATTTCAGTATTAATTTGAGGTGACCTGGAAAGAAAGACAAAAAAATGATGGATATCAGTTTGTAACAGTATACAAATCATGATAGATGACAGGATCTTGAAAAGTCTTCCTTGAATGTGTTAACTAATAAAATCTGTTTTAATATTTGAGGCATTTCCTGAACTTCAGTTGGTATAAACAACTTTTTAATTGTATAATTAGATTTTTTTCTTCTCTTAAATAAATTTCATATCATGGAAGTCAGGACTGTTTTAGAAATCTCTATACTTGGTTTATTTGGAGTTGCATGAGGCTCAATGTGGTTGAGCAGAGTCCTGCTTTAATAGATGCCTCCTATAGAGGAAAAGCTGTTTGTTTTATATAAAGGGAATATATTTGCTATTTTCTGCCCTATCCATTTGCAGAGCTGGACATAACTTGAACATAAGATATATGTTTCCATTTTTATTCTCTAACAAGCTGCTGTACCAGAGAGTGAGTCACGGTAAGAAGGCCTGGCTTACCCTGAAGGAACATTATTTAGAAATCTAAAAGGCTTAGACCAAGGATATGAAATGGCCAATTGTGAAAAAAAGTTATTTTATTTATATATTTTTTACTTTGTTAAAATTATGCAAAGTAACATTTATAAATCTTTGATTGTGACTAAACACAGGAGTGTAACTGAATACAGGTATCACATATTACCATAGTTTTCTCTTTCTGGTTATTTCTTGGGAGATTATAATGCTGGGAATAAAGCTGGGAAATGTGGGCTTCTGTGATACTCCATCTTATTATCTCTTATTGGATCTCACTCTTAGAATTAAATCCATATTATTATTTATTTAATTTTAGAAAAGCAAACTAAACAATGCTTCATAATACATTGTATTGGTATATTTACTCATTTTTTTAATGTCTCGCTTTCTTCAGCATATCAGAGTGCAGCCTGCCCATTATTAGAAGCTCTATTAGGTTTGACTGCTATTTAAACAACGTTAGGCAATAAAATGTGAGTTTACAGAAAAATGATAATTGGTACAGACTGTAAATATTTAAACTGAAAATCAGACTTCAGAACCACTGATCGGTATCTCTGAGAACTGTATCTGAGAAGTTTATTGATAAAAATTTTGGTAGAAATTTTGAAGAAAGACATTTTCAGATAAATCTTACAAATTATAAACATTAATTTAACAACAAGAAAAATAAGCAGCTTGATGACAAAAAAAATTGAGCAAAAGGCCTGAACAGAGACTTCAGCAAAGATGTACAGATTGTCAAGCAAGCTTATGAAAGTATGCACAACATCATATGGGAATTTGCATCAAGGACATGCAAATTAAAAGAAAAAAAAAAACAATGAGATACCACTACACACCAATTAGAACAGCTGGAATTTGGAACATTGCCAATACCAAGTGCTGGTGAGGATGCAGAGCAACAGGAATGATCAGTCATTGCTGGAAGCAATTCAAAATGGTATAGCTGCTTTGGAAGACATTTTAGTGACTTCTTATGAAACCAAACATACTCTTACCATATGATCCCACAATAATCCTCCTTAGCATTTATCTAAACGAGCTGAAAACTTATGTCCACACACAAACCTGATATAAATGAATGTTTATGTCCTCTTTATTCATAACTGTCCAAACTTGAAAACAGCTAAGATGCCCTTTAGCAGATGAGGGATAAATTAACAATGGTACATCCAAACAATTAGTGCTATATTGATTAGCACTAAAAAATAAATGAGTTATCAAGCCCTGGAAAGACATGGAGGGTATTTAAATGCATATTACAAAGTGAAAGAAGCCAGTCTGAAAAGGCTGTGTACTGTATAAATTCAAGCATAAGCTGTATTGGAAAAGGCAAAACTACGGAGACAGTGAAGAGATCAGTGGTTGTGAGGGGTTGGAGATGAGGGCAGGATGAACAGGTGGAACATGCAGAGTTTTGGGGCCAATGAAACTGCTTTGTATGATTCTACAGTGATGGATACATGTAATTAAATAGTTTTCAAAATCCATAACATATACAGCACCAAGAATGAAGCCTAATGTAAACGGCGGAGTTCGGGTGATTATGACGTGTCACTGGAAGGTTCGCCTATTACAACAGTGTACCGCTCTGGTGAGAGATGTTGATACCAGGAGAGGCTGTGATTGTGTGGGAGTAGGAAGCATATGGAAAATCTCTGCACCTTCCACACTTTTCTTTGTGAACCTAGAACTGTTCTAAAAATAGTCCTCCTGAGAAAATTATTGAGGCTCATTCTAAAATAATTTATAGAAGATATAGGGAAAATTCTGAACATTTCACTAGGTATTTGAGGCTCTCAAAGCTCTTGCAAATATTTATAATAATCTTTAAGTCTGCCTAATCAATGCAATTTAAATATTCATTCACATCCTGATTTATTCACCAAATATTTATTGATGCCTGTCTGTGATGAATCAAGAGATTGTGTCTGCCCTAACTGACAGTGCTGGGGGAGAAACATACCATTAAATAATCATAAAGGAGTGTCACAAGATTGATTTTAAATGCATATATCATTATGAAAGCATAATGGAGAAATATGCACATCTTCCATAATTGAGAAGTCAGGGAATTTTATCTGGAGGCTGTGACACAGGTGAATTGTGACTCATAAGATGCAGCAGCCATTGAAAAGATACGGCGTGACAATCTTCCTTCTGATGCAGTGACTCTCAGGTAACAAAAGCCCTTGATTTGGCACTGTATTTTTTAATGCAGTTTTATTGTGTGTGTGTGTGTTTCATTTCTAGAATAATCCTTCACAGAAGCAGTGATGAAGCCAGAGAGGAGAAATGAAGTGAGAAACTTTTGTAAATTCTCTACTGCACAACCAGAAAAGAGAGACTAAGTAACTTGGTCTCTTTTAGTAGTTTTAATTCAGAGAAGGCAATGGCATCCCACTCCAGTACTCTTGCCTGGAAAATCCCATGGATGGAGCAGGCTGGTAGGCTGCAGTCCATGGGGTTGAGAAGAGTCTGGCGTGACTGAACGACTTCACTTTGAATTTTCACTTTCATGCATTTGAGAAGGAAATGGCAACCCACTCCAGTGTTCTTGCCTGGAGAATCCCAGGGATGGGGGAGCCTGGTGGGCTGTTGTCTATAGGGTTGCACAGAGTCAGACACGACTGAATCAACTTAGCAGCAGCAGCAGTAGTTTTAATTGGACTTAGGCTTTTTACAGAAGCATACGGAGGCAACCATTCATAGACACAGAGCTTTCAAAGCATTTAGAATAATTGTATTAAAATCACCTAAACACAGATACTGCTTCTTGGACCAATGTCTAGTCTGAACTTCATCAAAACACTCAATGAATGATCCTCCAAAGTGGGGAAGGTCCAGATGGTGGCTTAGAGCTTCCTCTGAACTCTGGAAGGGGTGCCTTAGAAATATCCAAGTCATCTTTTGCAACATCTGAATTGGGTTACTTACATTACTATGAGTGACGTGGCTAAGGAGGGATTGGGGAATAGCCTTGTGTTCTACTTGCCCAGATGTCATGCTTGACCCAAATACTCTTTCACTTCTGTATTATCTAGACCCAAGATGTCCTTTAAAATATTCACACCTAATATCAATAACCTCAGATATGCAGATGACACCACCCTATGGCAGAAAGTGAAGAAGAACTGAAGAGCCTCTTGATGAAATTGAAATAGGAGAGTGAAAAGCTGGCTTAAAGCTCAACATTCAGAAAACTAAGACCATGGCATCTGGTCCCATCACTTCATGGCAAATAGATGGGGAAACAGTGACTGTTTTATTTTTCTGGGCTCCAAAATCACTACAGATGGTGATTGCAGCCATGAAATTAAAAGACACTTACTCCTTGGAAGGAAAGTTATGACCAACGTAGACAGCATATTGAAACGCAGAGACATTACTTTGTCAGCAAAGGTCCATCTAGTTAAGGCTATGGTTTTTCTAGTGGTCATGTATGGATGTGAGTGTTGGATTATAAAGAAAGCTGAGCACCGAAGAATTGATGCTTTTGAACTGTGGTGTTGGAGAAGACTCTTGGGAGTCCCTTGGACTGCAAGGAGATCCAACAAGTCCATCCTAAAGGAGGTCAGTCCTGTGTGTTCATTGGTAGGACTGATGTTGAAGCTAAAACTCCAATACTTTGGCCATCTGATACAAAGAGCTGACTCATTTGAAGAGACCTTAATGCTGGAAAAGATTGAGGGCAGGAGGAGAAGGGAACGACAGAGGATGAGATGGTTGGATGGCATCACCGACTCAATGGACATGAGTTTGGCTGAACTCCAGGAGTTGGTGATAGACAGGGAGGCCTGGTGTGCTGCGGTTCATGGAGTCGCAAAGAGTCAGACATGACTCAGTGACTGAACTGAGCTGAACTGAACATTGATCAATCCTGAAAACTCATTGGAATGACTGATGCTGAAGCTGAAACTCCAATACTTTGGCCACCTGATGCGAAGAGCTGACTCATTTGAAAAGACCTTGATGCTAGGAAAGACTGAGTGCAGGAGGAGAAGGGGATGACAGACGATGAGATGGTTGGATGGCATCAAACTCCATGGACATGAGTTTGATTTGGTGATAGACAGGAAAGCCTGGCGTGCTGCAGTCCATGAGGTTGAAAAGTGTTGGACACGACTGAGTGACTGAACTAAACTGAACTGACCACTGACATTTCCACTTCTCTCAAATCTTCTCTTTTCCCTGAGACATATGTCATTTGCTGATGCCAGGCAAACTGAACTTTCTCATAGCAAGTCTGATCCTTTATGAGCAATATATAAAAGAAGAACTTTCTGGTTTGTTTGATTTCATTTGATTTTTAGTTCTTTTGAAATATGGAAAGATTCTCTTCTCCACTCTGTTATTTCCATCTTTTATGTGTGTAGCCATAAGTGTTTGGATTATAATAGAAAATGGCAGATAAATATGCTATTATAAAAGTTTTGCATAATTAGTTTAAGTATAATACATTCACTTTTGAAAATGTCCATACTTAGTATAAGTGCATCATGCTGCCAGGATATTTTTTCCCCTCCCCTCTGGGGTTGCAGTTCTGTTTTGCATCTCATCTCAGACACATAATTAGTTGTAGCAGGTATATTATAGTGGTCTCACAGCCCACATCACCCAAATCTTCTTTAAACATCATTTCAGCAAAGTAAACCCAGGAAATTCTGTTCACCTTACTTAAATGCTTGTAACTTTAGTATTTTTACAGTTCTTTCAGGCTCAGCACAGATGGGATTTTTCAAATGAAAACCAGATGCATGTAAACAGCGACCTCACCATCAAAACCTAAAGGTAGAAAGACGCAGGCCCTGCTCTGTGCTGTAATAAGATCCACGTTTGCAATGAAAGTATGTTTCCAATAACGGTGCAGTTACCTTTCATTAGAGACTCAAATCAGCATTTTATTTTTCCTTTTATAATTTGACATGGTAAAAGGAGAAGTGGGCTTTCAATTCTCTAATCCGCGTCAACCCAAGATGAAAGTTTTTAGCACTCTACCTCTGTGGGGGTATTTGGATTTGTAGTTCATTTTACAAATCCTGTTTAACATATAATTAAATAATAATGTAAATATGTGACATAATCTCCCCTGGCTACAAACTTTCACTGACCCTGGTGATTTCCTTCCCTTGGGGTTTTAAATTTGGTTTCTATTGCCCTCCTTTGCTGAAACCTATAGCCATGGCTTCTTCAGTTGCCATCTGCCAAATAGTCACTTAATGTGTATCCTCTTTGAAACTTATTTGCAATAATTATCATTAGAGCAAAAAGAGTCCTTGATTAGAAAGCAGGCATCTTAACTTTGTTGCCAGTTTATTTTGGATTTTTATTTTAACTGTATATACACCTAGATCTTCTACAAAGCAGCCTCCAAAATCGGTGAACTTCAAAATCATTTGAGACGCTTTAGAGCTTTGGAATTCCTTCCCCAGCTGATCCTGTTTAGCTGATCCAGAATTGGGACCTAAGCATTTTAAGCATTTTCAGTTTTAAAATATTTCTTTATCTAATATGCAGCCCCTAGGCCACTGATTCTATGTGGCCTAGAATCACTGACCTAGGACCTAAACTCTCCATTCTTAAAGGGCTTTGTTCTTGTGTTGCCAATTTGTGGGACTTTCTTATATTTGCAGTAAAGTATAGAAATTAGTCAGGACCGGAAGGAGAGTGAATTCTCTTGTAGACACACACACAGCTCTCCAGGGAAGTCCTCAAAAGTAATAAATAACTTTAATCTCGTATGCTGATTCTAATGAGGGACATGTGAAATGAAGACATATTTGCTCCAAAATTACAGTACCCTTACTTCATCTCTCATCAGCATTTGGTACAAACTTTCTGAAAACCAGAGGCTTATTTGCTTTGAGACTATTAATCTCATACAGTGGTACAGTTCAAGATTTGACATGGCAAATATTTAAAAACAATAATGTTGTGGGTTAAACTAGTGAACACCTACAGAGTGGATAATCTCTCTGGGGGTCTCTATAGTTCTCTTTCAGATGTTCTTCCTTCTTACTATACATGGAGAAGTAAATGACTGAGTTCCGAATCAGTTAGCCAGGCAAAGTTGACATGGATGGTGCAGATATTGTTTTATATCATTTCAGAACATTTAAGCAGAAAGAAAACATGGTTCCTGAATCTAGAAATATTGTTACACATCCTTGGGTTTTCTTTGATGGCTATTATTTCTCTCAATGGTCTTTCACTCTAATAGTAGAAAAAGACTGTATTCTTCATGATAGAAAGTCGTGTTTTATTAGTAGTAAGATGGCTAATTTTTTTTTTTTTACTACAAATAATAGAAAAGACTTTTTAAATTAATACAGATGCTAAAATTTTCAGGAACAATACGTAGAAAAATTAGGAATAGTGTATTCTTTTTAATTTTTCTAAGATCCCAATAAAATAATATGCAACTAAATATTGTTGTCTAGTTGCTAAGTTGTGTCCAACACTTTTGTGACCCTGTGGACTGTAGCCCACCAGGTTCCTCTGTCCTTGGTATTCTCCAGGCAAGAATACTGAGTGAGTTGCCGTTTCCTTCTCAAGGGGATCATCCCAACCCAGGGATTGAACCCATGTTTCCCATCAATACAACTGAGCCCATTGTATTGCATGCAAATTCTTTAATGCTGAGCCACTGGGGAAGACCAGCTAAATATTACATTTTGTAGTTCTAGTAAGTAATTCTTCAAAATGGGTTCCGTCTTTTCCCCGTATCATTTATTTATCTTAAAATTTAAAAAAAAATGAATAAATATAGTTAGTTTGGAGAGCTTTAACATCTATTATTTTTAAAAGAACTTGAAAAGAGCATAGAGGTACTTGCTGTATAAAGTCAGATGTAGGAAACTTGTGCCTGTGAGCACTAAAGTTCCTGCAAATAACTCTGACACAAATACGAGGCTAAGAAGTTCAGATATGTTCTAGGGAAACAGTAAGTATGATTGAAAGAGAAATTAATAGTTAGAAGTAAACTATGGGAGTATAATGTGTTTAATGTACCATGACTAAAGGACTGACTACTGAAGAGAGCTGAAGCCAATGGAGAGGTGTAAATAACCTAGAGGAGAAAATACAACTTCACCTTGAAAGGGTCCCTGGTGGAGCTTGAGTGTAAAAGTCACCATAGGGTCATACTGGAAAACAGAAAACATGTCAAGAAAAATCTCTGACAGAGGATGAAAAGGAAGTGAAATAAGAGGACATTTGGAAAAAATACAGTTGTAGTCTCCTCTTAGGTTTCAGAAGAAATCATTCACAGAACATGTGTTTCTACCAAGGAGAAAATGCTCAGGGGTCAAGGACATAAGGTTTAGGGCTAGAGATCCCCAGTGTGAATTCTTGATCTATCATTTACTGTATAACATAAGACATATTACACTCTTGCTTATAAAATTGCATTTATAATATATTGTTTTCATAGGTGTCATGGTAAGAAAAGGCTATTAGTCTATCTAAATGGATTTTTAGCAGTGCTTTCAAATACAGGTAGAACCTTATAACATGAAGCGAGATTCTGGATTTTGACAAGATTCCCAAGTTGACTTGAAATTCCTGTGCACATTCAGTTTGGACATGCACTGGTCCAAAGAAGGTGGGGACTGCAGTGGGAGACACCCTTAATCTTGGAAACAGTCAACCTTAATTTAGACTGATAATGTTTGAGCAAAATGCCTAAAATCTCTGATTCTGCTCTCCTCTCATCTATAAATCTGTGAGAGGAAACCATTTTGGAGGTTCCCTGAAGTGTGTGTGTGTGTGTGTGTGTGTGTGATTTGTGTGTACAACAGTCAATCATGAGGGACATTTCAAATTAATTTTTACTGATAGGAACTAACTTCTTTGGCTTGATGGCATCACTGACTCGATGGACATGAGTTTGGGTAAACTCCAGGAGTTGGTGATGGACATGGAGGCCTGGCGTGCTGTGATTCATGGGATTGCAAAGAGTTGGACATGACTGAGCGACTGAATGGAACTGAACTGAATAATTCATGCGTCACTATAAATGTATTTAGAACACTTCTACAGTATTAGTCAATTCTCTTGCCATGCTTCCTCTGAAAGGAGAAGAGGTGGAAATTGCCTTTACCGACAGCTTATATACACATGTTCCATAAAATGTGAGTTGTGTGAAGTGCCATTGATCATAAGTATGATAGCAGGAAAAGGAAAAAAATAAAAATGCCTGAGAGCTTTTGAAGTGGGCTGTGTTTGAATTGTCCTAAGCTTTGGGGGGGAAAAAAAAATCTACTGAGTAGCAGCAGAACTTACAACATTCTAGGATAACTGAACATTCTAATTTCAACTGTTTTCTTCTCGGATATCATTTTCTTAAATTCTCATTCTTTTTCTATCCTAGGTTCCTTTAAGTTTGCAATGAATTGATGTTTTATAATTATCAACAGGGCCTTGTCCTTCACAATGAGAACTGCCAGCCATGTGTATGTAGTGGCATAAAGGAAACAAGGCATTTATCAACTAACCTCATATTTCCATTGACTGGTCAAACACACACATGACAGCCAGGTGTGTGGTCTGTGTAGGCACAGAGAATGTGTTGGTGCTGGCAAAAATCTAAAACTGAGATAAGGAAATGAGACATTATGGACGGTGTTCTTAAGAATCCAGTTTGGCTTAAATAAGCTCTTAGACTATACCAGATAGGTAGATCGCTTAGATGCATTATGTCTCATCAAGAAATGTTCCCTACACCAAGACACCCAGTCAATAACGGTGATAAGTTGAATTGAGCTTGCTCCTGCTTCATCCAGGGTTCATTTCTTTCCAACTCAGGCCCACTTCTCGTTTGTAATCCAGCCTCTGGTTTCCGTTAGCTGTCTGATATGACCTAAGGGGTCTGAACAGAGTCTGATTTGTATTACTAATCTTTATGTTTTCCATCTTGTTCTGGGCATCCCTAACCAAACCAAGCTAACTTTCATTCAGACTAGCTACAGATTTCCAACCACTCAAAATATTGGTATTCAGACAATTCTTAGCATCAGATCAGATCAGATCAGATCAGTCGCTCAGTCGTGTCCAACTCTTTGCGACCCCATGAATCGCAGCACGCCAGGCCTCCCTGTCCATCACCAACTCCCAGAGGTCACTCAGACTCATGTCCATCGAGTCAGTGATGCCATCCAGCCATCTCATCCTCCGTCGTCCCCTTCTCCTCCTGCCCCGAATCCCTCCCAGCATCAGAGTCTTTTCCAATGAGTCAACTCTTCACATGAGGTGGCCAAAGTACTGGAGTTTCAGCTTCAGCATCATTCCTTCCAAAGAAATCCCAGGGCTGATCTCTTTCAGAATGGACTGGTTGGATCTCCTTGCAGTCCAAGGGGCTCTCAAGAGTCTTCTCCAACACCACAAAAGGTGTTGTTCAAAAGCATCAATTCTTCGGCGCTCAGCCTTCTTCACAGTCCAACTCTCACATCCAGACATGACCACAGGAAAAACCATAGCCTTGACTAGACGGACCTTTGTTGGCAAAGTAATGTCTCTGCTTTTGAATATGCTATCTAGGTTGGTCATAACTTTCCTTCCAAGGAGTAAGCGTCTTTTAATTTCATGGCTGCAATCACCATCTGCAGTGATTTTGGAGCCCAGAAAAATAAAGTCTGACACTGTTTCCACTGTTTCCCCATCTATTTCCCATGAAGTGATGGGACCAGACGCCATGATCTTCGTTTTCTGAATGTTGAGCTTTAAGCCAACTTTTTCACTCTCCACTTTCACTTTCATCAAGAGGCTTTTTAGTTCCTCTTCACTTTCTGCCATAATGGTGGTGTCATCTGCATATCTGAGGTTATTGATATTTCTCCTGGCAATCTTGATTCCAGTTTGTGTTTCTTCCAGTCCTGAGGAATAATTCTCATACTATACTGAAGTTTACCTGATTAAAGTGCATAATTCGGTGATAGCCCAGTACAGTGTTGTGCAATCATCATATAAGTTTAGAACATGTTCATCATTTCCCCCAAGTAGCCTTGTACCTGTTAGCAATCACTTCCCACACCATCTTCTCACAGACCTAACACACCTTGTGTACAGAAGGCACGCTAGATGACCACCGATGTACCTGCTGTCTCTATAGATTTCCTGATAATTTTCAAATAATGATTTAACTAGTCCAGAAAAAGCTTCTTTTTTCTCTGCAAATCCCTAGGCACATTATCTCTAACTTCTCTGTCTAAAGTTATTTACTTTGCACTAGGGTTTGAAATGTTAACAAGTAGACATTTATTTTGCTGTATATTTCTCAAAGTCCAATTAGTCCTTCTCAAATTATATAGACACACTGCATTTTGCTCTCTGATGAATTTCCTTCTATCTTTTATCAAGAAGGGGAGGGACACATTAGCAGAATCAAGAGCCCGTGAAATATTGATGACTTCGCTTCCTCAAACCTCTGAAAGTATTTTTTTTAATCCGATGCACCTCTGAGACTGAAAGTAAATGAAGAGCCAATCTTGTTCTTTTTTTTTTCCCTCTTATTTAAAAACTTTTATTTATTTGAAAGAATGTATATAGGTAATATAGCATAAAATATAAATAATAATTATAAAACGAATTAGGTAGCTATGATCAACCAGAGAGCTATCATCAACTTTAAGAAAACAGCACATTACCTAAAATGTGGACATCTCCTATGTGCACGTCCTGGTTCCTAAATCACCCTTTCCTTTTCATATAAGTAAAATGTTATGTTTTAAATGCTTTTGAGCATCATATAAATTGAATCATACTGCATATATGTACTCTTCTACAAGTTGTCTATTTTTTCTTCAACATTACACTTGACAAAGGACCTGTCAACCTTGGGTTTTAATGGGCAAGGTTCATATTTTATATTCCATGACTAGGATTGGTCACTAAGGAGATATCCTTCTCTAGTCATACACATTTCCAACCTTGCAGACTATAATTACATATTTATCCTTTTGCTTGCCACAGGTGGGAATGGCAGTGACATAGAACTATATCAACAGTTTAAATGATCACAGCTCATGACTTGAGTACAAGAACAATTTAGAATGATTGCATGCATGCATACTCAATCATTTCAGTCATGTCTGACTCTGCAACCCTATGGACTGTAGCCCTCCACGCTCCTCTGTCTATGGGATTCTCCAGGCAAGAATACTGGAGTGGGTTACCATGCCCTGCTCCAGGGGATCTTCCTGACCCAGGGGTCAAACTCGCCTCTTGTAAATCTCCTGCTTCAGCAGACAGACTTTTTTTTACAACCAGTGCCATCTGGGAAGCCCTTAGAATGATTATTTGACTCTAATAATGAATAAAATTTTATTGTGTGCCCACTGTTGTATGCACAAGCACATGTGGGGGTTATTTGATGAAAAATAATAGAAACTAATTGAAGCAAAATAGGGAAAGGATTTATCAAAAAGATAGAGATTGACTAGTAGAATTGATGGATAAAGTAACAAAGCACATCTTGGAGTGGGCAGACACAAGGGCAACCTTGGAAATCCTGAAGTGAGAAATTAATTCAGGGTACCTTTAGGATGCAGTCATCAGGATGAATAAATTTCACAACAGTCTGTGTAGTACCTGCTAATGTGTCAAATTCCAGGGATAGAGTACCTGATTAGCCTAGCTTGGGTCACATTCCCAACTCTCAGTTAGAGCTGGGTGAAGCACTTGGATTGACTACTTCGAAGACTATATTCAAAGACAGGCGATGGCATTACGGAAAGCAAAAATGAAATGCTGTAACTGGAATTAGAGGAAATGAATATCAGACAGTTAATAACCAACACACTGTTTGTTTTGTCAATTTTTAAATATTATTTACTCTGATCTGGGTACTGTTCCAATCACTTTACAAACTAGTTACTCATTAAAACCTCATAATAATCTTAAGTAGAAGATACTATAATCATCAAACTATTCATGGGGTTCTAACTTAAGAATACTGTAAGTGGTTTGCCACATCTCCAGGAAATTGCATTTTATCAGAACTCTCCACCATGACATCTTGTGTCACCCTACATGGCATGGCTCATAGTTTCATTGAGTTAGACAGGGCTGTGATCCATGTGATAATTCTCCAGGCCAGAATACTGGAGTGGGTAGCCTTTCCCTTCTCCAGGGGATCTTCCCAACCCAGGGATAGAACACAGGACTCCTGCATTGCAGGCAGATTCCTTACCATCTGAGCCACAAAAGAAGCCCAAGAATACTGGAGTGGGTAGCCTAACTCTTCTCCAGTGGATCTTCCGGACTAAGAAATTGAACTGGGGTCTCCTGCAATGCAGGTGGATTCTTTACCAACTAAGCTATCAGGGGAGCCCTGTGATCAGCTTTAATTCATGGCAAATTGATAGGGAAACAATGGAAACAGTGACAGATTTTATTTCCTTGAGCTCCAAAATCACTGCAGAGAGTGACTCTTGTTATGAAAGTAGAGACGCTCGCTCCTTGGAAGGAAAGCTATGACAAACCTACACAGTATATTAAAAAGCAGAGACAGTACTTTGCCTACAAAGGTTAGTATAGTCAAAGCTATGGTTTTTCCAGTAGTCATGTATGCATGTGAGAGTTGGACCATAAAGAACACTGAACACTGAAAAATTGATGCTTTTGAACTGTGGTGTTGGAGAAGACTCTTGAGAGTCCCTTGGACTGCAAGGAGATCCAACTAGTCCATCCTAAAGGAAATCAGTCCTGAGTGTTCATGGGAAGGGCTGATCCTGAAGCTGAAACTCCAATACTTTGGCCACCTGATGTGAAGAACTGACTCATTGGAAAAGACCCTGATGCTGGGAAAGATTGAAGGCAGGAGGAGGAGGGATGACAGAGGATGAGATGGTTGGATGGCGTCACTGACTTGATGGACATGAGTATGAGCAAGATCTGTGAGATGGTGAAGGACAGGGAAGCCTGGCTTGCTGTAGTGCATGGGGCTGTAAAGAGTTAAACAAAACTGAGTGACCGAACAACAACTATGATCATCAACTGATTTTTTAGTTCCAGGCTTGTGAAATAACTTCTCTCAACTTACACAGTTGATGAGAGAACAAAGTCAGATTTGAACACAGTGCGTCTCCCAGGGCCCTGCTCTTAATATAACTATGTTACCTCTTCCAAAGCATAATTATTTGTGGATATTTCATTGCTTTTCATAGAAACACTGTAAGATGAACACCTATTTTAGAAATAACATTTAGGGAACTTAGTGTTTGGCTAAGACAGCATGATTCCAACACCCACATGTTTTTCACTATACTGCCTTTTTTTGCTTTTTGTATAGCAGTGGGTATTCATATTATATTAATGACTTAAAATATCTGTAAGATTCCTAAAGCTGACTTCATATCTCCTTGCTGTGTTTTTCCCTAAAAAAATATTTAAAGGCTGTCTTTTCCTTTTATTAATACAACTGCGAGCATTTCTTTCAATAAGAAGGCAAATATCAAATCTCTGAGGAAGACTGTGTGAAAAAGATAGACTGTTAAAGCTGAATCAAGACACCATTTGTGCCTCATGTCCCTTTTCCAGATTTTCCTGTGTTTCTAAAAAGCAGCATTTCTCTCATACTGAGCATGCTAGGGTTTCATTCCCAACCTGATTAGCCAAATCACTGGTGGATCTAAGACCTTTCGAGTGGCCAATCTGTCCAAGATATGAGAAAGTTTCTTCTTTTCCTATGTGAATGAAAATGTGTTGTTTTTGCTCAGTCACTAAGTCATGTCCGTCTCTTTGTGACCCAATGGACTGCAGCATGCCAGGCTCCTCTGTCTTCCACTATCTCCTGGAGTTTGCTCAAACTCATGTCTATTGAGCCAGAATGCAAATAGAATAGGCTAATTTTGCATTTTGTTTATATCACATACATTTAAAGTCGCCATGCAGACATTAAGCTCTTTTCTGAATATTTTCGGCCTCCAGGCATCTTTTTTAGGACTTTATACTTCAAAACGAATTGTATCTTAAATAACACGACAAGGCAGGATTTGGGGAGAGGATTTCATTGTCTCCTTCTTTTGGTCAGATTTAATCCATGGAGCAGAAACCTAACTGATGGCCACTGTTCTCAGAACCCTTTCCTAGCAGATGTGGTCTCCTGTCCAGCAAGAATATAAAATAGTTGCATTGGCCATTCGTTCTTCAGGGACTGAAATTAACATGTGACAGGTGGAGTGGCATCCCAAGGAGAGACAGACAAGGCTGTGGATAAGTCCAGGGATCCTGGTTTCATGAGTCCTCTTCTCCCTGCATCTAAGCTGATACTACTCAGTGATTAAGCGCAGGAGCAGAAGAGAGACTGCCTGAGTCCAGATTCAGGTTCTAACACACTCCAGCTGGGTGACCTGGGGCAGGTCAACTATCTCTCTGGGCTTAGGCACCCCCACAGGGTTGCTGTGAGAGTTAGATGAGACCAACCATGCTGTAATCAGAAAGTAATTGGTATACCAGGCATCACTAGAGTCTCAGTGGGAAAGGTGAAAGAATCAGCAAGATACAGTGTACAGCAACGCTTGGAAATATGCTGTTTAATGTTCATATGCTGAACTGAGCTTCTTCACAAATAAAGCATTATTTAAAAATTGCTGAAAAGCATCTGTAGAACAACTAATGCCATTTTTCTTGATGTCGTCAGCAGAGAACCTTTGATCTAGACGTCTGGTGAAAGCAGCAGGTAATAGGATGAAAATAAAATAATAAATAGATAGAGTGCCAGTATTAAATATATTATTAACTTTCTTTCGGGTTTCTCTGGTAGCTCAGAAGTAAAGAATCCGCCTGGAATGCAGGAGATGCAGGTTCGATCACTGGACTGGGAAGGTCTTCTGGAGAAGGAAAGGGCAACCCACTCCAGTATTCTTGCCTGGTAAATCCCATGGACAGAGGAGCCTGAGAGGCTACAGTCCACAGGGTCGGAAAAGAATCGGACACGACTTATCATCTAAACAACAATAACATCATCCTTTTAGCTGTAGCACTGTCACTGCTAAATTTCTCTCAGTGGAATCGAGCTAGATATGTGTGAAGTAGAGGGGAAATATGATGTCTATACCAATGTGCAATGTGTAAGTAAAGTATTACTGTTTATTTGCTTCTTCATTTCTATTGAAGCAGTTGGGTATTTTGAATGCATTTGACATTGGGGAGTGTTCACCAGTGCTGCTTTTGAGTTCTCCAGTTCTAACTCTGTTTTCTGAAAGGTAATCAGTAATGTTCCCTTGGTTTGTTGTGATTTGGGGGTTTCTAGTGAAAGACACCAACTCAGTTTATTATTCAGAGTAAGTACAAAGTTTGCTCAGGAATGAACTGAAGTGTCTTCACACTCTTACTAGTGTGAATAATTTCCTTCTCAGTCAGTCACTTAGAGGATGTAACTAAGACCTCCATAATTCTTTGGTGATAAAGGAATGCTACATTTTGAAATATCCCCTAAGTCATAATTTAACTGTTTGTCAATCTGGTGTCTTGCTGTGCATAGGAGTGATGCTATCTGCATAATATCCCTTCTTTCAAGTATGAAGTTCTAAGGGCCTCTTCTACAGCATAATGAATGAAATATTATTTTTATGGTTTCCAGCCAAGATTGAAAGCAGCAATGCTAAATGCCACAGAACATAGCTTGCAAGATTTCCAGAACAGTCTTGGCAACCAAACTGCCTGGGGAACTTGGATATGAACTTGAATACCAGCTTGACTGTGTTTCCCTTAAACAAATGAAAACTTGGAGTTCTATCCTTCAACCACAGTGATAAATAACTCTAGAGCTTCAAATTCTGTGACATATTTAAACAGGACAAAGACAATGGCCCAACGGCCATAAGAATAATCAGATTGGTCTTTGGGCAAAGACTGATAATAAAGTAAAAATGGCTGCATCACAAAGATGCTTTCCGTCTCTGCCTCTGTCCCCACCTAATTCACTGTTATACAACTTCTAGATTGATTTTCCCATACCATAGTTGCGGTCATTTCCCTCACCTCTTTAAATTGCTTCGATTGATTCCCCATGTCTATTAAATAAAATTGGCATTCCAGACCCTTTACCCTCTGACTCTAAGTCACATTCTAACTTCTATATCTCACCAAACTCTCCTCCACACTTTAATTTTCATCAAGCCTAAGACTGCTTGTGAGAGTAAAAAATATTTCTTGTAATCATTTTTAATGATATATCTATCACTTTGCACATCAAACACAATCGCTTCTCAGACACTTAAGCCAAAGCCTCCTTCAAAATATGGGGTCCCAAATGCAAAACTCTTCAGAATCCAGGCCCAATGAGTAAAAGGTAAAAGAAAAGCAGGATGGTTATCTTAGATGGGTTTCCTTGGTGGTTCAGGCAGTAAAGAATCTGCCCACAATGCAGAAGACCTGGGTTCAATCCCTGGGTCAGGAAGAACCCCTGGAGAAGGGAATGGCTACCAACTCTAGTATTCTTGACTGGAGAATTCCGTGGACAGAGGAGCCTGGTGGGCTACATGCCAGAGTGTAGCAAAGAGTTGAACATGACTGAGAGATGAACAGTATCTTAGTTAGCTTGGGTTGCTATAGCAAAAAGATACCATAAACTTGGTGGCTTACACAATATAAGTTTATTTCCTACAGTTCTGGAGGCTAGAAGTTCAAGATCAAGAGCCAGCATGGACGGGTTCTTGTCAAATCCTTCTTCCTGGCTTGTGGATAGCCTCCTTACTGTATCTTCAAGTGACAGACAGACAGCTTTGCTCTCTTGGACACGAGTGTTAAGTCGTTTCAGTTGCGTCCAACTCTTTGTGACCCTATAGACTGTAGTGTGCCAGGCTCCTCTGTTCATGGGAGTCTCCAGGCAAGAATACTGGAGTGGGCTGCCATTTCCTCCTCCAGGAGATCTTCCCAACCCAGGGATCAGACCTGCATCTCCTGCAGCTCCTGCATTGCAGGCAGATTCTTTACCACTGAGCCACCAGGGAAGCCCTCTGGTCTCTTAATCTTCTGTTAAAGCTATTGGTCACTTTATGGGATCTCCTAATCACCTTCCAAAGATCCTACCTTCAATTACTATTACTTTGGGGGACTGAGATTGAAACATATGGAATTCAAAGGAACACAAGCATTCATTCAGTCTATAGTGATGGTAAATGATAGCTGATAAGGTTTTGGTGACTGAAGCTGATAGGAAATGTTGAAGATGATGGCAAATAAGAGAGTGCATGACCCATGCAAGGTGGCTACTGCTTCCCATTGTCTAGCAACTGCTATCATATACGAAAGTCAGCTCAACTGATTGTTTTTTTTTTCTTTTTTTAAAATTAAAACCATTCTTTTTTTTTTTAATCTAGAAGCTTTACTGATACTTTGCTTTTACCGTTCA
This sequence comes from Bubalus kerabau, assembly GCF_029407905.1. Classification (NCBI taxonomy): domain Eukaryota; kingdom Metazoa; phylum Chordata; class Mammalia; order Artiodactyla; family Bovidae; genus Bubalus; species Bubalus kerabau. The sequence continues at coordinate 103,757,289 of NC_073633.1, read as the reverse complement.
CAATGCATTCCACAGACAGAGTTCAGTACAAATTAAACAAAAATTATATAAATCATCATTTTATAATTCCTTATGTAATGATGTTTGATATTTGCAAGCAACATTTTTGTAAGCAAGAGACTTCCCCAACAGTCCAGAAGTTAAGACTCCACACTTCCAATGCATGGGATAAAGGTTCGGTCCCTGGTTGGGAACTAAGATGCCACATGCTATACGGCATGGGCAAAAGATCAAAAAGAAAGAAAGGAATGAAGGAATGAAGAAAGAAAGAGAAAAACAACCCTGTTTAAATCTTTATTTTTAGAGCAGCTTTAAGTTCACAATAAAACTGAGAAGCCACAGAAATTTCCCAAATACCATCTGTCCCAAAACATGAGTATCCTTCTCCATTAGTAACAACCTCCACAAGAGTGGTGCATTTGTAACAAGTGATGAAATTTGTGGTTGTTCAGTTACTCAATCATGTCTGACTCATTGTGACCCATGGACTGCAACATTGTCAGGCTTCCCTGTCCCTCACTATCTCCTGGAGCTTGTTCAAACTGCTCTTGCCCATTGAGTCAGTGATGCCATCCAACCATTTTATCCTCTGTCATCCCCTTCTCCTCCAGCCTTCAGTCTTTCCCAGCATCAGGGTATTTTCCAATGAGTAAGTTCTTCAAAGTACTGGAGTTTCAGCTTCAACATCAGTCCTTCCAAAGAATACTCAGGACTGATGTCCTTTAGGATTGACTGACGGAGCTCCATGATGTCCAAGTGTCTCTCAAGAGTCTGCTCCAACACCACAGTTCAAAAGCATCAATTCTTTGGCCCTCAACTTTCTTTATAGTACAAATCTCATATCCATACATGACTAATGGAAAAGCAATAGCTTTGACTAGATGGACCTTTGTTGGCAAAGTAATGTCTCTACTTTTTAATATGCTAAGTTAGTCATAATTTTTCTTCCAAGGACCAAGTATCTTTTAATATTATGGCTGCAGTCACCATCTGCAGTGATTTTGGAGCCCCCCCAAAATGAAGTCTCTCACTATTTCTGTTGCTTCCCCATCTCTTTGCCATGAAGTGATGGGACCTGATGCCATGATCTTAGTTTTCTGAATGCTGAGTTTTAAGCCAACTTTTTCACTCTCCTCTTTCACTTTCATCAAGAGGCTCTTTAGTTCTTCTTCACTTGCTGCCAGAAGGGTAGTGCCATTTGCATACCTGAGGTTATTTATATTTCTCCTGGCAGACTTGATTCAAGCTTGTGTTTCATCCAACCCAGCATTTCGCATGATTTACTCTACATATAAGTTAAATAAGCAGAGTGACAATATACAGCCTTGATGTACTCCTTTCCTTATTTGGAAACAGCCTGTTGTTCCATGTCCAGTTCTAACTGTTCCTTCTTGACTTACAAACCGATTTCTCAGGAGGCAGGTCAGGTGGTCTGGTATTCCCATCTCTTGAAGAATTTTCCAAAGTTTGCTGTGATCCACACAGTCAAAGGCTTTAGCATAGTCAATAAAGCAGAAATAGATGGTTTTCTGGAACTCTCTTGTTTTTTTGATGATCCAGCAGGTGTTGGCAATTTGATCTCTGGTTCCTCTGCCTTTTCTATATCCAGCTTGAACATCTGGAAGTTCTCAGTTCATATACTGGTGAAGCCAACCTAGGCTTGGAGAATTTTAAGCATTACTTTGCTAGCGCATGAGATGAGCACAATTGCGTGGTAGATTGAACATTCTTTGGTATTGTCTTTCTATGGGCTTCCCTCATAGCTCAGTTGGTAAAGTATCCCCCTGCAATGCAGGAGATCCTGGTTCAATTCCTGGGTGGGGAAGATCCACTTAAGGAAGGACAGACTATCCATTCCAGTATTAGTGGGCTTCCCCTGTAGCTTGGCTGGTAAAGAATCCACCTGCAATGCGGGAAACCTGGGTTCAGTCTCTAGTTTGGGAAGGCCGTTGTATAGTCCACAGGGCTGCAAAGAGTCAGACACGACTGAGTGCCTTTCACTTTTCGCTTTCTTTGGGACAGGAATGAAAGCAGACCTTTTCTGGTCCTGTGGTCACTGCTGTTTTCCTAATTTGCTGGCATATTGAGTGCAGCATTTTAACAGCATCATCCTTTAGGATTTAAAGTAGCTCAGCTAGGAGCTGAGAAGTTCCTCTTCTCTGTAGAGATGCTATTCATGCCTTCCAACTGAGGATTATGAATGATCTGATCTTCATCACATGCTAAACACAGAGACTGGCACACAGCAAGTATTTAGAGACATTTAGCTTTTACTTTGCTGATTTTAATGCTTATGACAACACTGCTTTGGAAAAATTCATTTTTCTATTTCTATCTAATCACATAAATTTGTCAAGAAAAAGGGTATGTAGTGTATGTGGTTTTTGTATGTATGTATTTACCAAAGGCTATATTTTCAATGATTTTTAAAATTGATTATGAGCATAGATGCGATTTTTCTGATGCTTTATTGACTATATTTCAGTAGTTGCAGATTTGAATGCTTAATTTTAGATTTTCTGACATTATTGATCTAATTGATATAATTGGTAATCTATCAAAGAGGGAACATTTTTTACCCTCTACAACAGTTTTTGATGAGTGGGGGTGGTACTCTGGGCAGTAATTACAACCTAGAAATTTCTAACTCCAAGGCTGTTCAACCCAATGTGTTTGTCTTCCATAGAAAGGATTTGTATAACAGAATATACTCTTTTTTTTAAAATCTGTAAGCCCACTATTCTGCAAAATTTATAGCACTTTTGTGAATATTTTGCTGTTACACATGAAGAACATTTTTTGGCAGTAATTATACAATTTGCATTTTTAAAAAGTAAATTGCAATCACGAAAAAAATTATCATACAAATTGCTGTGTGTATAATATGGTATCTGCAGAACGTAGGGTTTACTTCTCTGGTGTGCTCACTGGATCTATCTTAGAAAAACAGTGAAGGAAGGAGAAAAAGAAATCTGTTGCCAAAGAAAGGAAACAGACATGGGCAACCTCTCAGAATATTTTTTTTTTCTCTAAAATTTGAAGAGAGAGAGTACTTTTTCACATTATGATTGGGAAACAATTTCTTGTCTGCTTTCAGTTTTATATAGCCCCTTCTCTCTTTTGTTCCCTCTGTGTTAATGTATTTGTTTAAAAGTATTGGTGTTACTCACTGTTTCTGGGAAATATTAACATCATCCGTTTAATCTTGATATCTTTAAAGGCAACTGGAGGAAAAAAAAAATGATGTTAGCTTCTAGACTAAAATGTGCGTAAATAGAGAGGTTAAAATTCCCAACTGAGAGTTAAATAAAGACAAACCACCCAAACAAAAGCCAACATAAAGGAGCAACACAAAAGCTCCGATCACTTTATTATTCCCTGCTTGATTTTATGTGCACATTTTGCATTTTATTCATGGAAAATCGCTTTATATTCTATTTAGTTGGTGTATACAGAAGCTATTTATCCCCATTAGTGTATTTTGTGACTAAGTTTTGACCATCTGAAATATAATTTTTTTGCATAGCCAAATTAATTAGTCATGCACTTGGTCTTAGCCGGTTATTTAAAAGTGTTGAAAGCACCAGAGTAACTTTTTGAGCTATTGTTTTGCTTAAAGAAATTAAGTAATTTTTATTTGGAATGGGTTTATTTTGAATTATTAGCATGCTATAATCAGTTTTATGTATAGTTTTAGACAGCATTGTTTCTTCTTGCTGAAATTCATAAAAAAACAAGATCGTCATTTATTAAATCTAATTTTGAATCCCAGGTTGACTTGAAAAGGTTTTCAGCACACAGGAGAGGGATTTTCCAAAAGCTCATTTACATTTTTTGAGAGTCACTTTAGGGAAGTACTAGATTATGAAAAAGGTTTTCCTAGAAGCATACAATATTATTTGTACTCCATGATGTAAGATAATATATTGAATACATATTTTACTTTGAAAATTTTACCCATTAAAGTGAACACTGCATATTGCTTCCTGGACTAGAAGTGGAGGAATGAGTTTACAAGGTACTGAATTTGATTAAAACCAAGTCCCATGAAGTGTAAAAACTATGATTTTTTTTTTATGTTTGTGGTTGAGAATATGGTCAGAATTTTTCTTCTGTTATTCTTCACATTCTCCATTCCCTATTCTCACTAGGAATTAAAAGTGAACAAGCATGAAGGAAAAGGAAGTATTGGAAAAGTTTCAGTTGGATTCTCATATGAAGCTTGATGCATATTTAATTCTGAAAAAAGAAAACAGCCTCTTGGGGTATAAGTGTGATGAAACACTCACCATTCCACAGTGGCAAGGATTTTGTCATGCATGTGTATGAGTTTCCCTGAATTGACTGGAATGCAATACCCACAAGGTTAATTAGATGTGCTGAAAATGTAAACGTTCGGCAGCCTCAGAATGCCTAGTTAATTCAGGTCTCACCCAGGCCTCTATACTATCCTTTCAGCTACATTGTTTTCCAAGGTGTGGAGTGCATTTATGAGTACCACCCTATGAACTTTTTCACTGTAATAAAAGGGTATTTGAGATGCATGGTCTGTCAACATTTAACATAAAATCTTAAACCTCTGGTTTTGAAAAGAACAATGTGGATTAGCAAGAGTTGTTTTTTATAACACTAATACAATTACTTGTCCAAAGAGAGAAAGAAGAGAATTACTGTTGGTATTCTAGTCAAAAGCTGTGCTGATCCATCATGAAAATTGAAACTACTTTAGAGAATGGATGGATTTTAACTTATCTATGGACTTAGTGAGGGGAATGAAGTCACAGAGAAGATGCATGGATCATAAAGCAAAATCAATATGGATGCACAGTTAAAGAGAAGCATTTTATATTTGCGTCGGTTGAAATGGAAAAGGAACTATTCCCACAAAGAAAGATGAAGCATTACTGCTTATGAATTTTTATTTTCCTTATTCTTTATTAATATGCTTTTAGCTTGTTCAGTTTGAGAATTACAGGATATTACAGTGCAAATATTTGTTCTTTTTCATCTTACTATTTTATTAATATTTATCTGATCTCAGAGTTCAGTATAATGTCTGCTCTAGAATTTGAAGGTAAGGATAGGGCTTCTTCTGTTTCCAGAATTTTCATACAGAAAAAAAAAAGGATATCAGAAACAGCTTTTTGTATCCTCAAATTTAAACTAGAGTGGGTACCTCATAGCCATTAAATGCTTTTCTGGAGAAATATTACAGTTGGTCCATGAAGTGACTCTAAAAATGCCAGCTCTAGAGAGCGTCCCTCAAAGATATTGGTTGCCAGGTTGGTTTTTAAATGAAACTTTCAAAACATGATGCAATGATTTATTTTTAATTAGAGAAAAATTAAAGTTTAGTGGTGTCATTATGGAGGAGTGAAGTTAAAGCAACATCTTTTTTTAATGCCCAAAGTATAATCCTGCTTATTTAACTTCTATGCAGAGTACATCACGAGAAACGCTGGGCTGCAGGAAGCACAAGCTGGAATCAAGATTGCCGGGAGAAATATCAATAACCTCAGACATGCAGATGACACCACCCTTAAGGCAGAAAGTAAAGAAGAACTAAAGAGCCTCTCGATGAAAGTGAAAGAGGAGAGTGAAAAAGTTGGCTTAAAGCTCAACATTCAGAAAACAAAGATCATGGCATCCGGTCCCATCACTTCATGGCAAATAGATGGGGAAACTGTGGCTGACTTTATTTTTCTGGGCTCCAAAATCACTGTAGATGGTGATTGGAGCCATGAAATTAGACGACGGTTACTCCTTGGAATGAAAGTTATGATCAACCTAGACAGCATATTAAAAAGCAGAGACATTACTTTGCCAACAAAGGTCCGTCTAGTCAAGGCTATGGTTTATCCAGTGGTCATGTATGGATGTGTGAATTGGACTGTGAAGAAAGCTGAGGGCTGAAGAATTGATGCTTTTGAACTGTGGTGTTGGAGAAGACTCTTGAGAGTCCCTTGGACTGTAAGGGTATCCAACCAGTCCATCCTAAAGGAAATCAGTCCTGGGTGTTCATTGGAAGGACTGATGATGAAGCTGAAACTCCAATACTTTGGCCACCTGATGTGAAGAGCTGACTCATTTGAAAAGACACTGATGCTGGGAAAGATTGAGGGTGGGAGGAGAAGGGGATGACAGAGGATGAGATGGTTGGATGGCATCACCAACTAAGTGGATGTGGCTTTGGCTGGACTCCAGGAGTTGATAATGGACAGGGAGGCCTGGTGTGCTGCGGTTCATGGGGTCACAAAGAGTCGGACATGACTGACCGACTGAACTGAACTGATAATCCTGCTTGGGATGGACATGTGCACACTGCTATATTTAAAATAGATAACCAACAAGGACCTTCTGTATAGCACATGGAACTTTGCTCAATGTTGTGTGGCAGCCTGGAGGGGAGGTGAGCTTATGGGAGAATGGATACATGTATATATACAACTGATGCCCTTTGCTGTCCACCTGAAAATATCACAATATTGTCAATCAGCTACACTACAGTATAAAATAAAAAGTTATTTTTTAAAGTATAATCTCATTATGGTTTCCTTCATCATCCAGTCTAACAAGTTACCAACAGTTTTGTTTTTTCATTATTGTTCCATAAATTATGAATATCCTCATGCTTCGCTTTAAGGATACCTTTGGAAAACTTGTGAAACAAAGCTATCAGAGTTGCATGATTTTATTTATAAGGATCAATTACAATGCTTTTCAGTATGTCTATAATTCCATCAAAGATATAGGCTTTGAACCACATATTCTAGTTCAAGTTTCTCTGTGTATAAACTTTGTGATCATGATTGCAATCTGTCTGTTCTTCATCATCAATATTACAAATAAAATCACTTAAATATGTGCCTACTTCTTGGGAGAACCAATAAATTAATCCATGAATCAGAACCTTGAAAGTTATTTAAGGTTTTACACATGTGAAGAATTGATGCTTTTGAACTGTGGTGTTGGAGAAGACTCTTGAGAGTCCCTTGGACTGCAAGGAGATCCAACCAGTCCATTCTAAAGGAGATCAGCCCTGGATGTTCTTTGGAAGGACTGATGATGAAGATGAAACTCCAATACTTTGGCCACCTGATGCGAAGAGCTGACTCTTGAAAAGACCCTGATGCTGGGAAAGATTGAGGGCAGGAGAAGGGGATGACAGAGGATGAGGTGGTTGGATGTCATCACCGACTCAATGGATGTGGGTTTGGGTGAACTCCGGGAGTTGGTGATGGACAGGAAGGCGTGGCGTGCTGCAGTTCATGGGGTCACAAAGAGTCGGACAAGACTGAGCGACTGCACTGTAAGAGGCTTCTAAGTAAGTAAGTGTTAGTTGCTCAGTTGTGCCCGACTCTTTGTGACCCCATGGACTGTAACTCGCCAGGCTCCTCTGCCCTTGGAATTCTCCAGGCAAGAATACCGGAGTGTGTTGCCATTCCCTGCTCCAGGGGATTTTCCCACCACAAGGATTGAACCTGGGTCTCCTGCATTGCAGGTGGTTTCTTTACCAACTGAGCCACCAGGGAAGCCCCTTTACTGCTATAATTATCTAAAAAAACAGTTATTCCAACTGGTTAGAGCCGAATATTCCTGAAACTAACAAATTAGGTTCCTTTTCCTAGAGAAATGGTTTGGTCATGAGCAACCTAGGAAATTTCTCTGAATCTCTGCTCAACTCCTATGTTTATGCTGTTGTCATTTGCTGGAATCAGGTGAGAAAATGCTGCACATTCAGTGCAAACTTTTTTACCTACTTGAAACAACTCAGGGTATATGCCCCATTGACAGCTTTTCAACAGCATCAGCTTTTCTGTAAACCTCAGCATCTTTTGGAATGCAGTGCTAAGTCCTAGCATTGGACAGAGTCTAGATTGACTAAGCTTATAGTTTACAATTTTGATTTCAGGCAGATTTAAATCAAACCATCCAACACATACACGTGCGCGCGCACGCACACACACACACACACTACTGAGGAAGATATGGGTTATAAACAGCCCTCATTCCAGAGCTTTTCATAAGCCTGTATTTAGAATTTACAACTTCCTCCTCAACTAGCCAGCCTCTTTTAATTTTCATTTATTTTCAATCGGGATCTCAGCCTGTTGCTACCCTCTGTTGAGTGAGGTGATCCAAATCTTTGTTTTAGATTTCTTGTTGGCCCCATCTGTAGAGAGTTGCTATAGAATTTCACTAACTTTTAGCACTGAACGAGATAGTTCTGGAATGTTATAAACCCTGGGTTGTACCTGTGTTCCTCCTTTCCCCACTAAATGGAAGCAATCCTATCTCACTCTGATGGTTGGGATCAATCATACCAGACATCACTGTTAAACCCTTTTTGTTCAGTTCAGCTGCTGGCATGAAATCCCAAATTGGCCAGCGGTAATTTAGCTTCCAATTTTCTAGAAGTAGGCACTGCTATGTCCACTGGGATGGTTTTCTCCCTGTGTAATGAAACGTCTGAACCAAAAGTCCAGAGTCATGGGGAAAGGAAGCAGATATTTTGAGTAGATGACTTTGTAATAGGAAGAGGTTATACCCCCGCTTCTATCACTCAGCTCCTGGATTTATGAATACTGGCTGCAGGAGAAACCATACCATAAATCAGTTGTGGTTCAAAGCATATTATCTTTATGTTGAGGTGCGTATATGCTAAGTCTCTTCAGTTGTTTCTGACTGTGAGACCCCATGGATTGTAGCACACCAGGCCCCTCTCTCCATGGGGTTCTCCAGGCAAGAATACTAGAGTGGGCTGTCATGCCCTCCTCCACGGGATTTTCCCAACCCAGGGATCGAAACCTGTGTCTCTTATATCTCCTGCAATGGCACGTGGTTTATTTACCACTAGTGCCACCCAGGAAGCCAACTCGAGGTATATCTGACAATTGTAACAGAGTCAGCCATCTCAAGGTAACATCTGACAATTGCCATCTCAAGGTGACATCTGACAATTGTACCATAACACAAACATTAAGCATTCTGTATGGTCAGGTGCTTCTGAGTTATTAATAAATGACCAACAAAAATGTGCATGAATACATTACCTTTATTTATTCCTTCCTTTATTTATGTGTTTGCATGCTTCTTTGTTAAATGGTAAAGGGAATTCCTAGGTGAACAACAAAGTTGAGTGGTACTATAACTAAATGGTGTCCTCTCAAAATTATGCTGAGGCCTTAACCTCTGTCATCCCCTTCTCCTCCTGCCCCCAATCCCTCCCAGCATCAGAGTCTTTTCCAATGAGTCAACTCTTCGCATGAGGTGGCCAAAGTACTGCAGTTTCAGCTTTAGCATCATTCCTTCCAATGAACACCCAGGGCTGATCTCCTTCACAATGGACTGGTTGGATCTCCTTGCAGTCCAAGGGACTCTCAAGAGTCTTCTCCAACACCACAGTTCAAAGGCATCAATTCTTCGGTGGTCAGCCTTCTTCACAGTCCAACTCTCACATCCATACACGACCACAGGGAAAACCATAGCCTTAACTAGATGAACCTTTGTAGGCAAAGTAATGTCTCTGCTTTTGAATATGGTATCTAGGTTGGTCATAATTTTCCTTCAAAGGAGTAAGTGTCTTTTAATTTCATGGCTGCAGTCACCATCTGCAGTGATTTTGGAGCCCAGAAAAATAAAGTCTGACACTGTTTCCACTGTTTCCCCATCTATTTCCCATGAAGTGATGGGACCGGATGCCATGATTTTCGTTTTCTGAATGTTGAGCTTTAAGACAACATTTTCACTCTCCACTGTCACTTTCATCAAGAGGCTTTTGAGTTCCTCTTCACTTTCTGCCATAAGGGTGGTGTCATCTGCATATCTGAGGTGATTGAAATTTCTCCCGGCAATCTTGATTCCAGCTTGTGTTTCTTCCAGTCCAGCGTTTCTCATGATGTACTCTGCATATAAGTTAAATAAACAGGGTGACAATATACCGCCTTGACGTACTCCTTTTCCTATTTGGAACAAGTCTGTTGTCCCATGTCCATTTCTAACTGTTGCTTCCTGATCTGCATAAAATTTCTCAAGAGGCAGATCAGGTGGTCTGGTATTCCCATCTCTTTCAGAATTTTCCACAGTTATTGTGATCCACACAGTCAAAGGCTTTGGCATAGTCAATAAAGCAGAAATAGATGTTTTTCTGGAACTCTCTTGCTTTTTCAATGATCCGGCAGATGTTGGCTATTTGATCTCTGGTTCCTCTGCCTTTTCTGAAACAAGCTTGAACATCAGGAAGTTCACAGTTCACATATTGCTGAAGCCTGGCTTGGAGAATTTTGAGCATTACTTTATAGCGTGTGAGATGAGTTCAATTGTGCAGTAGTTTGAGCATTCTTTGGCATTGCCTTTCTTTGGGATTGGAATGAAAACTGACCTTTTCCAGTCCTGTGGCCACTGCTGAGTGTTCCAAATTTGCTGGCATATTGAGTGCAGCACTTTCACAGCATCATCTTTCAGGATTTGAAATAGCTCAACTGGAATTCCATCACCTCCACTGGCTTTGTTCATAGTGATGCTTTCTAAGGCCCACTTGACTTCCCATTCCAGGATGTCTGGCTCTAGGTCAGTGATCACACCATCGTGATTATCTGGGTCATGAAGATCTTTTTTGTACAGTTCTTCTGTTTATTCTTGCCATCTGTTTTTAATATCTTCTGCTTCTGTTAGGTCCATACCATTTCTGTCCTTTATCCAGCCCATCTTTGCATGAAATGTTCCTTTGGTATCTCTGATTTTCTTGAAGAGATCTCTCATATTAGCAATCGTCTAATCAGGTTTCTTCTAAGCCTCTGACCACTTTATTGAAACCACAAATCAAAAATATCAATATCTCAAAACTTTACATAATTTCAAGCAAGGCTGGGATTTGCTTCAGTGAACTGGCAAGAGTGTCACTTCTGCTGCCAAAGAAGTCTAAGAGTGGATTGAGTTTTGGTATTCACAGTCTTCTGATTCCACATATAAGCCAATTTTATGAAGCTTATAGGTTCAGTTTTTCCATATCCCTAAATGTCCTTTGAGAGGCTATGAATTCAATTATCATCATAATTTGGCAACCCACAGAAGTAAACTCTGTGTCTTGGATTTGGCTCTTAGTCCAGTGGCTCTAAGAGATAAGGAAATCTTTCAGAGAAGCATAGGCAACTTCTGCTTTGCTGTCTGAATTTGAACAACCATAACAACATCAACAAGAACAACAAGGGGATTTAAACTTATCAAATTATTTTGCTAATATTTCCAATCCCACTAGAGAAACTCACTCTACTCTGCAGTCTTGAATTTTATTTCTGATGTTTGGCTCTCTAAACATTCTTTTCACTGGGTGCTTCTTTCAAGGGAGCACTGATAATAACATAATCGATTTGTCATTCCCTATTACACCCCACTCCAGTACTCTTGCCTGGAAAATCCCATGGATGGAGGAGCCTGGTGGGCTGCAGTCCATGGGGTCGCAAGGAATCGGACATGACTGAGCGACTTCACTTTCACTTTTCACTTTCATGCATCAGAGAAGGAAATGGCAACCCACTCCAGTGTTCTTGCCTGGAGAATCCCAGGGACGGGGGAGCCTGGTAGGCTGCCATCTATGGGGTCACACTGAGTTGTACACGACTGATGTGACTTAGCAGCAGCATTGCATATCAAGGCCTACCAGATACCCATCCATTAATGCTCAGTAGAATTTATTTTGTCATTGCCTTTAGTCTCAACTAAATATCAATAAACTCAGATATGAAGATGACACCACACTATGGCAGAAAGTGAAGAACTAAAGAGCCTTTTGATGAAAGTGAAAGAGGAGAGTGAAAAAGTTGGCTTAAAACACAACATTCAGAAAACGAAGATCATGGCATCCAGTCCCATCACTTCATGGCCAATAGACGGGAAATCAATGGTAATACTGACAGTCTTTATTTTCTTGGGCTCCAAAATCACTGCAGATGGTGATTGCAGCCACGAAATTAAAAGACGCTTGCTCCTTGAAAGAAAAGTTATGATCAACCTAGACAGCATATTAAATAGCAGAGACATTACTTTGCCAACAAAGGCCCATCTAGTCAAAGCTATGGTTTTTCCAGTAGTCATGTGTGGATGTGAGAGTTGGACTATAAAGAAAGCTGAGCACCGAAGAATTGATGGTTTTGAGATGTGGTGCTGGAGAAGACACTTGAGAGTCCCCTGGACTGCAAAGAGATCCAACTAGTCCATCCTAAAGTTCAGTCCTGGTTGTTCACTGGAAGGACTGATGTTGAAGCTAAACTCCAATATTTTGTCCACCTCATCAGAAGAGCTAACTCATTGGAAAAGACCTTGATGCTGGGAAAGATTGTGGGCAGGAGGAGAAAGGGACAAAAGAGGATGAGATGGCTGGATGGCATCACTGAGTCAATGGACATGAGTTTGAGTAAACTCTGGGTGATGGTGATGGATAGGGAGGCCTGGTGTGCTGCAGTCCATGGGGTGGCAAAGAGTTGGACACGACTGAATGACTGAAATGAACTGAACTTAGTCTCAACTGACTCTAAAAAACATACCCTGGATTCTCTTTATTTTTCTGAATATCTTTGACTCACAATATTTCCTGCTGCCAAGCCCTGTGGTTACCTTATTGGATGCATTAAACAGATGAAGACCTTAATTAAAGAACACAGGGCATTAAAAGAACATTTAGGAAGGCTACAGAATCAGATAAGGGAAATAAGCAGGGATGGGGTGAGTGGGGTCATAGCCAGGGTCACAGTAGAACCATGCTGCCAACTGGCCTGGTGCTGATAATGCCAATTACGAGCTACCAAATTTGCATTGCTTCCATCACCCCACTGTCTCTAGAAATTTGTTCTCATTTTTGACACTCTGGTCCTAGAATGCCAATGTATCTGCTGCACCATTTCTGTTTTTAAGCAAATATCTAGTGAAAAACCTGCAAAGGGATTACCTGCTTAGCAAGAGGGACTGGGAAGTCACTGTCAGCTGCAAGAGACAGTATGTTTTTCCCTATCATTAACCCACATGGTTTACTTCTCATGTCACCCATATAACTAAGTCATGTTTGACTCTTAGCAACCCGATGAACTACAACATGCCAGGCTCCTCTGTCCTTCACCATCTCCCTGAGTTTGGTCAAATTCATGTCCATTGAGCCAGTGAGGCTCTCTAACCATCTCATCCAGTCTCCTTTTACCCTCAATCTTTCCCAGCATCAGGGTCTTTTCCAATGAGTCAGTTCTTCATATCAGGTGGCCAAAGTATTGGAGCTTCAGCTTCAACATCAGTCCCTGCAATGAATATTCAAGGTTGGTTTCCTTTAGGATTGACTGGTTTAATCTCCTTTCTGTCCAAGGGACTCTTAAGAATCTTCTCCAGCACCACAATTCAAAAACATCAATTCTTTGGTGCTCATCCGTCTTTTTGGTCCATATCTTGCATCTGTATGTGACTAATGGAAAAAACATAGCTTTGATTATGTGAACTTTTGTTGGCAAAATGATGTACCTATATATTAATATACTGTCTAGGTTTGTCATAGCTTTCCTTCCAAGGAGCAAGTGTCTTTTAATTTGTAACTGCAGTTTCTGTCCACAGTGATTTTGGAGCCCAAGAAAAGAAAATCTGTCACTGCTTCTACTTTTTTCCCTTTTATTTGCCAAGAAATTATGGGACCAGATGCCATGATCTTAGTATTTTTAATGCTGAGTTTCAAGTCAACTTTTTCAATGCCCTCTCTCACCCTCATCAAGAGGCATTTTTTAGTCCCTCTTCACTTTCTGCATTTGTTTTATGGACATATAAAACTGATTGGCTAACAGAGCACTCATTCCTGTCTCCTTTTACTTGATCATTTCCTCTAAGTATTTTCAGTCCTAGCTTCTTTTTGAATTAGAAGTTGTCATCTGAAATCTTTTCAGCCAATGAGACATATATTCAATTATGCTGATGGATTTCTGGGGATGTTTCTGCTTTTCCTGATAATAATGATGGTTCCAAGTGAGGTCCCTGCCTTGCTTTGAATGTAGGAATAGGGCCTGCAGCTGTAGCAATCATTTTGGACGGTCACAAGAATAGAAAAATTACAAAGATACAAACACTGATAATTTTGAACCAGTGACTCAATGCCAGGAAAAACAAAGTATAGACTTCTTGCAATATAAGAAAAATAAACCCTATTTGCTCAGTTCTTTGAACTCAGGTTTCATATTACTTGAAGCTGAACACATTTTAACAAGTACAGTGGAGAATTCCCCAGATCCTGAACCACCAAAAATAAATAAATGTCATTTTTATTTCAAACACTGAATATAGTTAAATGGGTACTGACTTATCCAAGTTTACATCTGAAATTGTTATTAAGAATATTTACAAATTTGGGTCAATAGCGTGTTAGTTGATGACAACTTTTTCCAAATTCCTTTAGAAATCTAATCCATAACATACATACTTTTCCTTTTAAACTCATATAGGCTCATATGGATAATTGTGTATATTTTTTAAATTTACTTTTTATTTCATGATCAAACACAAGCAGTGCTTCATGTTTTCCCCCAGCAAGTAAGTAGATAAGATTAAATGTAACTAACAGATCTTTTAACATAAAGTAATATCTAACAGATGATGATAGCAATCTACCTCTCTGACACACAGCTAAGATAATCACAATTCAAGACTCTACGTGACAATAATAAATCTGTGTAAAAATTACAAAGTTCAAGTGCCACAAGGCAAGCTTAATATATTTATATGCTAAATTTTTGACACCATTGCCAAACCAGTTGCAGTCGAAATTACTTCTGGGAGCAGATAGGTAACAGAGATGAGGCCAGGTAAAACGATGCGTGTGTACATTGAGACAGTGGCTGTACCTAAAAGGAATCAAAAGCAGAAACTCCACCAGAGAAGAAGTCCGTCAGGTCCAGCCCAGGAGCCCATGCATGAATGCAATGCACCAGTCAGCTCTTCCAATTGTCCACAGAAGCTGAACACTCCAGATTCCTAGGTCAGTGTTTAAGGTTTTTCAATTTTATTCAATTAAACTACCATTTTATCAAAATCTTTATGTTATTTTGGGTCAATAACTTGTGACTTGACCTCATGGAAAGACCCTGAGTAGGGTCCTTGTCTTTTAAAGCTAGGGAAAGTTATATTATTTAAAACAACATATACACACAGAGGATAATAAACATAAGTAAATATTTTAAAATATTTAATAAAAATGTTTTGCCTTCAGGAATTTCCTGGAAGAAGTAATTACTAAGGAAAGCAGGCTGGCTTTGCTATTAGTAGTATATTAATTGGTATATTATGTGTAAACAATACATTTTCAAAACAACTTTTTTTTACTTCCAACTAATAAAGTACTAATGATATTATATTTGCTCATTATTTTTATTATTAGAGTAGTGTTAGTAACAAACCCCAAGTCCTAATAACATAAATTATTTTTGTATTTCTGTTATATCTACTTGACTGAAAGTCAGAGATGAGTATTTCATTTATACTGTCATCCAGGGACCAAGTCTAACAAAGTCTCCACAATTTTCAACATGTGACTTATCTGGAAATTTTTATTTACTCAAAAGAAGCAATGAATGTTTTTTGGGCCAAGATTGATTATACTCTCATTCATTCACTCTATGCTCTCTTATTTAGAATTGAATCACAATATTTCAACTGGGATATAAGAAGGATATTAAGATATATACAATGATTGGACTATGGCTTTAAAGCAATAAGCTTACATAAAAGTAAGGCAACATGAATTGCCAGTGAATATTTTGCCATTACTGACACACAGTTTTAGATTATATTGACTACATATTTTTACTTCCACTGGCATTCTTACCCTATACTTTTGGCTACATTGGCAATTAATTTATATAATTCAATAAAAATGTTTTTTTTCACTAGTTATACTGTAGTAATTTTGCTGAATTATAATATTTATATACATTGGTTATATGTCATTTTCCCAACCATGTCCCATTCAATTCATTTGATTCAATTGGCTTTACCAATATTTTATTGATTACCTACTATGTTCCAAATATTGTGATGGTTTCAAGAGAAAAAGAAATGGGTAAAAATACCTGGGATTTTTGCAGTTGTGGTGGAATATGTATGCATTCATCTCTATGATCACTTCAAATACCACTAAAATGAGAGTGACTAAGACTAAACTATATATACGAAGATATAAAGAATGGAGGGAGGTAACAGTGAATTCTTTTGGAAGAGTGAAAAACATGTAGAGATGTGGTAACTGACAATGCACCTCAGAAGACAAACATAAGTCACTGCATAGAGTGGGACTCCAAGTCATACAGATTTTGAAAATGTAGAACATGGTGGATTCATGTTGATGTAAAATGAAGATCATGGCATCCGGTCCCACCACTTTATGGGAAATAGATGGGGAAACAGTGGAAACAGTGTCAGACTTTATTTTTCTGGGCTCCAAAATCACTACAGATGGTGACTGCAGCCAGGAAATGAAAAGACGCTTACTCCTTGGAAGGAAAGTTATGACCAACCTAGATAGCATATTCAAAAGCAGAGACATTACTTTGCCAACAAAGATTCATCTAGTCAAGGCTATGGTTTTTCCAGGGGTCATGTATGGATGTGAGAGTTGGACTGTGAAGAAGGCTGAGCGCCGAAGAATTGATGCTTTTGAACTGTGGTGTTGGAGAAGACTCTTGAGAGTCCCTTGGCCTGCAAGGAGATCCAACCAGTCCATTCTGAAGGAGATCAACCCTGGGATTTCTTTGGAAGGAACGATGCTGAAGCTGAAACTCCAGTACTCTGGCCGCCTCATGCGAAGAGTTGACTCATTGGAAAAGACTCTGATGCTGGGAGGGATTGGGGACAGGAGGAGAAGGGGACGACAGAGGATGAGATGGCTGGATGGCATCACTGACTCGATGGACGTGAGTCTGAGTGAACTCCGGGAGTTGGTGATGGACAGGGAGGCCTGGCGTGCTGCGATTCATGGGGTCACAAAGAGTCAGACACGACTGAGTGATGGATCTGATCTGATCTGATGGCAAAACCAATACAATATTGTGAAGTAATTAGCCTCTAATTAAAATAAATAGATTTAAATTAAAAAAAAAGAAAGTACAATCATTTTAGAAGACGAGGAAAATGCCTCATTATAACAGCAAGGGACAAAGTAAAAATCTATAAGAAATAGACCCTCCCAAAGGTAACCTTCATTTTGTGCCCTTTTCCCACAAATCAGGTATCCACCTCTGGGAATACATTTGTACACACACACACACACACACACACACAGAATGAAAGATCTTTAAAATTTAAGGACACAAGGAAAACAGAGGCATGAAGGAGATTTCACACAGAAAATGAGGATTCAGTGAAAATGCGCAAACTACCAGACAATGACAACTCACACCCTTTTATCTGGATGTGTTCTCACAATTCCTGCAGCAAGTTCACCTTTTCTTCAACAGTAGAGTAGCAGATTCATTCTTGGAGAGGCTGAAGAACCAAGGGAGAAAAATCACAGGTAATTTTGTCTTGAGTATGGGGGATTCCGTATGAAAAGTATGAAAATTCAGGATCTTCCTACAATGAGGGCCACCAGTTAATATGCCTTAGTAAAGTCGCTCAGTTGTGTCTGACTCTTTGCGACCCCATGGACTGTAGCCTGCCAGGCTCCTTCGTCCATGGGATTTTCCAGGCAAGAGTATTGGAGTGGGTTGCCACTTCCTCCTCCAGGGGATCTTCCCAGCCCAGGAATTGAACCCAGGTCTCCTGCATTGCAGGAAGACACTTTACTGTCTGAGCCACCAGGGAAATCCAAATATGATTTACACCTGGACAAAGAGTTCTAAAAACAGTCAAGCCTCCTAAGACATGAAAGACAAAATCCAACATTAATTGACATGATAAAGCAACCTCATAGGAGACACAAGCCAGGGGGTAGAAGAACAGTTCAATTCAACTATAAGGGGTATCCTGAGAGGTATAAAAGAATAGAGTGTTGTTTTCTTTTATTTTTATTTTTGACCATGCTTGTGTGCAAAGCATGTGGAGTCTTAGTTCCCCAATCAAGGATTGAACCCACACTTCCAGCATTGGAACCATAGAGTCTTAATCACTGGACCATCAGGGAAGGATCACTTAATGTCTTTATGTCTAACTTGTGAAATGATCTCATAGTGCACCTATGAAGATTACATTAATGAGAGTGTGTGTTTGCACAGATGCCAAGTAGCTTCAGTCATGTCCAGCTCTTTGTGATGCTATGGACTGTAGCCTGCCAGGCTCCTCTGCCCATGAGATTCTCCAGACAAGAATACTGGAGTGGGTTGCCATGACCTCCTTTGGGGGATCTTCCCAACCCAAGGTTAGAACCCACATCTCCTGTGTTTCCTGCACTGGCACGCAGGTTCTTTACCACTAGCACCCCCTGATTAATGAAGCTGATTAATGAGTGTATACTAGAATAATGCCAGGCATATAAAAATGCAACATAAATGCTATCTGTTATTTTGAAAGGAAAAGTGTGAACTACATGTTTACAATTTTTAAGACTGAGGACAGTGCTCAAATTAAGTTAATTTTACAATCTGAGAATGAAATCAAGAAAACAATTCTATTTACAATAGCATCAGAGTATTAAAACATTTACAAAAAAAAAAAAAAAAAACAACAATGGAAGCATAGAACTTGTACACCAAAAAGCAGAAAACATTTCTGAAAGAAATTAAGTAATTAAACAAATGGAAAAATATCCATGCCCATAGATTGGAAGATACAACATGGCTAAGATGGAAAAACTTTCCAAATTGCTCAACAATGCCTATCAAAATTTGTTTCTTTTTTTTTCATAAACTTACTAACCAATAGTAAAATTCAAGCAAATGAAAGTGGTCTAGAATTGCAAAAATAATATTAAAGAGAAAAGAACAAAGTTGGAGGACTCAGACTTAAAATTTCAAAGCTAACTGTAGATATACAGCAATCAAGAGAGTGTGATACTGGAAGAAGAACAAGCTAAAAAGATAATTGAACTAGAACTGGCAACATACCTATAAATCCTACATTTAGTGTCAGTTGGTTTTTGACCAGGGTGCTGAGACAATTCAATGAAGGAAAGAAGAATATTTTCAACAAATGTTGGTAGGACAACTAGACACTGACATGTGAAAGAGTGAAGTGGAGCCCTTACCTAATTTTATATATATCTCATATAAACATGAACTCAAAATAGACAGTAAATTAAGCATATAAGGTAAACTATGAGATTCTTAGAAGCATAGGAGGAAATCTTCTTGGCATTCATTCAGGAAATATTTTTTATGACACTAAAAGTGCAAACAACAACAAAAAATGAGATAAATCAGATAAATCAGAATCCAGAAGCATTTCAAAAATTTGTGCTGCTGAAGATACCATCAAGAAAATAAAATGACAAGCCATAACAATGAAGCAAAATTTTGCATATCACATTTTATTGGAAAAATACTTCTAGAATATATAGATGACACGAGTCAATGATAAGAAGACAACTTAATTTAAAGATAGACAAAGGACCTGAATAGATATTGCACCAAAAGATATTCAAATGGCTACAAATCACATGAAAAGGTACTCAAAGGTATTAGTCACTGCATGCTGAGTGCTCAGTCACTTCAGTTGTGTACGACTCTTTTTGACCCCATGGACTATAGCCCACCAGAGTCCTCTGTCCATGGGATTCTCCAGGCAAGAATACTGGAGTGGGTTGCCATGCCCTTCTCCAGATACTCGTCCTGACCCAGGGAGAGAACATACAACTCTTGCATCTCCTGCATTGCAGGCAGTTTCTTTACCCACTGAGCCACCTGGGAAGCCCTGGGAAATGCAAATCAAAACCATAATGAGATACCTTATCATAATCACATATGGTTGGATGATAACAAGTGCTGTGGAGAATGGGGAGCAATTAGAACACTCATACATTGTTGTGGGTGAGACTGTAAAATGTTGCAGCAACTATGGAAACCAGCTTGACAGTTCCTAAAACTGTTGAATATAGATTTGCCACGTCTAGGTACATGCCCAAGATAATGAAGACTTATATATTAAAAAAGTGTAAGGTAATGTACATAGCAAGATTATTCTTAGTAGCAAAAGTGTGGAAACAACCCAAATGAACATCAACTTAATGAATGGGCAAATCAAATACGATATATCCATTCAGTGGAATATTATTTGGCAATGAGAAGAAATAAAGGATGCATGGTACAATATGAATAAACCATGAAAACATTATTGTTGAATGAAAGGAGCTATGCAGAAAAGTTCACAATTGTGTGATTCCGTTATACAAAATACCTGTAATAGAAAGTCCATTGAGAAAAGAGGATAGAATTGTGCTTTTCAGAAACTTGGAGCAGAGGATAATGGAGAGTGAATGCTAATGAGTGTAGTTTCTTGCGTGGTAGTGAAGATGTTTTAAAATTAGATAGCAGTGATGGCTGCACAAATCTGTGAATAAAGAAAAAAAAAAAACCCGCAGACTTTAAGGAGTGAATTTCATGGTATGTAAATTATAGCACAATAAAATTGATGTAATAAAATAGTTTACAAATTAGATTAATCTTATTAGAATGGAAAAAAAAAAACAACAATGCCAAGACATCTTGAAATAGAAGAGACACAGAGAGAGAGGAAGAAAGGGAGCAGTGAGGAATTTGAAGAAGAAAGAATCCTAAGTACAAGTAAGGAATTATGGATGATTGGTGATTTGAATTAAAGGCACAGGAATGTTCTTAGAAGACTCAGACCGTACATTATGCAAGGACATTTATCCGGTGTATATTCACCATAGAGTATAAATAAATTGATGGTGAAAGAGTGGGTCTAGATGCTAGAAATTAAGAGATGGATGGAACTTTACTACAAACAAAAGAGGCCTTTGATATAATCATGTTGGGACATCTCTTGAGTGTAAGGACAATGTGAAGCCCCATGATGTATGTTCTGGTTCTGCATTAACTTGTGAATTCAGGAACGTGACAATTTTCATCCACATACTGTATTTGCTCTTTAATTCCATTTGTGTGTATATCACATAAACCAGTCAGCAATAACATAGAAATTAATCACTAGCTCCAAATAATTTGTTAAAATGAGAATACACTTGAGCAACTCAAATACCTTTTTGAAATGCAAAAATCATATTCAATATTAACACTGTTCTTTTTGTATTTATTATCTTATTAATTTTAGTAGTAGTATGATGATGGCATAAAATGCTTTATGAGCTGTAGTCCCCTCTGCTTGTTTCCTTTGATTCTATTATCTTCCCTCTGAATTACAACTTTATTTGTTATTTTTCTATCATTTCAATTTAAATAATTAGATTTACTTCACTGCAAGTCTACAGGATTACTCATTGAAGTAAATTCTTCAAGGGATTATTATAGGCTCATTGTTCTACAATCACATTATTAATCTATACTTTTCCTACATAAAGCAGGTTTTAAAAAGTGTCATATGATATTTACAATATCTATTACTTATCTTCAGGTTAAATTGTGATTTGCGCTTATCTGATTACCTCTAATTCTATCTATTTAAGTATGTTTTCTTCAGATTAATCTAGAAGACTAGACTTTAGGTAACTAACCAAGTAAATGAAGCAAAATATAGTTTTAAATTAAATAGTGTTAATATTACATATGTAACATTTCTTTTTCCTTCTCCTTTTCTTTCTCCTCTTCTCCGCCCCTCTTTTTTTTCTTCTTCAACTATATCTTAAAAGAGGTAAATGAGCCTCATTTCATGTGTGAAAGCATTTATAAGCATTCTCTTTATGCCATAGTCTCTTCAACTGAACTTCAGAGTTTTCCCTGAGAAAAACACTGAGATGCTTTTCATGAAACATAGTCAGTTCTACTAAGATGCTGATACTCTTGCTTTTGTTGATGGTATCTCGTATCTCTCTGGAGTATATTCCTAAACATGACACAGATTCATCAGAGATATTTTTCTGTAATAGTTCATGTGCTATTTGCCCTCTGGATTCAGTAATTGATTCCATCATTAATGAATAAATACAGCCAAAGAGAGAAGAATAAAATGTTCTTGAAAGACATTCAGGTGAACATTGTCTGAAGTGGTGGACACTATTTAGCACAAATGCTTATACAACACTTGTCATGTGCCAGACATCATTCTAATGTTTTTATAAACCTTTACTCAGTGATTTTACAAATCCTTGCTCACATAACCTTCAAAATAAATCTGCAGGATAGGTATTAATATTGCCATAACAATTTGGCACATGAAGAAACTGAGGCCCATACGAGGTGAATTAAATAGCTGTTCAGTGGCAAATTCAGGATGCTCTGCTGTCTCTAAGACGGACACCCATGCGCTTCCTTTGGTGGGTGCTGTGTTGTCTCTCTAGAAGGCCTGTCCAGTTGCACACTCCTCTTATCTTGGAATGGGTCAGTGATCAGAAGAGATGGCCAAGAACTGAGGACACTTCCTGCTTTTATGCTAGGCACAAACACGTCTTCCAGGAGAACGTTTCTCAGATAAACATACCCTTCTCTCCCGCTCAGGCTAAACTAATTGAGCTTTCCCAGATCCTTCCTCAAAGTCAATGGTTATTATATTAACAAGCAGCAAAATTATAAGAAAGACTTTGCTCTTGAATAATTCAGTCATAAGTCTAAGAATGTTGGAGAACAAAATAACAGTTTTTTTTCATAATATTAAGCACAGAGACTCTGAGATCCTCAAGTGTCAGGATTATTGACTTATTAATATTTGTGTCCTATGTTAAAGATGTAACAAAGTGAATGATATATAAAAAATAGGAGATAAATAGTTGATGATGGATTGCCTGATGTAAAGAAGGGAAAAAAAGGAAGGAAAGAAGAAAGAAAAGAAGGAATTACCAAAATATGTGGTTTAAAAGTTTGTTTCTTATCATATCCCAAATAAAGGGGACAGTTAATTTCCCATTTATTTTAGAATTTTCAAGTATTCCTTAGCATTTTCAAATACACACTTTGCCATATAGGTACTAACACTTCCCTATATTTCGAAATCATATTCTTCTCTAGACTCAGTACTACTAAAAGCATTTCATATCTACTTCGTGCATTCAGTTTCACAGCATTTCCTATTTTAACATTTACTAATTTGGAATGTCTTTCACCATATGCTCAGTTGATAAAGAATCTGCCTGCAAGGAAGGAGACCTGGGTTTGATCCCTGGGTTGGGAAGATCCCCTGGAGAAGGGAAAGGCTACCCACTCCAGTATTCTGGCCTGGAGAATTCCATGGACTGTATAGTCCATGAGGTCGCAAAGAGTCAGACATGACTGAGTGACTTGCACTTCACCATATTGGGAACTGCTTAATAGTAACAGGATATTAGGGCTTCCCAGGTGGCTCAGGGCTAAATAATCTGTCTGCCTGTACGGAGATGCAGGAGATGTGGTTCGATCCCTGGGTCCAAAAGATACCCTGGAGGAGGGCATGACAACCCACTCCAGTATTCTTGCCTGGAAAATCCAATGGACAGAGGAGCCTGGAGGGCTACAGTCCACGGGGTCGTGAAGAGTTGAACATGACTGAGTGACTGAGCGTGCACACAGCAGAATATCGACTATCCTTACTATCTTACTCTAGGGAGAAAATAAAGATAAAGTATTGAAACTCTATCTATATTCTTTCCTGGAAAAAATAATTAAAAGTATAAAAATCAGCAGACACCTCCTAAGAAAAACAGAAAGCAGATAAGGATTTCCACTCTTTTCATAGTCTTCACAAATGTGTATATGAGGCA
The DNA here is from genome assembly GCF_029407905.1 of Bubalus kerabau. Classification (NCBI taxonomy): domain Eukaryota; kingdom Metazoa; phylum Chordata; class Mammalia; order Artiodactyla; family Bovidae; genus Bubalus; species Bubalus kerabau. The sequence goes on along the minus strand of NC_073633.1, from coordinate 103,733,474 downwards.
CTTAATTTGTGGTCTCAATATTTTGATCTAATTCCCTGTATTTGCATCTCTGGCGCCTGGAATGTCATTGCCCACTGAATAACCTCAGCAAAACCACACGCCGCAAGCTGTCTGCAGACTCGGCAGAATGTGAGAGCCATCAGTGGGTCCTGCCTCAGATGCTGGCAGCATACGTAATGCTCTTGAGAAAGCAATTATTCCATCATTTAATTCATCATCTTCTTCCTGTTGCATAGTATCCCTCAACCTTCACAATTTAGAGTGATTCTTGTCACCTGAGACTCGCCCATACAAGATCTAGTCATTTTATTTTTTTTAATTTTTATTTTATACTGGTGTAGAGTTGATTAACAATGTTGTGGCATTTTCAGGTGTCCAGCACGGTGATTCAGTTATATATATATATATATATATATATTACATATATCTATTGTTCAAATTCTTTCCCCATTTAGGTTATTACAGAGTATTGAGCAGAGTTCCCTGGGCTATGGAGTAAGTCCTTGTTGGTTATTTATTTATTTAAAAAATGATTTACTTTAACTGGAGGCTAATTGCTTTACCACATAGTGGTAGTTTTTGCCACACACCGACATGAATCAGCCACAGGTACACGTGTGTCCCCCGATCCTGAATCCCCCCTACCAACCCCTTCCCCACCCCAACCCTCTGGGTTGTCCCGGAGCACCGGCTTTGAGTGCCCTGCTTCATGCGTCGAACTTGCACTGGTCATCTGTTTTACATATAGTGTAACCATGTGATTTAGGAATTGCCAAACCCCAGGAATTTTAAAGCTTATCAGTTGGGTTGTTTAGTTTATATTGCACACCACACAAGACAGAGTCTCATATAGTCACACACATGCTTCATTATCATGTATACATGGCCAAAGGGAACATACTGAAGCCTGAGAGATAAGAATCCAGGTAGTTGTCCTATTCAATAATGAAAATGCTTATAATGCCATTCAATATCATTTACTCATAGTCTATAAAGTTCCTTACCATTAAATTTCTTTCTTTTTATTTCTTTGTATCTTTCCTTTATGCTGTGTCCTGTTCCTTATACCTCTCCCAACTCAGTATTTGCTGCCTAACTACCAACCCACTTGGAGAGGACGAAAACAAAACAGAGCCACACTATAGTTAATTTTCATCAACAAAATGTTTCAACCTGGCATATGTATGAAATGATACATTTTATCTGTACATATTTCTGTGTTACAATTAGTTTGTAAAAGATACCGGAAGCCACTTTTCATACAGTTTTTTTTTCATATGCATCAACTCACATTTACTATACAAAATAGAGAAATGATTCAAACATAGTCCAAAGTTTAGACAAAGTCTAACAGTTTGATGCCAGTGAGAATTGAGTCTTTTTAAAGATTAGTGAAAAAAACTTTATAAGATCTCCCTCCTTCCATCTCTTCCTAAATGTTCTCTGCTGGAGACTGAGCTACTCAATGATAATATAATAATGAACTATTTGGATAGGACTTGGTTTCCATGTAGTTAACTGTTTAGTGAAAGAAGGAAATAAAGAATTGCAGAGGAGTGTGCTATCAACAAAGTCAGAGAATAAATAACAAGTATGATAAGACAAGAGAGAAAGCTCTTAGACATACTTCATGATGCTCTGGTGCATGAATGCCTTCGCACCTGAACAGTCAGAAAATAGCTTCATAGAAATCATGGACTGCAGAACTGGAAATCATAATTGAGCTTCATTATCCATCATCACAGCCCAAGTTCATCTTGCTGCTGTCATGTATGTCACTGTGGGGATAACTGTTTTACTATGTACGTAGCATCTGATCAGAGATGAAAGAGAAGAAGATGGAAAAATCAGTTTATCACTTATTGGTATGGTTCTTCCTTGACCCAAAGAATCCCCTGGAGTACTAGGATAATGGCTGTCTCTGAGCCTTAGGAGAAGAATTTCTTAAAGGATCTCTGGTTAAGAAATGTGGGAAGGCCAGATAATTGATCATGCAGGAACAGCTGTCTGATCACATGCCATATCATTTTCAATCCTACCTGTCACAAAGACTCTATCTTACCTGCCATTCAACTTGAACAAGACTTTTCACAGCTTTAGAACTTGACACTGAACTAGACTTCAATGGTTTCCAAGGACATTATAGCGAAATTGGTAACGAGACCACTTTAATCAGGCCACACCCAAGCCATTTGTCCAAGAACACGATATCTAGACTATATATATATATATATATATATATACTATATATAAAGAAAAAAGGCTTAGATAATAATGTTAAGAGTTATGTTGTTGGTTAATTCAGATGAAGTCTATTTGCATGTAGTAATAAAGTTCTAATAAGAGAATTGTCACTTGTGAAACTTCTACCTGATAATAGAAAGTATCTAATATGCATTATCTTACTAAATTCCTAAAACACTCTTTACAATAGGTATTTTATCCCTGTTTTACAGTTATGGAGACTAGAAGCTCAGAGAGTTTTGCCTATGAGGAATGCAGCTGGCAGCTAATAGTCTTTAGGTATAAATTCATACTGGTAATTACAAGGTCCATTTTCTTATTACTACACAAAGCTGCCTTCTTGAAGAGGTATTTGTTATATATATATATATATTTTTTTTTTCATCAAGGAAGTTATGATCTAATAATAGAAATAGGACCTGTAAATGAATGTAAATCAGCTTGCATTTACCAAATACCTCTGTGGACAGCATACTACGGAGTTTATAAAAATAATTACAGGACTGTCCCTGCACTTAAGGACAGCTTCTTAAACATCAAAGCCACAATGAACTATCACCTTATGCCTGTCATTCAGTCGCTAAGTCATGTTCAACTCTGCAACTCCAAGAACTGCAGCATGCCTGGCTTCCTTGTCCATCACCATATCCTGGGGTTTACTCAAACTCATGTCCATTGAGTCAGTGTTGCCATCCAACCATCTTATCCTCTGCTACCCTCTTCTGCTCTTGCCTTCAATCTTCCCAAGAAACATGTTGTTTTTCCAATGAGTCAGCTCTTCGCATCAGGTAACCAAAGTATTGGAGCTTCAGCATCAGTCTTTCCAATGAATACTCAGAGTTAATTTCCTTTAGGATTGACTGGTTTGATCTTCCTACCATCCAAGGGACTCTCAAGAGTCTTCTCCAACACCACAGTTTGAAAGCATCAACTCTTTGGTACTCAGTCTTCTTTGTGGTCCACTTTCACATCCATACATGACTATCCATACATAGCTTTGACTAGACAGACCTTTTTTGGCAAAATAATGTCTCTGCTTTTTAATCTGCTGTCTCACTTTGTCATAGATTTTCTTCCAATGACCAAGCATTTTTTAAAATTTCGTGGTTGCAGAGACTGCAGTGATTTTGGAGCCCAAGAAAATAAAGTCTGCCACTGTTTCTATTCTTTCCCCATCTATTTGCCATGAAGCGATGGGACTGGATGCCACGATCTTAGTTTTTTTTTTTTTTTTTAATTTTTTAAATTTTATTTTATTTTTAAACTTTACAAAATTGTATTAGTTTTGCCAAATATCAAAATGAATCCGCCACAGGTATACATGTGTTTAATATTGAGTTTAAAGCCAGCTTTTCACTCTCCTCTTTCACCCTCATCAAAGGTTCTTTATTTCCTCTGCACTTTCTGTCATTAAAGTGTTATCATCTGCATATAAGAGACTGTAGATGTTTCTCCCAGCAATCTTGATTTCAGCTTATGCTTCATCAAGTCCAGCATTTCACATGATGTACTCTGTAAGTTAAATAAGCAGGGTGACAATATACAGCATTGATGTACTTCTTTTCCAATTTTGAAGCACTCTGTTGTTCCATATCCATTTCTAACCATTATTTCTCGTTCCGCATATAGGTTTCTCAGGAGACAGGTAAGGTGGTCTGGTATTCCCACCTATTTAAGAATTTTCCAGTTTGTTGTGATACACACAGCCAAAAGGATAAGTAACAATAAATGGTGAAAATGTGAAAAAAAATGGAGCCCTTATACACTTCATGGCAAATAGATGGGGAATCAGTGGAAACAGTGACAAACTCTATTTTGGGGGGCTCCAAAATCACTGCAGATGGTGACTGCAGCCATGAAATTAAAAGATGCTTGCTCCTTGAAAGAAAAGTCATGACCAACCTAGACAGCATATTAAAAAGCAAAGACATTACTTTGCTGACAAAGGTCCATCTAGTCAAGGCTATGATTTTTCCAGTAGTCATGTGTGGATGTGAGAGTTGGACTATAAAGAAAGCTGAGCACTGAAGAATGGATGCTTTTGAACTGTGGTCTTGGAGAAGATTCTTGAGAGTCCCTTGGACTGCAAGGAGATCCAACCAGTCCACCCTTAAGGAAATTAGTCCTGAATATTCATTGGAAGGACAGATGCTGAAGCCAAAACTCCAATACTTTGGCCACCTGATGTGAAGAACTGACTCACTTGAAAAGACCCTGACGCTGGGAAAGATTGAAGGCAGGAGAAGGGGATGACAGAGGATGAGATGGTTGAATGGCATCATCTACTCAATGGACATGAGTTTGAGTAAACTCTGGGAGTTGGTGATGGACAGGGTGGCCTGGCGTGCTGCAGTCCATGGGGTCGCAAAGAGTCAGACACGACTGAGTGACTGAACTGAACTGAACTGTACTCTGTTGGTGGGAATGTAAATTGGTACAGCCACTAAGGAAAATGATTTGGACATTCCTTAAAAACAATAAAAATAGAGCTAATGTATGATTCATTAATCCTACTTCTGGGTATGTATGTGAAGAAAACAAAATTCTTAAATTGAAACAATATGTACATCCCCCACATTTACTGTGGCGCTATTCATAGAGGCCAGGATTTGGCAACATCTTATATGTTCATCAATAGACAACAAAGGGACAACAAATAGATAATGAAAATGTGATTATATATAATAATATATATACATATAAATACATATATTTAATATGTTGTGTGCTTGCTTAGTTGCTCAGTCTTGTCCAACTCTAAGACCCATGGATGGGAGCCTGCCAAGGTTCTCTGTGCATGGGATTCTCCAGGCAAGAATACTGGTGTGGATAGCCATTCACTGCTCCTAGGGATTCTTCCTGACCTAGGGGTAGAACCCAGGTTTCTTGTATTATGGATGGATTCTTCACTGTCTGAGCCACCAGGGAAACACAATATGTTATACAGGTATGTGCATATATAATATATATGTGTGTGCATATATAATATATAAATATGTATATATGTATTGGAGAAGGAAATGGCAACCCACTCCAGTGTTCCTGCCTGGAGAATCCCAGGGATGGCAGAGCCTGGTGGGCTGCTGTCTATGTACAGGTGTGTGCAAATATAATAAAATGTATATGGATGTGTTTATGACTATATATATAATACATATATATATATACACACATATATAAATATATATGTGTAGGGCTTCCCTGGTGCCTCAGGGAAAAAACCTTGGTAAAAAAATCTGTCTGCAATGCAGGAAATCCTGGTCTAATCCCTGGATTGGGAAGATCCTATGGAGAAGAGAATGACTACCCACTCCAGTATTCTTGCTTGAAGAATACCATGGATAGAGGAGCCTGGCAGACTATAGTCCACAGGGTCCCAAAGAGTAGGACACAACTGAAATAACTTACACTTCCACATATATGTATTGTTCAATCAATAATATGTATTATTCAATTATTCAATAAAAAAGAAGGCAATACTGCCATTTGTATCACTGTGGGTGAACCTTGAGCGTGTTAAGTGGAATTACAAATACAGAAAGACAAATACTCTATGATCTCATTTATATCTGGAATCTACAAAAGTTGAACTCAGATTGGTTTTTAGGGTCTGGGGGATATGGGATGGGAAAGTGAGAAGATGTTGGTCAAAGAGTACAAATTCTCAATTATAAACTGAAAACATTCTGGGGATCTAATGTGCAGCATGTACTGAAGGATGAAGCTGAAATTTGCTAAGAGACATTTCACACGCTAGTAAAGTAATACTCAAAATTTCCCAATCAGGCTTAAACAGTACATGAACCATGAACTTTCAGATTTTCAAGCTGGATATGGAAAAAGCAGTGTAACCAGAGATTAAATTGCCAACATCCGTTGGATCATAGAAAAAGCAAGAGCATGCCAGAAAAAACATCTAATTCTGCTTCGACTATGCCAAATACTTTGACTGTGTGGATCACAACAAACTGGAAAATTCTTCAAGAGATGGAAATGCCAGACCACCTTATCTGCCTTCTGTGAAACCTATATGCAAGTCAAGAAGCAACAGTTAGAAATGTACATAGGACAATGGACTGGTTCCAAATTGGGAAAGGAGTACATCAAGGCTGTATACTGTCACCCTGCTTATTTAACTTATATGCAGAGTACATCTTGTGAAATTCTGGGCTGGATGAAGCTCAAGCTGGAATCAAGATTGCTGGGAGAAATATCAATAACCTCTGATATGCAGATGACACCACCCTTAGGGCGGAAAGTGAAGAACTGAAGAGTATCTTAATGAAACTGAATGAGAAGAGTGAAAAAGTTGGCTTAAAGCTCAAGATTCAGAGAACTAAGATTATGGCATCTGGTCCCATCACTTCATGACAAATAGATGGGGAAACAATAAAAACAGTGACAGACTTTATTTTCTTAGTCTCTGAAAATGGTGACTGCAGTCTTGAAATTAAAAGACTCTTGCTCCTGGGAAGGAAAGCTAAGACAAACCTGGACAGCATATTAAAAAGCAGACATTATTTTGCTGACAAAGGTCCAAATAATCAAATTATGGTTTTGCAGTGGTCATGTATACATGTGAGAGTTGGACCATAAAGAAGGCTGAGCACCGAAGCATTGATGCTTTTGAACTGTGGTGCTGGAGAAGACTTTTGAGAGTCCCTTAGACTGCAAGGAGATCCAACCAGTCCATCCTAAAGGAGATCAGTCTTGAATATTCATTGGAAGGGCTGATTCTGTAGCTGAAGCTCCAGTACTTTGGCCACCTGATGTGTAGAGTCAGTTCACTAGAAAAGACCCTGAAGCTGTGAAAGATTGAAGGCAGAAGAAGAAGAGGACAACAGAGGATGAGATAGTTGGATGGCATCACGGACTCAATGGACATGAGTTTGAGCAAGCTCCGGGAGATGGTGAAGGACAGGAAAGCCAGGCATCGCAGAGGAGGACACAACTGAGTGACTGAACAACAAGAACAACAACAAGAGAACATTTGCTTAAATGTTCTCACCACATACATGAAAAACGGTAAATCTGTGAGGTGATTAATGTAACTAACTTTATCAAGGTAATCATTTCACAACGTGTTTATCATCATGTTACACATCTTAAATTTACACAATATTCATTTCACATATGATATTATACATGTTTCAATGCCATTCTAAAAAATTTTTACACAATATTATTTGTCAATTATATATTCATAAATCTGGAAATTGGGATTCCCTGGTGGCTCAGAAGGTAAAGCGTCTGCCTGCAATGTGGGAGACCTGGGTTCGATCCCTGGGTCGGGGAGATCCCCTGGAGAAAGAAATGGCAACCCACTCCAGTATTCTTGCCTGGAGAATCCCATGGACAGAGGAGCCTGGCGGGCTATACAGTCCATGGGGTCACAAAGAGTCGGACATGACTGAGCGACTTCACTCTCACTTTTCAAATCTGGAAAAACATTTTTTTTTTTTTATAAGGAAAGCTTAGGAAAAATGAGAACTGAGAGACCACAGAACACTATTTTTCTGATAGGTCTCCATTCACCAGAACAGGTAAATTCCTTACCAAAAGTCATCTGGTTCCTTATCAGTAAAGTCACGGTCAGAAGCTCGTGGTAGGATTGATGGTCAGAGCAGTTAGACTCAGCCTCATGGATGACTGACACATCTACAGGATCATTTTCTCAGGACTGCATGTGGGGTTTAACATTCTGTGACTGATGTCTTGAAATATTTGACAAATATTATCTTTGGACTGGTGTTTTGTAAGTGCAAACCTGGGCTTCCCCTGTGGCTCAGTGGTAAACAGCTCGCCTGCCAAAGCAGGAGATGCAGGTTCCATCCCAGGGTTGGGAAGATCTCCTGGAGAAGGAGTGGTGACCCACTCCAGTATTCCTGCTTATGAAATCCCACGGGCAGAGGAGACTGGCAAGCTATAGTCGAGGGAGCTGCAAAAGGGTCGGACACCACTTCGCAAATAAACACCACCAACAAGATCACACCTGCCTCTCCAGCAAACCACTTCTGTTCCCCCAACATGCCCAGGATGCTGGCAGACACCTGGCTTCTCATCTCCGTTATTGAGATTTCAATTGTTTGGAGAAAATGACTGCTGCATATGAGCTTTCTCTCTCTCCTCTTGCCACCAGAATGCTCATTTGTGGAGGAACAGGTTTCAGTCTCTGAATGATTACTCTACACTTGACAGGTGGGGATTGCAACGCCAGTGACGTTAATGATTTCTGAGGTGATGCTGAGGCCTCTGAGGACGCTTGGCAGAGCAGCTGGCAGGAAAGTAATGAGAGTCGCAGCACGACCTGGGCCTCCGAAAGCGGGGTGTTGGGAAGAATGGAGGAGAGAAGTAAATGGGAGACCTCAGCTACTGGTAAGAATATCAGTGAGGCCCTTAATGGAGTCTAGAAAACAAAATTAATCACCCCTAATGAGTGGGGTGTGGGCAAATATTTGATTTAATTCTGCTTATAAATATTTTCTACAGAATGATGCATGGCATCACAGAGGGTTGAGAAGCATGATCTGAACTGAATTTAATATTGAGAGGGGCAGAGTGCCGGAAGCCACAACAATCACAGGAATAATTGGGAAAGGCATTCTTTTTCTATTGCACTGGTGGTAATCTTGCTAAAAAAAAATATAGAATTCTGCTGTGAAAAATATACCTTGGAAATCATGATCTTAAGCACTGAAGATAGTCAATTAAATTGGCAAATTAAAATACGCTTCAGTTCAGTTCAGTTCAGTTCAGACTGCCAGTTGTGTCCGACTCTTTGTGACCCCATGAATCGCAGCACACCAGGCCTCCCTGTCCATCACCAACTCCCAGAGTTCACTCAGACTCATGTCCATCGAGTCGGTGATACCATCCAGCCATCTCAACCTCTGTCGTCCCCTTCTCCTCCTGCCCCCAATCCCTCCCAGCATCAGAGTCTTTTCCAATGAGTCAACTCTTCACATGAGGTGGCCAAAGACCTGGAGTTTCAGCTTTAGCATCATTCCTTCCAAAGAAATCCCAGGGCTGATCTCCTTTAGAATGGACTGGTTGGATCTCCTTGCAGTTCAAGGGGCTCTCAAGAGTCTTCTCCAACACCGCAGTTCAAAAACATCAATTCTTTGGTGCTCAGCTTTCTTCACAGTCCAACTCTCACATACATGATCACTGGAAAAACCATAGCCTTGACTAGATGGACCTTTGTTGGCAAAGTAATGTCTCTGCTTTTGAATATGCTATCTAGGTTGGTCATAACTTTCCTTCCAAGTAGTAAGCGTCTTTTAATTTCATGGCTGCAATCACCATCTGCAGCGATTTTGGAGCCCAGAAAAATAAAGTCTGACACTGTCTCCACTGTTTCTCCATCTATTTCCCATGAAGTGATGGGACCAGATGCCATGATCTTTGTTTTCTGAATGTTGAGCTTGAAGCCAACTTTTTCACTCTCCACTTTCACTTTCATCAAGAGGCTTTTGAGTTCCTCTTCACTTTCTGCCATAAGGGTGGTGTCATCTGCATATCTGAGGTGATTGATATTTCTCCCAGCAATCTTGATTCCAGCTTGTGCTTCTTCCAGCCCAGCGTTTCTCATGATGTACTCTGCATAGAAGTTAAATAAGCAGGGTGACAATATACAGCCTTGACGAACTCCTTTTCGTATTTGGAACCAGTCTGTTGTTCCATGTCCCGTTCTAACTGTTGCTTCCTGACCTGCATACAAATTTTTCAAGAGGCAGGTCAGGTGGTCTGGTATTCCCATCTCTTTCAGAATTTTCCACAGTTTATTGTGATCCACACAGTCAAAGGCTTTGGCATAGTCAATAAAGCAGAAATAGGTGTTTTTATGGAACTCTCTTGCTTTCTCAGTGATCCAGTGGATGTTGGCAATTTGATCTCTGGTTTTTCTGGCTTTTCTAAAACCAGCTTGAACATCTGGAAGTTCATGGTTCATGTATTGCTGAAGCCTGGCTTGGAGAATTTTGAGCATTACTTTACTAGCGTGTGAGATGAGTGCAATTGTGTGGTAGTTTGACCATTCTTTGGCATTGCCTTTCTTTGGGATTAGAATGAAAACTGCCCTTTTCCAGTCCTGTGGCCACTGCTGAGTTTTCCAAATTTGCTGGCATATTGAGTGCAGCAGTTTCACAGCATCATCTTTTAGGATTTGAAATAGCTCCACTGGAATTCCATCACCTCCACTAGCTTTGTTCGTAGTGATGCTTTCTAAGGCCCACTTGACTTCACATTCCAGGATGTCTGACTCTAGGTGAGGGCGGCTGCGATGGTGCACATAGCACGGCCGAGAGGAGTTACCCCACTCCGAGGCCAGGGGCAGCAGCTGGGAGGAGCTACCCCACACCCAAGGCCAGGGGCGGTGGCTGGGAGGAGCTACCCCACACCCGAGGCCAGGGGCGGTGGCTGGGAGGAGCTACCCCAGGTCCAAGGAGCAGTGGCTGCGAGGGCCCAGGAGGGCCTAGAGGAGCTATTCCACATTCAAGGTCAGGAGAGACGGCGGTGAGGAGATACCCCTCATCCAAGGTAAGGAGCAGTGGCTGCATTTTGCTGGAGCAGCCGTGAAGAGATACCCCATGTCCACGGTAAGAAAAACCCAAGTAAGACAGTAGGTGTTGCAAGAGGGCATCAGAGGGCAGACACACTGAAACCATACTCACAGAAAACTAGTCAATCTAATCACACTAGGACCACAGCCTTGTCTAACTCAATGAAACTAAGCCATGCCCAAGGGGCAACCCAAGACGGGCGGGTCATGGTGGAGAGGTCTGACAGAATGTGGTCCAATGGAGAAGGGAATGGCAAACCACTCCAGTATTCTTGCCTTGAGAACCCCATGAACAGTATGAAAAGACAAAATGATAGGATACTGAAAGAGGAACTCCCCAGGTCAGTAGGTGCCCAATATGCTACTGGAGATCAGTGCGGAAATAACTCCAGAAAGAATGAAGGGATGGAGCCAAAGCAAAATACACTTACAGATGCACTAACCTAATATAAATTTTTAGTAAGAATGGGCAATTAAAACATACAATTTCATAGTCACTGAGCTCTGACATTGAATGTTAATCATCCAGGTAAAATAATAAGAAAATAATAAGTTAAATGTTGAATAACTAAGCTGATAGAAAAAAAGTTTTTTGGGGGAAAAATCATTTTTTAAATTATTTTATAAGATTTAACAGGAGAAAGAGACTTCAGAAAAAAATATATTATACATATAAAGTCACACTGAAGTAAGGAGAAGCAAATAAGCAAATAAAACATGTTACTGGTTATTAGACATCATGATTTGAAGAACTAATTCTTTAGTTAAATATCTCCCTGACCTTTTATCAAATCAGTTAATTTTCTTTTCCCTCAATAGTCTCATATTTAACCTGAGTGTATTTCCTCAGTCCCTCAACTGAGAAATTAATCAAGATTAATGCTTTAAAATCTACAAGTTTAAATTTATTATAGTCCTAATACAGAATAACAGATGGGGAATTATACAGGGGAGTGACTCCCAGAATAACTCACCAAGAAAGGATTCTGGGCCCTCTCCAATCGTGCAGACCATTTCAGCAAAAGCCAGAAGCTGTTCAGAGAGAGGAATAAATCTGACCCTCCATTCCATTGACACTTCATAAGCATGAGGACTAGGGAAGACACTTAACTTCTTTCTGCTTTATTTTTATTACCTGTTTTTAAAAAGGTGATAATGAGTAACATTAGTCTGAAATATTATAAAGTGTAGGAGAATTTGTAAACTAAAAAGTACTTTGGAATGGAGTTTACTTTACACTTTATTTTGGTGCCTTACTTTCACAAAAGTAAGGCATGCAATGTCAAGGAAATCTAATAATTTAAAAACAACAAAAAAATGAGTGAGGTCAGATTGGAGTTGCTTCTTTCAGGGAGCAGTGTGGGAAATTCTTACTTCTTGGAGGAACTTAAATAATCGCACTGAGACTCAATAACACCCACACTATCTCTTCTACTATCCACTGCTGAAGTGTACCAAACTACATCAAAATGAAATGTCCATTTGTACCATTTATTTGCAAAACAAAAATAGAGTCACAGATGTAGAAAACAAACTTACAGTTACCAGAGGAGAAATTAAATTTGGAGATTGGGACTGACATATACACACTACTGTATATAAAGTGGGTAACTAATAAGAACCCTCTGTACGGCACAGGCAACTCTTCTCAATAATCTGTAATGGCATATATGGGAAAAGGCTCTAAAAAAGAATGAACACATGTATATGTAGAATTGATTCATGCCAGAAACTAGCACAACCTTTTATTTATTTTTTTAATTTATTTATTTTAATTGAAGGTTAATTACTTTACAATATTGTATTGGTTTTGCCATACATCAACATGAATCCGCCACGGGTGTACACGTGTTCCCCATCCTGAGCACCCCTCCAACCTTCCTCCCTGTACCATCCCTCTGGGTCATCCCAGTGTACCAGCCCCAAGCATCCTGTATCATGCATCAAACCTGGACTGACTACCCAAGTGCCTGAACCTGAGCAGCTTAGACCTGGGAGGTGCATGTAGCACAATCTTTTAAATCAATTATACTCCAATAATTGTTCTTTAAGAATAATAAAGTTTAAAAATAAAATAAAATTAAAAATCAAAAAAAATAAATAAATAAGCTTCATTAAAAAAATGAAGTTCCCATATCAAACACTATCCAGAAGTTAAGAGCCAGATGGTGGTATCATCTGTACTCATCTACTTGACAAAAATTGGTGAACAGGAGAGGAATAGAACCTAGAGCTACATGCTCACCAAAAACTGCCCAAGCATCTCATCGCTCAGTCCCCGAGAGAGCGGGCACAGAACACTACCTCAGGTAGACAGAACATCAGAGTGTGTTCTCTTGCACCAAAATGACTTCTCCTGAAGTCAGGTAGAAGAAATGTAATTCACCTCAAAGTTGATCATTTAAATGTCATGTCAGCTGATGCCAAGTCATTTAAAGATCAATTCCTATAATTGACATATTTGTCTCAAACTTATACTGTATAATATTACAATAAATGTCTGTCCCTCTGTGTTGTATAACGCTGTCATGTCTGACTCTTTTCAACCCTGTGGATTGCAGTGTGTCAGGCTTCCATGTCCACTAAGATACTGTTTTCTCAATTAATCTGAATATAAAATTTATCCAGAATGTTATAAATATCTGTGTTTTACCTTATTAAAAATACAGATTCCTGGACCTCTTTCCAGAGATTCAGATGCTGTCAGCAACAGCTTCGGGCATGTATTTTAAGAAACAACTCAGAGGATTCCTTTGACTAGATAAATTGGACTAAACTTCTGCTAAGTATTGGAAAAGGAGAAGGCAATAGCACCCCACTCCAGTACTCTTGCCTGGAAAATTCCATGGATGGAGGAGCCTGGTGGCTGCAGTCCATGGGGTCGCTGAGGGTCGGACACGACTGAGTGACTTCACTTTCACTTTTCACTTTCATGCATTGGAGAAGGAAATGGCAACCCACTCCAGTGTTCTTGCCTGGAGAATCCCAGGGACAGCAGAGCCTGGTGGCTGCCATCTATGGGGTCGCACAGAGTCGGACATGACTGAAGTGATTTAGCTAGCTAGCTAAGTATTGGAAAACAGAGACAAAGAAGATTTGATCTCATCCTTGGAGGACCCACTAAGTCTAGACAGTGAGACATGCAAATATATGTTTAATAAATTACATCTGGAGGTAGTATAGGCGTTCAAGAAACAGACAACAGCACAGACAACAGCAAAGGAGATGCTAATTTAATCAAAGGGGGCAAATGACAGTATTTACACAGAGGAAATGACCATTTCACTTGTGATAATTATTTTAAGTTTCTCTTGGATTGGTTTTTGACTTACCTTTTTAGATTCAGGATTTGATTCTTCCAACTTATGAACATTTCAAGAGCACTTCTGCTTCATTTTATATCCTTTTTATCTGATTAATTGTATCTCACTAGGAAGTTATCAATTATGTAACATTTGTATATACTGACTTTCCTGGGACCATTTCTAGGTTACATTTGCTTGTAATTGTATAAATCTGTTCAAGGAAATCAGTATGTATCCAAATCCATTAGTGTTTAGTGGAATAATACTTGGAGGATGCAAGGGAAAGAACAATACAATTTTGCTACATTCTCAACATTAAATACTTTAATGCCTTAGTTTTGACCAAAAAAAAAAAAAAAATAGAGTTTTCTTTTCTAATTTGCAGGCTTTTAAGCACTTGTGGGAATAAATTCTATTAGTTTATTTGGCCATCTGTATTCTTTATTTTATATATTTTATATTCATGGCTGTTAAAATTTTTGAAATAGGGAAACTAGCTAGAAGATTTTCTCATTTTATTTGAGGACCCATAAAATTCTGAGAAACCCTGGAGAGCTATCTTGTGCCCTCAAATGCATGATATTTGTGGGTGCAGAAGCAGGTGATGCATTCCATTTGTAGTTTAAGAAAATAGTATAGCTGTGCTTAGTCTCTCAGTCATATCATACTCTTTGTGACCCCATGGACTGTAGCCCACCAGGCTCCTCTGTCCATGAAGATTCTCCAGGTAAGAATACTGGAGTGGGTTGCCATGCCTTCCTCCAGGGCATCTTCCCAACACAGGGATCTAATCCAGGTCTCCTGCATTGCAGGCAGATTCTTTACTTTCTGAGCCACCAGGAAAACCCAAGAATACTCGAGCAGGTAGCCTATCCCTTCTCCAGTGGATCTTCCCAACCCAGGAATCAAACAGGGGTCTCCCGCATTGCAGGTGGATTCTCTACCAGCTGAGCTACCAGGGTAGCCCATTATAGCAGCCTAATAAAGTGCAAACACTTTCCCCCATTGTTCCTTAATTATTCATATTTTCATGTCAGGAGATTTTGTAAAGTCCACAGTAATGGTGCAGTTAACTATACATTGGTCTGTGAAATCACTTTTTGATTGTTCAACCTGTCAACTTGTGCTTTGGCCGTCTATAACATGACCTTGCAGTATTTATATGGTCTTGTCACAGGTGAATGCAGACATCTATAAGGTTAGGTTCAGGAAATAGAGTCTTCAATGAGTAAAGGAGAAAAGTCTGAGAGGAGATGCAAAAAGCAAAAGCTGTTAATGCTTGGAATGCATAAAGGGAGCTTATCCCTTTCCTCTGGTTCCACCACCTCCTTCTGCAGTGATCAATTACGTGCCAGGCCAACTGCATTGGTTGCAATCCATGTAAGACAAGGAGAGCATTCAGCTCTTGAACTAGGAACGCTTTCTGACTAACCAGTCTGCAGTTTATGAAAAACAGAGTGTTCATAAAGAATTCTGAAATAAAGAACATATTATGAAGCAGTGATGCTCAGAATTGATAACTTCCACTTTATTCCTTATGACACTTTTGGCATATCAAATCTTCTAAAGAAATTGCTATTGGCTGATGACCTTGGAGAATCATAGAATTTTAGAGAAAGAAGGAAGTCTAGAGTTATCTTGTCTAATTCTCTCACTTTGAAATATGAGGTAAACATGACTGGGATTGACATATACACAGTACGATATGTAAAATAGATAACTAATAAGGGCCTGCTGGGTAGCCTGGGGAACTCTACTCGATCAATACTCTGTAATGATATTTATGGAAACATAATCTAAAAAAAATGGACATGTATATGTATAACTGATTCACCCTGCTGTACCCTTGAAATGAGCACAACATTGTAAATCAACTATACCCTAATAAAAATCTTTAAATTGTGAAAGATGGGATGATGGTTCAGGGTGGCACAGCAAGGTAGATGCAGCTATTGACACAAATATTTCTGATTTCCAACACAGTGTCATTTCTACTGTACTGCATTTACTTTGGCTCTGGGATTCACACATTAAGTTAACAACTATTGGCACTTCCCTGGTGGTCCAGTGACTAATACTTCCCCTTGCAATGCCAGGGGTGCAAGTCTGATCCTTAGTCAGGGAGCTAAGTTCCCACACGCTTGCAGCCAAAAAAACCAAAGCATAAAACAGAAGCAATATTGAAACAAATTCAAGAAAGACTTTAAAAAAATATTAAAAACAATAACTCTTGCTGAGCAACTATTATGTGGTACAAAAAAAAACACAAAAAATGACTAAGGTGTTATCTTTTTAATCTAATTTCCTTAAAAAAAAGTGAAGTCTACAACCAGGCATTATCAAGTAGTGAAAAATATCATGCTTTTCTGATGTTTAACTAGGCCGCTAAATAATCACTGAGAAGAACAAGTTGCACTTTTTCCTGAAGTGGACTGGTGGTCCAAAATGCAGGTCCAATCAAATGTCTGCAGATTACTTTTGCACAGAGAGCTAATGCTTGAAGACATTAGTTTTTAGAAATGTCAATCCATTCTCTTTCACAAAAGTTATAAGGCATCTTCCATAATCCAGACACTTCATAAGTAAGCAACTGATTTTCCTAAAGGGAATGTACTCATTTTTCTGTTTTTCTCATCTGGATGGAACCCCAGGTAGCAGTGCCTACCTGCAAGGACCATTTTGCACCTTTATTTCCCATTCTTGGTGTGAAAGGGCCAATACTTATTTCCTTTTAACAAAAGTGACCAAAGTGAATACAGGGAGCTCCCTAAGCTCCAGGGGTCTTTACAGGAATGAGCTGCCCACTTATAACTCAGGCTGGCTTAGGAAGCTGACCTCACCTTCCATCATCATGCACTTCTAGTTGCCTATGCAATGACGTGTGACAACAGTTTTAAGAGCATGTGAAAACATATTTTATGATGGGGTCATTAATTTGTCCTGCTGTCTCTGTGATGTTCTCCATATGTTATGTGTCCTCCGCTAAGGTCTTTCCTGATAAGGACTTCTGCTTTTATAGGGTGGAGCTCTGATGGCCATCCTTTTCCTTGGCAGAGAATAGCATCATTCCAACATTTTATTTGTGCATGAAAGAGTGGAATGTTATGGAAGTACCTGCTGTGGTTGTGCATTTGTTCTTACTTTCCAGAGGTATCTGCCAAACCCTGGATTTTAAGACCCTAGTCAATGAATTTCAGAACATTACTATCAAAAATTCATTCTAGCACCTGAAAGTAAAAAGGAAAAGGCTCTGTTACTCTTACAAAAGGATCTAAGAAAATATTCATGGACTAAAAGTCATGTGACTATACAGTTTGCCATTTATTTCCTATGTCAGACAAACAAAATTTGTACACTAATGTGGTAAACTGAAGCAAAAAATAAGTACATGAACCTCAAATATGTTTTTAAATATATATGCCATATGTTAATATATAATGATATCATTTTAAATGACTTTTAATCATAGTGTTTGTAAATACTCTCAACTTATACCTTATTTATTCTATTGAATAGTAACAAGTAGCACAGTATAGTCTAGGATTTACTCAGAGAGTGGGGTGGGTGGGCAGAAGGTGAATAACTTTCTACTTATAGTCGTTCCATATCTGGCATATTGAACCTTAATAAATATATGATGAATAAACATACACTGTAGATCAATAAAATAGATAGAATGTTCTCTAATTATTTGTGTAAGTGCTATAATACAGATAAATTTTGTATTATATACAGATATTCACAAAGGGCATGGAGTATCCAGAGGATGGAAAATGAGCCCATACACCATACCAGAAGGGAAATTTTGTGCTAATACTTGAAAGAAGAGTAAGGATTTTTGAAGGAAGGGTGGTGCATGGAGTTGATAATTCCAAATATTTGTGAATCAAAGAGATAACTCAGCTCTTCTACCAAGGTCAGTTTCCTGGTTCTGAGTGTTTACTCTGGTTACCTAAGATGGCAACACTTGAGGAGGCTGGATGAAGGACATATGGGATATGGAATCTGGGGGGACTTTTTCTATAAGTGTAATGTAGCTCTAAATATATGTTTAATAAAGGATGAAAAAAACAAGGCTTTGTATTGTTAGTCATGATAGGCAGAATCCTAAAATGGTCCCTAATATTTCCCACACTCTCATGGAAAAGACATGTTTAATCCATGGGACCCTACATATGGTGGCTTTTACTCACATGATAGACTATGTTATTTGGCACAGTTGATCTTAGTATCTATGTTCCAGATGTTCAAGCTGGTTTTAAAAAAGGAAGAGGAACCAGAGATCAAATTGCCAACACCCATTGAATCATTGAAAAAGCAAAAGCTCCAGAAAAACATTACTTCTGCTTTACTGACTATGTCAAAGCCTTTGTGTGGACCACAAAAACCTCTGGAAAACTCTGAAAGAGATGGGAATACCAGACCACCTGACCTGCCTCCTGAGAAATCTGTATGCAGGTCAGGAAGCAACAGTTAGAACTGGATATGGAACAACAGACTGGTTCCAAATAGGAAAAGGAGTACATCAAGGCTGTATATTGTCACCCTACTTATTTAATTTATATGCAGAGTACATCATGAGAAATGCTGGGCTGTATGAAGCACAAGCTGGAATCAAGATTGCCAAGAGAAATATCAATAACCTCAGATATGCAGATGATACCACTCTTATGGCAGAAAGTGAAGAACTAAAGAGTCTCTTGAAAGTGGAAGAGGAGAGTGAAAAATCAACTTAAAACTCAACATTCAGAAAACTAAGATCATGGCATCTGATCCCATCACTTCGTGGCAAATAGATGAAGAAACAGGGGAAACAGTGGCAGACCTTATTTTTGGGGGGCTCCAAAATCACTGCAGATGGTGACTGCAGCCACGAAATTAAAAGATGTTTACTCCTTGGAAGAAAACCTATGACCAACCTAGACAGCATATCAAAAAACAGAGACATTACTTTGCCAGCAAAGGTCTGTCTAGTCAAGGCTATGGTTTTTCCTGTGGTCATGTATGGATGTGGGAGTTGGACTATAAAGAAAGTGAGCACTGAAGAATGGATGCTTTTGAACTGTGGTGTTGGAGAAGACTCTTGAGACTCCCTTGGGCTGCAAGGAGATCTAACCAGTCCATCCTAAAGGAAATCAGTCCTGAATATTCATTGGAAGGACTGATGATGAAGCTCAAACTGCAATACTTTGGCCACCTGATGTGAAGAACTGACTCATTGGAAAAGACCCTGATGATTGAAGGCAGGAGGAGAAGGGGATGACAAAGGATGAGATGGTTGGATGGCATCACGGACTCAATGGACATGAGTTTGAGTAAACTCTTGGAATTGGTAATGAAAAGGGAGGCCTGGCCTGCTGCACTCCATGGGGTCACAAAGAGTCGGACATAACTGAGTAACTGAATTGAACTGATCTTAATGTAAAGAAATTATCTGGGTGGACCTGGCTTAATCAGATAAGCCTATGAAAAGTAATGAGCTTTTTCTGGCTATTTATGTGAACTGAACTGATGTGAAAAAAGTCCAGAGATTAAAAAAAAGAGAGGGATTTTATGCGTTTTTGCTATCTTGAAGATAGAGGGGACCACCTGTCAAGTTGGAGCTGAAAGCGATAGCCCGCAAGGGCCTGAAACTCTCAGTGTTAAAACCATGAGAACTGAATTCTAGCAAAGCATGAATGAGCTTGGACATGCATTTGTGTCCAAAGACTCTAGGTAAGAATTCAGCTTGGGGAGAACCTTAATTTTGCACTATGCTGGACAGAGAATAGAGACATTCTGCACTAAACTTTTCACTTAAGTTTACAGTTGTGTGTTATACAACAAGAGAAAACCTAACTTCACCTAAATAGAATGCCAAGTTTTTTTTCAGAGAAAACATTACTCCTCAAAGTTCTTACATCTCTCTGAAACCCACAATAATGCCCCTTGATGAATACAACCAATAAGCAATGGCTTCAAACATTCAATCCAGTTACTCAACCTGCTACAATGGCTGACTGTCTGACGTCCTGCTTCAGGTAAAGTTTGTTCAGCAACTATATCTCATCACCCTTGGTAATGTGACAATCTTGGTTTCGAGAAAGAAGGGGTTAAAAAATAC
This sequence comes from Bubalus kerabau, assembly GCF_029407905.1. NCBI lineage: Eukaryota > Metazoa > Chordata > Mammalia > Artiodactyla > Bovidae > Bubalus > Bubalus kerabau. The sequence continues at coordinate 103,713,262 of NC_073633.1, read as the reverse complement.
CTTCTAAGACCTCAAAGCATTTGTGTCTTGAAAGTAATCTCCAAAACAATGAGAGTCCAAGAGACAGGCACCAAAGTACTATCACTGATGAAGCTAGGAACTGTCTAATCCCCATATCATAGTATAAGAATATGGACGTTACAGGGAGGAGTCTTGAATCCAGTGGCAGAAGTGTTTATAGCTAAGGTCGGTGTGCTCATAGAGAGAAGATGAGGAACTTCAACTCTCAGAAATAGAAGCACCAGACACTAAGAAAGGGAGGCTGATACAGAAGACCAAAACAGGATAATATAAAGTTGAGACAAAGATCAATTGGGCCCTTCTATCCCCAGCCCCACCCATTTAGTTAGGCAATTAGGCTCCCACTCCAGATACATGCACTGGATCAATTCAGACTCTCTGAACTCAGAACCACTGCACAGGAAGGAGTTGAGCTGCCCACCTGAGTATAGAAGTGTGTTACCCTGTGCAAGAAGGTTGTTACCCTGTGGAGAAGGAAATGGAAATACACTCCTGTACTCTTGCCTGGAAAATTCCACGGACTGAGTGTGATAGGCTACAGTCCATGGGGTCGCAAAGAGTCGGACACAACTGGGCGACTTCACTTTCACTTTCACCCTGTGCAAGAGGGTGGAAGGTTTTTGTCCACAAAGACTGAGCAGTTCCAGACAAAGTGATGAGGTTCAATTCAGTTCAGTTCAGTTGCTCAGTCATGTCTGACTCTTTGCAACCCCAGGAATTGCAGCACGCCAGGCCTCCCTGTCTATTACCAACTCCCAGAGTTTACTCAAACTCATGTCTGTTGAGTCAGTGATACCATCCAAGCATCTTATCCTCTGTCGTCCCCTTCTTCTGCCTTCAATCTTTCCCAGCATCAAGGTCTTTTCCATGGAGTCAGTTCTTCCCATTAGGTGGCCAAAGTATTGGAGCTTCAGCATCAGTTCTTTCAATACATATTCAGGACTGATTTCCTTTAGGACTGACTGGTTGGATCTCCTTGCAGTCCAAGGGACTCTCAAGAGTCTTTTCCAATACCACAGTTCAAAAGCATCAATTCTTCGACGCTCAGCTTTCTTTATATATATAAGTTATAATGTAGTATTTTACATTTTCTAAAGAAAATCCAGCTAAACACCTGACTACCCCACCAGTCAAAAGTGTCAGCTCAATTAGTATTTTTGTTTTACACTCTAAAGACAAATACACACACAAAAAATTAGCAGGGTGTTTGAAGAAGGGCTCCAGTAAGAATTTAGAGTTCAATACAAAGAGACAGAGAATACTATCTCAGAGATAATGAAGAGAACATAAGGAAATTTTAATATACTGTCACTGATACTCTCTGAGAGATAAGAAGACATATTTCATTTATAAGAATGAGAAGCTAATAAAATTGAAAAAATAAGAAATAGTTCTTTTAAATTTAAAACATTATGACCTTTGAAAAATAAAAATTTGGAAAATAGAAAGGGAGGCTTTCCTGAGACCAAAGACAGATGATGTAAATTAAAAAATGATAAGATAAAATAGACGACTGATCCAACCAATAGAGTTTCAGGAATAGAGAAGAATAGCAAGAGAGGCAAGGAAATGTTATAGTATTATAGAAAAAGAAATTTCCCCAAGATCTTGGGGATCCCATGGACTGTGGCCCTCCAGGCTCTGTCCATAGAGTTCTCCAGGCAAGAATACTGGAGTGGGTTGCCATTTCTTTCTCGAGATCTTCCCAACCCAGAGTTTGAACCCGAGTCTCCTGCATCGTTGGAAGATTCTTTACCACCTGCGCCACCAGAGAAATACAAACAGAAGGGCATGTATTTCTAAATTAAAAGGATCCATCAGGTACTCCTCACAAGGAGCACACACACACACACACACACATACACACACACACTAACTATAAGGACATAGCCATATAACTTTAAAAGACCAGAGGTAAAAATTCTAAATTATTCTGGAGTTTAGGGAAAATGCCAAATATCCTATTAGGGACTGGAATCAAAGACAGAAAACTTCTCAAATAAGACACTGAAAGAAAGAATCCAGTGGACTATGGCTTCCAAAATTATGAAGGGAAACAATATCAATCTAGAAATGTACATGCAACCAAAAAGTGGGGGTCCATCTGCTCAAAAGCCAACGAAGAGGCAAGATTGGTAGAAAGGAAAGTTTGCTTTATTTTAATCACTGGCAACCCAGGGTGGGCAGGGAAGTGGGGAATTTCTGTGCAAAAGCTAAGTACCTCTCACAACCAGTGGGCAAGAACTTTCATAGTTGGAGGGCAAGAGCTACCTGCAGAAACAACACAGTCAGCTCTGACCATCATCTTGAAATTGGTCATCGGTGATCTGATCAGTATCACCATGACTGATTTAAGTACAGTCAATCTTTAGTTCCAGGGACTGTTTGTTCCCATTTCCTTGAAGTCAGTCCTTGGAATTGTGGCCGCTTATGGCATGGCGACAGTCTGGCCATCATGTAGTTAACTTCTTCCACCTGGTGGGGGTTCCAGCATCTATAACACGGCTCACAGGATATGGCTCAGAGTACTGTCTCTAGCCCATGAAGAGGAACAAAAGGTCCTTGACTATGCTAAACTTTTATTATTTGTTATCATTATTTAGTCTTCTTGGAGTGTTTTCCTTTGCTTTCACATTTTCTCACTTCTCTGATTGAACTTATTATTTGCCCATTTCCACAGACAAAGGCAGGCAGAGGATGGGGGTGTGTGTGTGTGTGTGTGTGTGTGTAAGAGGGACTGTAGGGCCCCTGCCCATTTCATACAGACCAATAAATTACCACCGTGAGAGGCAGTAGAGGTGCTTTTCTGACTCGGTGTGTGTGTGAGTTTACTCTGTCATGTCCAACTCGTTGGGACCTGTGGACTATAGCCCACCACACTCCTCTGTCCATGGAATTTTCCAGGCAAGAATACTGGAATAGGTTGCCATTTCTTCCTCCAGGGGACCTTCCCAAGCCAGGGATAGAACCCACGACTCCTGTGTCTCCTGCATTGCAGGTAGATTCTTCACCGTTGAGCCATTTAGAAAGCCTCGTGTCAAATAATATATCTCTTGCATTCATACCCTTTCCCCCTCCCCCAAGAAGCTACTGATAGATGTGCTTCAGCAACGTGAAGATCACCTGGGACCTAGGAAAGAAAGGATCTGATCCAGGGAAAAGGCAGAGAAGTTCCAGCACAGCATGCTAGAAATCCATAAATTTTGATTGCAGGGCTTCCTTGGTGGTTCAGATGGTTAAAAAAAAAAAAAAAAAATCATCCCCCACTGTGGGAAACCCGGGTTCAATCCCAGGATTGGGAGGATACCCTGGAGAAGAGAACGGCAGCCCACTCCAATTTTCTTTCCTGGAGAATTCCGTGCACAGAGCAGCCTGGTGGGCTACAGTCCATTGGGTCGCAAAGAGTCAGACATGACTGAGAGACTAATACACACGATCTTGACTTCAGCAGGCAGGTGGAGACCCCAAGGAGGATCAGTTCAGTTCAGTTCAATTCAGTCACTCAGTCGTGTCCGACTCTTGGCAACTTCATGAATCGCAGCACGCCAGGCCTCCCTGTCCATCACCATCTCCCAGAGTTCACTCAAATTCACGTCCATCGAGTTGGTGATGCCATCCAGCCATCTCATCCTCTGTCGTCTCCTTTTCCTCCCCAGCAAAATGCAGAAAAGCCAGTACCCTGCTAACTTTTACAGAGTTAAAACAGTACAGAAGTTAACATGAAGCCAAGCAAAACAACACCAGAACTGTACAAGAAAGAAAAATATAATTATTCCTCACTACCTGACTTAACAATGAGACATAATTACAGTCATCAGATCGAACAGAGATTTTTAATTATATGTAGAGGAAGTGGGAGTGGTGGGAGGTGTGCAGAGGGCTAACATCCTCATACAGCAGCACAGGGAGCTGATAGCTAATGTCTAAATAATTGAATCAAGAAATAGCAGCATAAACACATTATTCAGAAATGTGTTAAATAACAAAGGACAAAGCTAAAATTGCATAGAACTGTTGCCTCTGGAGAGTGGGACTGCGGACTGGAGAGAATCGAAGCAGATAATTGGTATTTTTGTTGTTGTTGTTGTTTGTTTCTGTATAGTGAGGCTTTTTACATCTGTTTTGCTTTTTAAAATCAAGCACATGGGAGTAGGACGGGGAGAACACTTTCTCCCCCACAAATTTATCAAAAGAGCATTTAAACGTCGAGTAAATTCCACAAAACAACTTCTGAATGCCGGCAGAGGACATCAGGCACCCAGAAAAGCAGCCCAACTCTTTGAAAGGAGAGAGAAGAAATACAGCTCCATCCACCAGAACATCGACACAAGCTTCCCTAACCAGGAAACCTTGACAAGCCACCTGTACAAACCCACACACAGCGAGGAAACGCCACAATAAAGAGAACTCCACAAACTGCCAGAATACAGAAAGGACACCCCAAACTCAGCAATTTAAACAAGATGAAGAGACAGAGGAATACCCAGCAGATAAAGGAACAGGATAAATGCCCACCAAACCAAACAAAAGAGGAAGAGATAGGGAATCTACCTGATAAAGAATTCTGAATGATAGTGAAATTGATCCAAAACCTTGAAATTAAAATGGAATCACAGATAAATAGCCTGGAGGCAAGGATTGAGAAGATGCAAGAAAGGTTTAACAAGGACTTAGAAGAAATAAAAAAGAGTCAATATATAATGAATAATGCAATAAGTGAAATTAAAAACACTCTGGAGGCAACAAATAGTAGAATAACAGAGGCAGAAGATAGGATTAGTGAATTAGAAGATAGAATGGTAGAAATAAATGAATCAGAGAGGACAAAAGAAAAACGAATTAAAAGAAATGAGGACAATCTCAGAGACCTCCAGGACAATATTAAACGCTACAACATTCGAATCATAGGGATCCCAGAAGAAGAAGACAAAAAGAAAGACCATGAGAAAATACTTGAGGAGATAATAGTTGAAAACTTCCCTAAAATGGGGAAGGAAATAATCACCCAAGTCCAAGAAACCCAGAGAGTCCCAAACAGGATAAACCCAAGGCGAAACACCCCAAGACACATATTAATCAAATTAACAAAGATCAAACACAAAGAACAAATATTAAAAGCAGCAAGGGAAAAACAACAAATAACACACAAGGGAATACCCATAAGGATAACAGCTGATCTTTCAATAGAAACTCTTCAAGCCAGGAGGGAATGACAAGACATACTTAAAATGATGAAAGAAAATAACCTACAGCCCAGATTATTGTACCCAGCAAGGATCTCATTCAAGTATGAAGGAGAAATCAAAAGCTTTTCAGACAAGCAAAAGCTGAGAGAATTCTGCACCACCAAACCAGCTCTCCAACAAATACTAAAGGATATTCTCTAGACCGGAAACACAAAAACGGTGTATAAATTCGAACCCAAAACAATAAAGTAAATGGCAACGGGGTCATACTTATCAGTAATTACCTTAAACGTAAATGGGTTGAATGCCCCAACCAAAAGACAAAGACTGGATGAATGGATACAAAAACAAGACCCCTACATATGTTGTCTACAAGAGACCCACCTCAAAACAGGGGACACATACAGACTGAAAGTGAAGGGCTGGAAAAAGATTTTCCATGCAAATAGGGACCAAAACAAACAAACAAACAAAAAAAATCAAGCACATGGTAGCATTTAAAAACTGTGAAAATAAACCATTAAATAAAACACTATGCATTTCACTTTGTGAAAACTAAAGCCGAATCAGTGGGTACTGAGCACAGTATCATGCGGTGCTTTGATCTGTCACGGCTCTGCACCCCCATTGTTAGTCACACATGTCAGCAGAAGCATGAATAGCTCATATTTGTTCCTCTCTAACGCAGTGCATGTTGAAGTGGAAAGAACAAGGTGTAAGATTCAGCTTCATGTGTTACGGCTGAGATGCCACTGATCTATGGCTAAGGCCCGAGAGGGAAAGCCTTGCCCAGTTTTCTCATCTACAAAGTAGAGTCAATAATACCCACCACTTAAATTTGTAGTGAAAATCAAATTAATTTTATGTAAAAAGTGTCTAGAGAGTTACTTGTTATTTGTTAGCATTTGGCAAAACTCGCCTAGCAGCAGTTTTCATCTGCAACCCATGTGTTTCTATCACCAGCTTGACCTTGGAAGTGTTACTTTCCTCAGTGTTTGGAATTAATAAGGCTTAAATCAATCAACTGATTCAATCATTTGTCAACTCAGTCTGTCGTTAGATCAATGAATAGGTCTTTTGCTTATTTATATTGTTTGTGACATGTCAAGCTTCTGTTTTGGTTGATTTTTCTGTTTTTTATTGCATTCATCGACAAGTCAGCAGGATGACTTGGTAAAGTTAGCAAACACAAGCTAGGCTCAGGCATGCTCCAATAGATTATAATTTAATCATATGTATGTCAGTATCCATAGTTCATATGTGTGTCAGTATCCATAGTTCATTTTATAAATGTGATATATGTATATATACTTTTCAATGTATCTTTCAAACTAAACATTTTTTTCAAGCAAAATGCCTTTTAGAATGGCAGAATTATTTTCACTAAGAATTATCTTCCCAATATATATTTTTATATTAGTCATTTGCTTATGAGAAGCTGCTTCTAAGTGCATTTGTCATCAAGAATTCTATTTCATTGAATAAACAGACCATTTTAGAAAACACAGTGATTCATTATTCAACCAGGTATTTCTCTAAACTCAAATGGCTTTGTTACTTACTGTTATGAACTGATTTATGGGCCCTCACCTCAAAATTTGTATGTTGAAGGCTTAATGACCAGTGTGACCAAATTTGGAGATTTGGGCCTTTGGAGAGGTAATTAGGATAAAATTAGGTCATAAAAGTGGTGTCCCAATTTGATAAGAACAATGTCCTTATAAGAAGAGGCACAGGTATCATTTCTCTGTGTGTGTGTCATGTGAGGACAATGAAAAGCCATCTGCAAGCCAGGAATAGGACCTTCACCAAGAACTTAATATGCAGGTATAATGCACAGCATCCTGACTGCAGTTAATAATACTGAACTGTATATTTGAAAGTTGCTAAGAGTAGATTTTAGATGTTCTCATCACAAGGAAAAAAAAAATGTCACTGTGTTTGCCAATAGTTGTTAGCTAGACTTATCGAAGTGATTATTTTGTAATATATATTACAAAATATTATGATGATTATTTTGCACATATATTGAATCATTATGTTGTGTATGCCTGAAACTTACGTAGTTTTTACTATGTAAAGTGTTACACTTCAATTATATCTCAAAACAATGATAAAAAAGAAACGGAATTTTCCGGCACCTTGAGCTTGGATTTTCAGTTTCTAGAATGGTGAGAAGATACATTTCTCTTATTTAAGCCATTCCAGTCTGTAAGATTCTGTTATGACAGCCTGAGCTGACTAATACATTTATCTCCCCATTGGGTAGTAACCTCCTCTAATGTGAGGAGAAATCTTTCTTTGGCATCTTAAGTGCTTACTCTCTACATGACACATAATAAGCACTTAATAAAAACTTTCTGAATGAGTTGCCCGAATATATTACAGCATGGAACTCTTCTTTAAGAGAACCTTATTTTGCTGCTCCTCTTTGGATCATAAACAGACTGCTCAGACAAGTTTATTTCCTTCTCTTCCTGTGTTTCTCAGGACTCCTTCCCTTGCAGTGGACAGACACAGTGTGCACTGGTTTAGGTAACAGAGAAGTTGCACATTTTGTAAATCAGGTGGAGCGGGATTCAGGCAACCAAATGATGTTGACTGTTAACTCTCCTGATGATGCTCAATGTTTCTGCTGGGTTTATTCTCTAATGGGTGTTTATGGCAAAATGGCTGTTAGCATATTTATGTCCTACCAGCCTAGCAAAATGTCAGTAAAAAATAATAAAACAAACACCTATTCTAAGCACTTTGGGCACACTAACTCATTTAATAATATCTATGAGGTAGGCACTATTGTTATCTGCATTTTGTAGCTTGGAATCTGAACACAGAGGTTAAGAAATTTGCCCATGAGGATATAAACTTTAGAGGTGGGCAATCTGGTCCGGAGTCTATCCTCATAGTCACTAGTCTGTGATTCTTCTTTTTCATATACTTATTTGTCACTTTCTCATTATTTGCAATGAAAAATCTGAAACTTATTTGCTGATTTGGGTCACAAGACCGTTGCATGGTCAGTTACTCTGGTTAGAGTAGTTAGAATGGGCAGCAGTAGCTTGAGTATGCTGATTGGCCATAACTGGGCTGAGTGGCCATCCTGGGTACAAAATATTAATAATAAAGTAGGGAGATTTCCAAAAGAAAATAAATGCTCTGTGTTTTAAATTAAAAAAAAAAAAATGTGGAGCAGGAAAAAAAAAAATGACTTTCTACTATATCTTCTCTCCTGCTCTTCCTCCTTCCTTGTAGAAGGGAAACACAATAAAAAGATGAAGAGACGGGTTATTTCAGTTGTATTCTGCTTTGTGGCACCCTTAAGTACTAGTGTAAAAAGAGAATTCTCGTCAAACATGAGAAATGTACAGTTTATATTTGGAATAGAGTAGTACCTTACATACCATCACTTATCATAATCTAGGCAGTGTACAAAAATATTTCACTTTTTCTTGCTTTTATTGGCTGACTTTTCTAGTTTTTCCCAAAACCACGAGAATATAGATTTACTTAGTGCAAATATATGTCATCATAAAATAGTAACAAGCTATATCATTCTATAGAGAAAAATGTGCAGTTATATATAAATATATACATATGTAATACATGAATACTATGCTAATAAATGAGACTACTGGAGAAATATTCATTTTATCCCCATCTCAGCCCAAAAGGGCTAAGTGTATACAACTTCCATGAGAACCACTGGCCATTTTTTAGATTTAAATTTCATAAACATCGTTGGGAAGTAAATTACAATAACTCCTAATGATAATAATTCCCTGTATTTCAGTAAAAATGTTTTTAACTCTTCCAAGTACATTCACTATACCTCATAAAACAACTAGTTTAAAGAAGGATTAGCAGAATATAGGGTTTCCAGAGCTGTGATTTAATAATCAAAACAAAGCCATTTCAGTGCTTGGCTGAGGGTAGATAAGTTGTGGGAAAAAGTGTTTTGGAAAGAACGTAATATGGACTAGGTTGTGCACATATCAATGTTTACTAAAAGCTGAATTAACTCAGTGAGTGACCCTGTTTGGTCAAAAGCAAGTCAAAATTTAAAGGCTCAGAAGTCAAGAAGAAAGGGCTAAGTCTCTGAGGTCAGAAAGTATAAAAATTAGTCGAGTCCCATAAATCTAGTTCAGGGTTTAATACCAGAGGATAACCTTTTTGTCTTCCTTTCTGGAAAGCTTCATCCTTTGAGATGGTGTGGATCTATGCATTTCTTAAAATCAGCAACAGTTGATTAAGGAATTGAGATTATGTCACACATACCATTAGAGTTTTACCAGGCAAGATTTGGCTCAAATGTAAAAGCAGTGATGGAAGACAAGATGCAACAGAAAAGCATCAGACAAGCAAACAAAAGCAAGCAAACAAATACTAACTGGGAGGAATCCAGGTTAAAAAATTGGTAGTCATATTAGGCAAAATAACAGCAGGTTTTACGTATGGTTAGAACATAGTTGGGGTAGAAGATGCCAGTCCTTTTTAGATGGGAGAGCTATTGAATGTATGTGAAAAATGTAAAATGGAGGTTAGAAACATAAAGAGATTTATTGGACCATGGAGTTGAAAGAAGGAATACTAGAAAAACACATTTTATTGGGACTGTCATGACTACTTGTACAAGTTTACTATATTACTTTGTTTTAAAAAGAAAGGGAAGGTTCAATCTCTGAAAAGTTGCAGTAGATATGATTTTCAATTTTTCCTGTGAAGATTACGAATAAAAACCCTGGACATTACATGTAAAACAGACTTGTGGACACAGTGGGAGAAGTAGAAGGTGGGACAGATGTGTATACCTATGGCTGATTCTTGTTGATGTATGGCAGAAACCAACACCATGCTGTAAGCAAGTATCCTCCAATTAAAAATAAATACATTAAAAAAGAAAAAGAAAAACTCTGAAAGGTGGAGACAAAAAGGCAGAAGAACATCTAAAGACTTGAGGAGCCAAGGAAGGACATGATGGTGAGTTACATTCCCCACACTTAGAGCTGAAATACTGGCATCCTAGAAATACTACTGAGTGAAGGTGAAAATGTTTTCCCAAAGCTTGCTCTCTCTAATCAAATGATCAGGGAAGAGGTAGCCTTAGTAAATATCTTAGATGAAAATCATTCTGCTCTAACCAAACGCCACAAAAATGTTTTTGTTTTTTCCCTTCAATACCCACATCAACAAAGACTGACCGAGAAGCCCAGATGCTCCCCCTAGGAAGCTGTAACATAGTCCTTCAACTTCCTCGATTAGGTAGCACCAGAAAAGGCCAAGTAGGGAGCCACGGCTTTCTTTTCCACCAGAAGGTAATGAGCCTCTACTCCTCTGCAGTGTCAATGGAGAACCCATGGGGAGCCTGAATTTTTATGCCGATTTGTCAGTGGTGAGACTTTTCCTTATCCTCTTCATTAGGGTGGTGTCAGAGGAGGCTTAATGAGTAGTCAAGATTTTGACCATCAGCCAGCAGTAGTAAGCTACCCACCCATTATGTCAGTGTAAGCTATGTGGGCAAGGGTATGAAACATTAGGCCCCTCCCACCCAGAGATTTAACATGGGAGCCCTCCCTAGTGGGAGTCAGAACTCCTACCCCTACTCAGCAGTCACAGTGAGAGTGGAGAAACTGGCAAAAATTAGCAATGACTCCCTCCCTGGGGAACACTGTCAGGGAAAGCCAGCTAAAACATAAAGTTTAAATGAGATCCAGTGTTTCTCAAAACGTAGTACAAAAGAGTCCAAATTCTGATAGAAAAAAGCTAGCTATGTGAAGAGCCTCAAACTGAATGCAACATCATAGCAAGCTCAAACTAAATGAAAAAGACAATTAAGAAATAACAAAAATATGACAGAGATGCTAGTACTACCTGAAAAAACAACAACAAAAAACTCATAATAAAAGCATTCAACAAAATTCAACATCCATTCATGATTAAAAAAAAAACACAAAACAACTCTCATCAAAGTAGGTATAGAGGGAACACATCTCGACGTAATAAAGGCAATTTATGACAGATCCACAGCTAACTTTATACTCTCTGTTGAAAAGCTAAAAGCTTTCTCTCTAAAATTAGGAATAAGACAAGGATGCCCACTCTTGTCACTTCTTTTTAACATAGTATTGGAAGTCCTAAGCATAGCGTTCAAGAAAGAAAAAGAAATAAAAGCCATCTCGATTGGAAGGCAAAAAGTAAAACTCACTATTTCCAGAAGACATGATTCTCTATAAAGCTCTAAAGCCTCCAGTAAAATACCACTAGAACTAACAACTAAATTCATTAAAGTTGCAAGACACAAGATTAATATACAGAAGTCTGTTACTTTTCTATACACTAATGATACAGAATCAGAAATAAAAATTAAGGAAACAATTTCATTTACAATCACATCAAAAAAGAATAAAATGCCTAGGAACAAACTTAACCAAGGAGGTGAAATACCTATATATTGAAAACTATGAAACATTGATGAAAGAAATTTGAAAATGATACAAAGACATGGAAAGAGAACTTTTGCTCTTGAACTGGAATAATTAATATTTAAAAAATAGCCATACTACCCAAAAACAGCATGATAGGGGCACAAACACAGATACATAGATCAATTAAATAGAAAAGAGAGCCTGCAAATCAATTAAATAGAAAAGAGAGCTTGGAAATAAACCCACACTCTTAAGGGCAATTGACCTTTGACAAAGGCGGCAAGAAGATACAATGGAGAAAAGTCAGTCTCTTTAATAAGTGCTGCTGGGAAAACGGAGCAACTACATGTAAAAGAATGAGACTAAAAGATTTCCTCCCACCAGACACAAAAATAAACTCAAAATGGATTGAAGGCCTAAATTTAAGGCCCAAAGCCATAAAACTCCTAGAAGAGAATACAGGCACGGTAATCTTTGGCACAAAGGCGAAAATAAGCAAACAGGACCTAATTAAATTTAAAAGATTTTGCACGGCAAAGGAAACCTTTGACGAAAAATGAAAAGACAGCCTACTGAATGGAGGAAAAGATTTGTGAATGATATGACCAATAAGAGGTTAATATCTAAAAAGTTAAAACAGCGCATACGACTTAATATTAAAAAAAAAAAAAATTAAAAGATTGGCAAAAGACCTGAACTGATATTTTTCCAAGGAGACGTACAGATGGCTAGCAGGCACATGAAAAGATATTCAATATTGTTAATTATTTAGAGAAACGCAAATCAAAACCACAATGAGATATCACCTCACAATTGTTAGAATGGCCAGCATCCAAAAGTCTACAAGTAACAAATGTTTGAACGGATGTGGAAAAAAGGCAACACTTGTACACTGTTGATGGGAAAGTAAATTGGTTCAGCCACATGCAAAACAATACAGAGGTTCCTCAAAAAAGCAAAAATAGAACTAACACATAATCCAGCAATTTCCTGCTGATAGATATCTGAAGAAAATGAAATCACTAATCTGAAAAGATACATACAACCCCAATGTTTATAGTAGCATTATTTACAACTAAGATATGGAAGCAACCTGCTGCTGCTGCTGCTGCTAAGTCACGTCAGTCGTGTCCTACTCTGTGTGACCCCATAGATGGCAATAACCTAAGCATCCATTAACAGATGAACAGATAAATATGTGACATATATATTTATATGCATATGTATATATGTATACATACACACACTGAGCAACTGAACTAAACTGAACTGAACTGAATATAGCCTATCTAAGTGGTTACATACCTGTGATTTCATTTATGCAACATTTCTGAAATGACAAATTCATTTTATAAGGTGTCAACCGTTTTAATGGTTGCCAGGAGCTAAGGGAGATGGAACAAAGGTGGAAGATAAGTTGGTTAAGCTAAGAAAGGGAAACATGATTGAGTGTCATGATGGAATTATTCTATACCTTGGCTATATCAATGCCTGTATTCTGGCTTAGATATTGTATTATAGCTTTGCAATATATTATTATTGAGGAAAACTAGAACTCCATATATTATTTTTTATTACTCCATGTGAAACTACAATTTTCTCAAAGTAAAAAGTTTAATTAAAACAAGAAAGATGAAGGGGAAACTATGAAGATGTTTGTTTACTTGCAAATGTGCTTGATTTTCATGTGCATGAATAAGATATTGTAACAAGTACTTCAGCTTTGTATTTTCTGAGAATTCATGATGTTTCTTAACCTTCATTGTTGACTTGTATATTTTTACTGTAATGTTAGTTAAGTAGTACAAGCATAAATAAAGTGTCTCAACTAATTTACTTACAGCTTATAGGAAGCTGTAAAGTCAAAAGAATTTATAAATTAAGTGCTAACACAGCTAAACAAATAATAAAATCCAAATTAACATCATTAGTTTACTGTGACAGATGATGTTCTTTTGTTGACACTAAATCAACGATTGCAATGTGAATATGGCTCTGACTTCCAAAAGGGAATATATTTCACTTTATTTCAGAAAACTGTTACTTCTGCGCTCTGCGTGGTGTCTCAGTTTTTCTGCCAGTGCTCTCACTTTTAATGTAACACATAGCTTTTGTTCATGTAGTGTACTTTAGTCTTGCTTAAGCCTGTTTTGAATTTCTCATTTATATATTATATGTGTCTCTGTTTCCTTTTTCTTAAGTCAGCATGAATGTTTGGGTAAGTCATTATTTTGTGCCAACGCTATCATACATACAAGTGTCTTGTCAGGTTCTGAAATTAGGTAGAGGCTGTGCAGATAATCTGAGATGTCGTATTTGGTACTATTGATTTCTGGACAGTCTTTTTAAAAAGCATTATTTTGTGCTTCAGTGAACTCAAAAGAACCTCACCAAATGTGTGTAGCTTTTAATTAGCTTTAGATTTCTTTGTTCATCTAATCAAAGGATGATAAAATTCTACTGCTAAAGAAAAAGAGAAAATAAATACAGTGTGAGTCAGTACAAACTCACTAAACTACACATATGATCTGCCAAAGTGTGTGATGAATAGAAAACTATACAAATTCCAGAAACAGAATGAGGCATTGTTTGCTTTGTTTTAAATGCTAGGTTTTCTTCCAAAATTTATCTGTGTATATCACTGTAGGCTAAACAACTACTGAGAAAAATTTTGTTTTACAATCTACATAAATACCATTCTATATAATTTCAGAAAAGTTTCTCCTAAAATTACTATATTTTGTTGCAGAGAATTCAATTTATTATTATTATTTTTTTGACATATAGAAATTTTGGAAGCAAATTCTTTAAGACAATGAAACCGTTTTCTACAATAGAAATTAGGCAATATATACTGAGTTAATGGTGAGTTCTTATGTACATACATTCTCATATTTGGCAGGAATCTTCAGTCAACCTATACTAGTTCATCTTGGTCATTGAATCTTATGGAGATCTAAGTTTCATAGCTTGAGCAACCAAGCAGTGGTAAAGCCATCTAGAACGGTAGAGAAATCAAGGAATTAAAATAGAGGTGAAACGTTGAATCACAGGCAGTATTCTAGCTGAGAAAAGTCTGAAATTTCAACTTGATGGTTTGGCATGCGGAAGAGAGTTCTGATCAGGTGATTGCATACGATTCCTAAATTTATGTCTGAATGTATATGTGCCATTTAAAGTCATAGGAATGGGTGACACTACATGGTAGATATACAGCACAGGAATAAAAAGTGTGTGTGTGTGTGTGCGAGTCATATCTGACTCTTTGCAACCCCATGAACTGTGCCCCGCCAGACTTCTCAGTCCATGGAATTCTCCAGGCAAGAATACTGGAGTGGATTGCAATTCCCTTCTCCAGGGGATCTTCCCAACCCAGGGATCGAATCCTGGTCTCCTGCATCGCAGGCAGGTTCTTTACTGTATGAATAAAAAATACGTGTGACTAAAATTGAGAAATATGCTTATTTAGAGGTAAAAATCTTCTGAAAAAAAGAAAAAAGGCTGAGCAAGAATGGCCAGTTTAGCAGACAGAAAACTGGAAAGTGAGTGTGTCAGAGGCCAAGATAAGAATGTTTTGAGAAATGAGAATTATGTTGAATGCTGACAAATAATTTTAGTAGATGGAAATACCTGAAGGATTTGGCAGCATGAAAGAAAGACGGAGGCAGCACCTTGATTGGAGTACGACTGAAGAGAGAATAAGAGGTGAGCATATGGAGACTGCCATATTTCCTTCAAGTTTAATTATTTCATAGTAACAGAAAGTGGCTGGTAGGTGACCTGGGGGAGGAGTAGAGTCAAAGGATGTTGTAGTTTTACTTTTCTCTGTGGGAGACATTCGGAGAAGGCAATGGCACCCCGCTCCAGTACTCTTGCTTGGAGAATCCCATGGATGGAGGAGCCTGGTGGGCTGTCCATGGGGTGGCTAAGAGTTCGACATGACTGAGCAACTTCCCTTTCACTTTTCACTTTTATGCATTGGAGAAGGAAATGGCAGCCCACTCCAGTGTTCTTGCCTGGAGAATCCCAGGGATGGTGGAGCCTGGTGGGCTGCCGTCTATGGGGT
Source organism: Bubalus kerabau (assembly GCF_029407905.1). Classification (NCBI taxonomy): domain Eukaryota; kingdom Metazoa; phylum Chordata; class Mammalia; order Artiodactyla; family Bovidae; genus Bubalus; species Bubalus kerabau. The sequence goes on along the minus strand of NC_073633.1, from coordinate 103,697,567 downwards.
CACACAGAGTCGGACACGACTGAAGCGACTTAGCAGCAGCAGCAGCAGTGGGAGACATTAGAGCACAGGCGGAGCCTGGTGGGCTGCCGTCTATGGGGTCACACAGAGTCGGACACGACTGAAGCGACTTAGCAGCAGCAGCAGCAGCAGTGGGAGACATTAGAGCACATTTTGTCTATGCACGTGATGAAAAGAAAACAAAGCAATAGCCACACAATCAGTTATTTATTCAGCCTGAACTCTGTGTCTTGCAGGATAGTAAGTGACTCAGAAAACGTGCCAGCTCCAAGCCCCACATCACTGTGGTGAGGCAAGCACATCACTCTTTTTCACAGACAAGATCCTAGAGAGAGCTGGGACCATTAACAGGTCGATGTTCACCCAACAAATGAGAAATGGATGCATATTGGTGATGTATGTGAATCCAGGACCTGTTTCCAGCAATGACAGACTTTTCACCATTCCTTTCAGACTCTTCTTAGCATTCTACAATCCAACTGATTTGCAGAGATTTGGTAGAATACCATGAATATCTGTTAACTGCAAGCACTCTGCCAAGTTAAAATTCCATTTGCTGTCAAACAAAAAGTCAAGCCCAAGGATAATAAAGATGAAAATATACTATAGACTACAGATTTTAATTGACTGCTTTATAAATGTGTTATGTAAATATATAATTTTGAGATATGGTCTCAATGGTATAATACAGAAAACGTTTTTAATGTCCAGTCTATTGAGCTCTGTGTTGTGATGAAATCTTTATATTTATTTTCTTCCCATCCCCTCCATCCAGAGTTTCAGGATAAAGAGTTCCTAAGAACAGGAAATGACACATCCCTTCAGGTGCCTCTGCACACTACAAAAAAATCTAAGATCATTTCCATTCTTAGCTGTTACTGCAGAGCTATTTTTAAAGGTTATTTCGTGGAGCTGGCAAAGAAAGAATGATGATACAAAACAAATACAGCTAATTTCATAATTTTCACCACCAAAAGAGCTTTTAAGAAAATTCCATTTTACTGTCTTTCAAAATTTAAAAGTCCTCTTCCTCTTAATCTTAGAACTAGGGTCCTTTTAATGCAATCACTCCATATGACAAAAAAGTGTGCTTGTATGATTTAAAAAATGATATAATTCCCCTAACTCTGGTTGCTTTTAATAAGTCATTCTTGCTTTGTGTAATGTAGATTTTTTTGTGGTCCTATAAATAACTGAAGGGGAAGGAGGGAGAGGATTCTTCTCAGTTCCTGTATTACATGAATCATCAGCAAGAAGTGCCATCTTCCTTAGCGTCAGTGGATTGCACATATACAGTTCTGCCTTTGCAGGCAGTTTTCATAAGGTTCTCGTTGAAGATGTAAGGACTCTAGTGATGAAGGTATCCTTCAGATGATGCTGATTTGATGGAAGTCAAAATCACCATCTATCTGGAAGAAAAACAAATTTCTTACAGCTAAGATTTCAAGCCCTCTTTCCACAGTTGGAAGCATAGTTAACTCTTAAGTTCGCTGTTGTAGAGGTTCAGATCTTTGAACACACCCTTACTGTTAACTCCAACTCTCTCTTAGAGAAAGTAGGGTTCTCACATGTTTTAAACTAGAAGCCCAAACCATCTCAAAGTGTCCCCATTGAATCAATAGGAAATCAAACATTTTCAAGGTCTTATGAGCCTGAAGGGGAACTTATACTTTGAATGTGAGATTTCCTTTTCTTAAGGAAGGATTAGATTTTCAGGAGATCCATGGAGAAATCACATTGGTAGTTTAACTTAACAGAAGGGTGTACTTCAACTCTGTAACTGTATACCATCCTTATCTAACTTATTCACATTTCTGCTTTGGCCAAACTTTGAGAACCACACTAAAATAACAGAACCTAGAAGTCATGGTTTTATTCATAGTATATCCAAATTTGACTATAAACTACATAAAAGAAAAAAAATTATAGTACAGTCATGAAGTCATCTCTATTATAAATGACTTGAGAAGTAGTTCAAAATACAAAATTAATTTTATAAATATCAACTTTTAAAACATGTTTATAAAAGATAATCTTTGTGTATAGTTAACACTTTAGTTTTCTACATAAAATGCTATTTATTATATTTCCTTTTCCATAAAAAGTGTTTTTCACAAATTTATTCTGAAAGTATTAAGAAACCTGTGCTAATTAACTCATTTATTTACCTCCTTCCATCTAAAAGAGTTGGTTTCAACAGGATATTAAAAAATGCATAGCAAAATTGTGTTCCCAGTGGATACTCAGTACTATAATTCATTGACTCACACTTTGATGGAATCTATAAGTGATTTGTTAGGATGAGAATTGGTGAATTTAGCTTGGAAAAAGAAATGACTCATTCCTTGCCTTTTCTTATATCTGCTCATACAAGTTTTATGGCAAAGTAAAAGCCTGGTATCTTTAATGTGTTCATGAAGAAATACACTTTGTCCTTTCGTAGGCTTTTTCAAGATTTAATATTCCCTTTGTGTAGAAATTAAAGCTGGTTGAGATGAAGTAGAACCAGAGCTATATCTCCACAATTTTATATCCTACATAGAGTTCTAAAGGCATATTTAATCGCTTTTCTTGTTCAAACCATACCATGCTTTTAGCTCACAAATGCATTTCTACTGGCTGTTGGAGAGAGAGGAATGTTTGATGGGTTGTTTACCTCTCTTTTCATTTTTATTCCTGTTAAGTATGCAAAACCCCTGAGGGTTAAAAATACCTAAGGCATTTACATGTGCTTGATCATGAAATAAAAAGTGATGGAACAGAGAAAAAGATTTTATTTCCTGGAAAAGTAAATGATTCAGTGCTAATACAGTTAGAAATGGTACATAACTTATTACAGATGTTTAAAATGCAAGCAATTCAAGGGGACATCTCTAGAAAAGAATCCGCTGACAGGGTTGATCAGAAAAAATGGCCTTTGTACCATTTGACTGCTGATATTTTACTGTAAGATAAAATATTCTTTGGAGAAAAACACACAGGGGCACAGGTGCAGACACACACCAAACAACCTACTTTCACGTGAAAGATATTATTTGAAACACAGTTCTTTAAATAAACCTAGCTTGTTCCAAGCCCAGTGTAGGGAAAGTTGTTAAGGGAAAATGATTCTGGCAGGAAAGTAACGTGCACTTCGGTTTTAGACGCATTAGCACATTTACACCACCAGAAACGTGTCAGGAAATTCCCTCCTCACAGACAATAGGTTTCTCTGCAGTCGGGATTTAATGCTAGTCCCAGAATCATCAGTGAACCTACTCTATTTAATATGCACATCAATAATGGAATATTTTGACAATTACTCGAATTATAACTTAAATCTGCCTATGGAACCATTTCCCAATGACTTCAGGATACAAATACGGTGTGCTGCTCTGGGAGGAATTTCTGACTCCAGCTCATCTCCTGAGGCATGACAATCAATACTCATCCTCTCTTCTGCAGATTTCACGCTGCTGTTCAATGGGCAGTTAACCTTGTAGCTCTGATGGCTTGTCTCAAATGAATATGAATATAAAAATGACAGACTGTAATCTGCATTTCGTATGAGAATCTAATATATTACGAGGGCAGGCGCGTGACCTCTGGTGCTCAGCCTCCATCCCCAGCCACTGCAAGTGAGTGAGTGACATCCATGGGTCAGTATTCAACTCATCCATCTCTGTTACACTTTCACTGGGCTGCATGGGTAGCTATCGATGTCTTGGTTTGAATTTTAGTGGCTAAAACTTGTTTTGTAGATATTCTTATGAGCAACTTGGAAAACCCTGCTGCCACGGTGGAGTCTATTTTCCAAAAGTCATGTATTATATGGACCTTTGCTTATTTGCACAACCCTGCTTCATGCACACAGCTTCCTTTCTGGCAGGAATATCTCCCTGCTTTTCCTCTCCTCCTGTCATATTCTTCCTCAAATTTCCAAACCCAGGGAAATAGTCACATCCAAGAAACTTCTCTGACTCTCTCGAGTTGAATCAGTCCCTCCTTATTCTCGGATTTCTCTTCATCATCACACTTTTATTTTCTCCCTCACCATATTTTCTGAAATACAGGAGCAAATGCTCTGGAGTAGGAGGAAGTTTGAATTTTATTCTCCCTCATCCATCTTCTACCTGGCTGGCTGGGCTTCTGACCCAAGTTTTTAATTTCTCAGCCTCATCTTACATGGGCAAAAAATGAGATTTATCTGTATAGAATCACATAGGTATGATTTTGGTATAGGCATGTTGTTTTTTTAATTGCCTTTGGGTCCAACACATAGGAGGCACTCGACAAATATTCACTGAAAGAGTAAATACATCCTTCTTTTATCTTTTCCAATCTTTTCCAGTTATGCTAGAAACCAAGCATTATTCTAGTTGCTGGGGATGCACAGTGACCATGCTGGCCAGAACTCTTAACCTTACAGAGCTTTCATTCCAGTGGCGGATATGAAAATATTTATTAAGCAAATAAATATACACTAATGGTCAGTTTCCTTCCTACACATTTAAGGAAATTATTTAGGCTAATAAGATGGAGAAAACTTTGAGTTGTGGGTGTGGAGAGCAGTAGGGTTCTAAAGCAGCAAAGCTGGCTACCTATGTTTGATCTGAGACAATAAGGAACTGAAAGGCTACGGGGAAAAGATGGAATAAAGTTTTAAGAAGAGGAGAGAGCAAGTACAAAGATCTAGCATGGAGAGCTTAAGCAACAGAGAAAAGTCCAGTGGGGTGCACTCCAGTGAGCTAGTGGGAGTATGTGTTGAGGTGAGAAGCTTAAAGGCAATGTAGTCAGAGCCTAGAAAGAATCCAGGCGACACCAGAAACGTGTTTTGCTGACTTGGGAAATGTACCATGTTATCAGGATTTGTCTTGTGAACTGAAAGTTTTCCCTTGAAATTTTAGAAATTAGCTAGTGTTTTCTAAAAGAGAAAAAGTTGGCAAAGAAGAATCGCCATCCATAAACAGCCTATGCTCTGAAGTTCATTCTCCCAGCACTACTTTGGAGAGATGCTATTCAAAGATTAAGATTTGAGCTTTTACTCAGCCACTTGCTCGTTGAGTGACTTTGGGTGAACAACCTGATGTCTCCAAACTTCAGTCCTCTCATCCTTAGAAGCTAAATAATGATCGTACCTCTCATAGGGCATCCATAGTATTGGTAGCATGGTGCAGGAAAAGTACATGACTAAGTAGCTGCTGCATGGTAGCCACCTGGTAAAACGTAGCCGATAAGACTAATTATTGGGTGGTCACCTGAGAAGACTTTTTATTAACTTGTGAACTTGCTATAAATGTGAGTGTTATTTGTTTCCTGGAAAAATGTAGCACGTCATACCTCAGTTCTTCACTTCAATGTGCGTGTACTCAGTCATGTCCAGCTCTCTGTGACCCCATGCACTGTAGCCAGCCAGGCTCTTTTGTCCATGGCATTTTCCAGGCAAGAATACTGGAGTGGGTTGAAATTTCCAGGGGGTCTTCCCAACCCAGGAAGCAAACCCGCATCTCCTGTGTCTCCTGCAATGGCTGGTGGATTCTTTACCACGGCACCACCTGGGAATCCCATCCCCTGTGATCCAACTACCTGCGGGATATTCCATTATATTCTAGGTAAAAAACTATCCTAGGGCATATTACACTGCTGTTCTTCCTTATCTATGTGCCTAATCCACAGCCATCCCACAGCAGGACTATTAACACCATGTGATTGGGACCTTCTTTTATATATTATTGTATTTCCTGTATCCAAAATAATGCCTGGCTTATCTAGCAGGCACTCCTTCTTCTATGCTAAGTTACTACTGATTGTGAAGAAAAAATCGTTAAGCTGGCTTATTAAGTAACTAAATGTTAGTCACTCAGCCGTGCCCGAGTCTTTGCGTCCCCATGAACTGCAGCTCACCAGGCTCCTCTGTCCATGAGATTTTTCAGGCAAGGATACTGGAGTGGGTTGCCATTTCCTTCTCCAGGGGATCTTCCCAAGCCAGGGATCCAACCCAGGGTTCTCCTGCACTGCAGGCAGATTCTTTACCTACTGCGCTGCAAGGGAAGCTGGCTTATTATTCCCTCACAAAGCTCAGTTACAGTAGATGGTAGCAAAATTGGGCATTAGTACAAGGAAATGAAGTCCTTCTGTTCAAGTTGTTCTCAGATAAATCAGTGGCCTCCAAAGGAGTGAATCTTCAAACTAGCATCAGATTGCCATTTGCTCATGAGATTCTAGAGGTGATGTAAGAGTCACATAGATAATAGGATAAGTTTTCTTAAAGGTTATTTCTAACCTTGGGATTGTTTCACTCGGATGTTTCTCGTGGCAGCACATACTAAGTAAAGGGCTGGATTTAGAATAAAGGAATAATATGATTTCTGGGAATAGTAGCGGCTTCCCCCGCTGGTTCAGTGGTAAAGTACCTGCCTGCAATACAGGAGACAGAGGAGACACGGGTTTGATCCCTGCGTCTGGAAATATCCCTTGGAGGAGGGCATGGCAACCCACTCTAGAATTCTTGCAGGGTATATCCCATGAACAGAGGAGCCTGGCGGGCTACAGTTCATGGGGTCGCAAAGAGTCATGCAAGACTGAAGCGACGGAGCACATATTGGGAAGAGTGGATGAATGCTATTCATGATGTACAAAGAAAAAATATCCCCTGTAATTGTCTGACATGTGATGGTTTCTAGAGTAGGAGACCCCTGTTCAACTCCTGGGACGGGGAGATCCACTGGAGAAAGGATAGGCTACCACTCCAGTATCCTTGAGATTCCCTGGTGGCTTAGCTGGTAAAGAATCTTCCTACAATGCGGGAGACGTGGGTTCAATCCCTGGGTTGGGAAGATCCCCTGGAGAAGGGAAAGGAAGCCCATTCCAGTATTCTGGTCGGGAGAATCCCATGGACTACAGTCCATGGGGTCACAAAGAGTTGGACACCACTGAGCCACTTTGACAACTGTTTTGGTCAGCAATTCAAGCCTTCTCTTGTTTAGCTTTTGATAGTGCTGTGAGTGTACTATTTGGCAAAACTTGTTTAGTAAATGTTATTTTCTAATTCACCTGGTAATGAGTCGAAGAAGAGTACAAGATAACCGCATTACCATTGACCAGTTCGGCATGGAAAACAACAAAAGCCTGTTGACTGACAGACAGTTTTGGTGCAAGTCAATGATAAAATGATTGAAACATCTGTCTTTATCCTTCCAGCTCCTTGTTCTATCAAATAAATGAATCTACACTTTATCGATGCCATGTTTATATTTGGGAGAGCATGCGGATGACATTGCCTGATGTTAGCTTCTACAAATATTATTAGAAAATATCCAGCTGTGTTTGAAATCTGATGAAGCTATTTATTATTTTAAATTCCTGGAAGGAAAGAGAGATGCCTGCATGTTTTGTCTGTGTGGTACGACCTCACCAAAACACACGATGTGTATATGTCAAAACTCAGTGAGGGAGGGAAATTCCTCACAACTTCAAATGTTCAGGAGGCCTTTTGCTTATTTCCAATACTATCCCATTCAGTTAACACAGCCTAAATTATTTCTAAAGCATTAACTCAGCAGTTTGTGGCCACATTCTTTTATGTCTGCCCACCTTTTAAACACTTAGTTTAAACTTACTTTCCCCTGGTTAACTTCATCTGGCAGATGGCAGAACTTTGTCCCCCAAAACAGTGAAATGAACGTCACCATTTCAGCAATTAACTGATATATATACAGTATATTTAAGACCGTGTTTAAGGCACTCTGCCTAAGGTATTACAGGTATAATTTTCTTATAATTAAAATGTCTTTCTTTCATTAGCTCACTCAGCTAGCACTGCATATTAAACATTATTTACAGAGAGGCACCTAATTACATTCATCCATTCTCATTTCTTTACTGCCGTTAATGCATTATACAAGGTCCAGCATACTGTTCTCGTCCGGCTTTCTGTCCATGTTCTTAAATTTTTCTTATCTCTTACCATGGTTTATTGGTGAGCAAGTACACAAATGTGGAATCCACATTTTAGTGCCCTCAGGCATTCTCAAAACTTGTCTGGTTACACTTTCTCTTCATAAAGTAAATAATTTTTTATTGTTGAAAATGCTCACTTTATTTAGACAATAGAATTTTTTTTGTAAAACCTGGGCATAATAACTAATGAAGATCTGGATAGGAAATCATAGGAATTAATCTTTCTTCTGTAGTATTTGTTTGCACCAGGGTCTTAATAGGTTATTTTAATTATTCTTCAAAACAGTTTCAGGAAGAAGGTATCAGTAATTTAATGCATGAAGAAGACAATTAAAGAGGTAAACTAACTTGTCCAATCTTACATCTAGTAAGTTTCAGAGGGGAGCTTTCAGTCCAGCTTGGTCTGCCTTAAAGGGTGTGCCCTTCACAGCACTCTGTATCTACCGCCCTTGTTCTCCAGGAATCACCATTTTGGACAGGCAGTTTGAGTTACATATAATCTGGAGAAATTGCCTCTACAGTTATACATAGCAAGAAAGAATGCCATTTAGATAAATCTCTGTGGGGGAAAAAAAAATTAGAAGCGAAGTGTTACTTTTGAAAAAGCTTTAACAAATCAATTAAAATGAAAACTAAAGCAATTAGTTTCCTTCCAGACTAAAAAAATCAATCCTAGAGTTTGAAACAAATGAATTGGTTTAAAATTGTTGGAAAATAGTGATTGATTCTAATTATTATCTATATTATATCTTAATTGTTGGGATGAATGGAAGTATACCATTGATTATTACTAAAATAAGAGCTGAGATTGAATACACTACCAGTGTTCTCACCACTGGATTAAAAAGATCTTCTAATGGCTCTGCCTTTTTGAATAACAGCAATTACATCTTAAATATTTTTCTTCATTTGTAAAGTTACGCATATGCTTCAAGAATGTTTTGCTTGCCAAGTCACTTCCGTCATGTCCGACTCTCTGTGACCCTGTTGACTGTACCTTGCCAGGCTCCTCTGCCCATGGGGACTCTCCAGGCAAGAACGCTGGAGTGGATGGCTTGGCCCTCCTCCAGGGCATCTTCCCAACCCAGGATTGAACCTGGGTCTCCTGTGTTGCAGGCAGATTCTTTACCACTAGTGCCACAGCCCCAAGAATGTTTCAGATTGGCATAAATATAGGATTTCAGTGGACTCTAAGATTCACGAAGAATCTTACTGGAAAGGTGATGCTGAGTTCCCAGCCCGTTAATGTGCTTTCGGAGAAACCATAAAGGCTTTGAGTGAAAGAGCCCAGAGGGATGTGGCATACGGTGTAGCAATTATGACTAGCCTAAACTACAGACTCATTAAGGGATATCAACTGATGCTTATGTCTTATAATTGAGGGGCATTATTTCCCAAAACCCCATTTCCAAATGTTCTCCCTATCATGTCTAAAATACCTTCATTATCATAATATGAGTGTATGTGAAACATCACTCTCTTTTTAAAAAAATCTTCTCTAAAAATGCTTATACTCCAGCAATGGTGATTGTATATTAGATAACCTTCTTGACAGAGTAAAGTGGTATGGTTGCTCAGTGCTGACATTTTTCTACCCTGGACTGTACCCCACCAGGTTCTTCTATCCGTAGAACTTTCCAGGCAAGAATACTGAAGTGAGTTGCCATACCCTTCTCCAGGGGATCTTCCCAAGCCAGGGATCAAACCCCTGTCTCTTGTACCTCCTGTGTTGGCAGGTGGGTTCTTTACCACTGGCGCAACCTGGGAGGCCTCTTGGCAGGATACCCTGACCAATACAGGAAGGAAATAAAGTATTTTGTGATGAGAGATAGACAATTCCAATAACAAACTTTGTCTTTTTACCCCCTTATATCTCACTGCTGCTGCTACTGCTAAGTCGCTTCAGTCGTGTCCGACTTTGTGCGACCCCAGAGACGGCAGCCCACCAGGCTCCCCCATCCCTGGGATTCTCCAGGCAAGAACACTGGAGTAGGTTGCCATTTCCTTCTCCAGTGCATGAAAGTGAAAAGTGAAACTGAAGTCGCTCAGTCGTGTCTGACTCATAGCAACTCCATGGACTGCAGCCTACCAAGTTCCTCTGTCCATGGGATTTTCCAGGCAAGAGTACTGGAGTGGGGTGCCATTGCCTTCTCCGTACAGAGTCTCAAATTTAGCTGGAAACCACATCCATGAGCCCAGCTTCACAGCTTATTCAGTATTTTGAAATAGAAAATACACATTGAAAGACTTATCATAAAGAGGCCATGAGTTTTTAATTCAAAGTGTAATTAAGGAATTTTAATTCCTTGTCAATCAATATTAAATGATTTCATAGGTTTCTCCTAATGACATCTTGTCTCTCAATGAACACTGCTTTATCACTTGCTAACAATGTCAACTGTATCCCTCTCTCTGGGCTTCTTACAACAGACTTTCACTGATTATCTATTATAAGCCAGACTATTTCTAGACAATTGGATTACCAAGATGGATTTGTCATTTCTTCTGCCTTTAAGCTGTTCAGATGACCAAGAGGATGGCAGACATGGGACATGGACTCATGTCTACTTCCTAAATAACTGTATCTTAAAAGCGAGAACCAGTCAAAGCTTTTTTTGTTTGTTTCTTTTCCTTTTCACTGTTTTTAATTTTTCAAGAGTATGGAATCTGGGGAAGGGGGAAGATTACACTAAAATCTAACAATTTAAATCACAAATGTTGTTGTTTAAGCTGTCTTAAAATAGTTCCTTTTTCTCTGAATGTAAATTTACCTGGAGGAAAGCCCCAGGTATCTTTGTTTTGCAAAAGACACAAAAAGAAATGTTCTTATTCTGTGAGTGCAAAAGAGTTAGTCACCATCCTGCTCCTGGAATGGATGTCATATACCATATGCGGATATCTTAGGTTTACAAATGAATTGTACTGTTTGGTAAATTAAATTGGATGTATCTTCCAGAAGAAAATGAGTGCGATTTTTTTCCCCCATGCTTCTTTGGGAAGAAATATTACTTTCTTGTGCTTGATTTAGAACAAAATTCTTATCTTTGTAAACTGTGGATTTTTCTTATGAATTTGTATGTAGCTTCTTTTGAGCAGTTGTTTGTAAATGAGAAGCTGCGTTAGGAGGATCTTAAGAAAATGATGAAGGTCATTCTCTATTTCAACCATGAAGAGACTATGAAGAGGAACAAGAGTGGGTGGACTCTTAAAGTTAATCCATTGTAACCTGATGCAGTGATGTCCTTTAGGCCAGAAGGTGATATCCCAACCCTACGAGTGGGAGGAAATAGCATTTCTCGTAGTCAATAAACATGGGGCAGGGAATAAAGACATAAAAATCAAGGAGCAGAATCTTAAACTACAAGGCCAGGGGAACACACTTGTATGCTATCATGCCTGTTCAAGGTTCAGTAAGCCCAGCTGGCCACGTGATGATGATGATGGATAAAACAAAGACTTAGAACTTCAGCAAGTAAAATGAATAAAGTGCCAGACCCATCAAGAAATGATGACTTTCTTTTTTTCAATTGGAGGGTACTTGCTTTGTGATGTTGTGCTGGTTTCTGCTGTACTACAGTGTGAATCAGCTGTACATATACACATGTCCCCTCTCCCTTGAGCCTCCTTGCCATGCCCCCACCCCAGCCCTCTAGGTCATCACCAGGTTGAGCTCCCTGTGCATACAGCAGGTCCCCACGAGCTATCTTTTCACCCCTGGTAATGTATATATGTCACAGCTACTCTTCCAGTTTGTTCCCTGACCTTCTTCGTACTCTGTGTTCACAAGTTCGCTCTCTTCGTCTGCAGAATGACGGACTTTCGACTGACAGATGACATGGTCCTGGCATCACTGAATGATCCTAGGAATTAAGAGCTTCACTGAGTGCAATCACAACGGACAAATCAATATTTTATGCAATTATGGATGCACAGTCAGGGTTTTGATGTCTATAAAATCCCTTTGCTTCTGGAGTTCCCATGTGTGTACCATGTTGGTGTCACCAACGCACACTCCTGCCACACAACAGATGCCGAGAGTTTGTTCCCCGAGAACCTTCCACGAGGGGGCAGCAGGCATTTGCTTAACTTATTTATTTAACTTAGAACCAAAGCGTTCTCTAAGGTTCCAAAACCCATACCAAAAGTAACACAATAGAGGTGTAGTAATTTTCCCATGGATGCCATTCTGAATTTGTCTTTTAGGAAACTATAAGCAATCCAAACAGGACTTACTGAAAGAAGACATGATGTTTGAGGAAATGATGACTTTTACAAAAGGAAGAAACAGTGATAGGAGATACCTGGATATTGTCCAGTGCTTTAAGACTCCACAAACTGTGATGAAGAAACTGGATTATAATGGATTATAATGGTCTGGTCTTGTCACGGGTTATGGAAGCAGCCATCTCTCTATTTATTCAATAGTTCTTTACAAACCACGTTTATAATTTTGCAAATGATTCAGTCTATATAGGAGAGAACTATTTGATCTCAAGGCCTTAAATTCCCAATCTATGAAGAAGAAAAAAATAAATAATATAGTCATTGACAGCTTCTCTGTATCCTGCCCTGGTGGCTCAGTGGTAAAGAACATACCTGGCAATGCAGGAGACACAGGTTTGGTCTCTGCTCAGAAAGATCCCCTAGGGCTTCTCCGATAGCTCAGTTGGTAAAGAATCCACCTTCAATGCAGGAGAGCCGGTTTGATTCCTGGGTCGGGAAGATACACTATTCTTGGGCTTCCCTGTGCCTCAGCTGGTAAAGAATCCTCCTGCAATGTGGGAGACCTGGGTTCGATCGCTGGGTTGGGAAGATCCCCTGGAGAAGGGGAAGGCTACACACTCCAGTATCCTGGCTTGGAGAATTCCATGGACTATATAGTCCATGGGGTCGCAAAGAGTCGGACATGACTTTCACTTTCAGAAAGATTCCCCTGGAGAAGGAAATGGCAACCTGCTCCAGTATTCTTGCCTGGAAAATGATATGGACAGAGGATCTTGGCATGCTATAGTCCATGGAGTCACAAAAGTAGGACATGACTTAGAAACTAAGCCACCAGCACCACCATATCCTGCAGACCCCCGAATCCTATTATTTCTCTCCATAAGTGAACCTAAACTTCACTCTCCCCATCTAGTTGCTACTCTGTAAATTTAAGACAGTCATCTCTCCCTGTGTTGCTGCAATAGCCTCCCAATATCCCCCGTGCTCCTGGGTCTATACTCAAGCTCTTCCTTCTGCTAGAGTTGTTCTTCCTGGCCTCAAAATCTCAGTTTTCAGCTCCTGTCTTACCTTTTATGTACTCATCTCCTAAGTGATATCATGCTGTCCAATGGCTTTAGCGATATACATGGGTCTCTACTGTCCCTGAGTTATAATATCTATTTAGTCTTCAGATTCATTTGAATGCTGAGGAAGCATCTTCAGTCTAAAAGGTTCAAAAGAGATCTCTTGATTTCTAAAGTTCCCATCAGCCTCTCCAGTCTTCTCCACATCTGTAAATGGCATCATCCCAACTCTGCTTTTCATGCTAAAATCATGCCTCTCTTTGCCCAATTCATATCCCATCCATTACCAAATCCTGTCAGTCTGTCTCCAAAATATTTTCTGAACCCATCAACTTCTTAACCCTCCAACCACCACCATGACCAATTCTTGTAAGAGTCTCACATTCAAGGCTACAATTACTTCCTTTTCTCTTGTTTGCCTCCACTGTGGCACAAAGAAGTCAATTCACACAGAGAGCAAGTGATTTTTTTATTTTAAGTCAAACTCTGTCACTTCTCTGCCTGATACTCTCCAATAATTTTCTCCTGTAAAAATAGTACAATGCAAGCCCCTGGCCATGATCTTCCAGGTTCTGTGTGATATGAACCCTGTCTTTCTGACTTTGTCTCTTGCTATTCTCCCACTTAGTCTTTCCCCTCTGCTTCTGCTTGCTTTCCATCCAGTCCTCATACAACTGAGCTTTCCCACCCTGGGGCCATTTGCTTGATCTTCTGTCCACTTGAAAGCTTTTCCCCAGGTTTTTGCTTGACTCACTTTCCCCATTCATTCTCACTTCAGGTTTCTGCTCAGGGAGGCCTCTGCTACTCAAAACTTTATGCAGTAGAACCTCCTGGGAGAGTTTTGTTATAAGGGTGGCTCCTAATAAAACATGACCCCTGGTACTCACACACTTTTGTAGCCACCTCTGCTGGAGCTGGGCTATCTCTGGGGCTCAATTTAATCCATAGAACAAATAGAAATGTCACTTCAAGGTTTCTGGGCCTAAGCCTTTAGGTAATCCCAAGAGCTTCCACTTTCGTGTTCATTTAAGCCATGCCAGAAATCTGACTGCACTGCAGAGCAAAACATGCAGAGTAGGCCCACGAAGAAGTCAGCTGCACAGACACTGTTGCTGTTGCTCAGTCGCTCAGCTGTGTCCGAGTCTTTGTGGTCTTATATACTGTAGCACTCCAGGCTTTCTTGTCCTTCACCAACTCCTGGAGTTGACTCAAACTCATGTCCATTAAGTCAGTGATGCCATACAACCATCTCATCCTCTGGCATCCCCTTCTCCCCCTGCCTTCAATCTTTCCCAGCATCAGGGGCTTTTCCAGTGGGTTGGCTTTTCTCATCAGGTGACCAAAGCATTGGAGCTTCAGCTTCAGAATCAGTCCTCCCAATAAATATTCAAGATTGATTTCCTTTAGGATTGACTAGTTTGATCTTCTTGCTGTCAAAGGAACTCTTCTAGAGTCTTCTTCAGCACCACAGTTCAAAAGCCTCCCAACAGAAAGGGAGAAGAACCCAGTTATCCAGCTGAACCCAGCTCTCAGCCAACCAGCCTGCTGAATGAAGTGTGACATCTCCTGCAGGGCTAGCAGAACCACACAGCTGAGCCCAGTTCAAATCACTGAATTATGAGCAACTAAAACATGTTTTTGTTTTCAGCCCCTAAATTTTAGGAATATTTGTTCACAGCAATAGACGTGATGAAGTTGATAACTCCCATCATTCACTATGCCTGTTCCCTGATTGGTTTTTTTTTTTTTTTTTCATGCTTTGCATCAGTATTTAACATGTTATTGTGTGTGTGTGTGTGTGTGTATGTATTATTTGGGCTTCCCAGGTGGCTCACTGGTAAAGAATTCACCTGCCAAGCAGGAGACCTGGGTTTGCTCCCTGGGTCAAGAAGATCTCCTGGAGAAGGAAATGGAAACCCACTCCAGTATTCTCACTTGAGAATTCCTACAGACAGAGGGGCCTGTTGGGCTACAGTCCTTGAGGTTGCCAACAGCTGGACGTGACCTAGCAACTAAACAGCAGCAGCGATATTCTTATTTATATCCTCCAATATACCATAAACTCTAAAACAGCAGATTATGTTTTGTTCACCACTGTATCCCCAGCATGCTATCAAATGAATTACTTAATCAATCAGTTTCTCCCATGAAGTTGAATTGCCTTATCTTGCTGTTTTAGGAAATGTTTCTGCCTTCCCTTATACAATTCCATGCTCTATTAGAGACAGGTATTCACCAAGGTTGTAGAGATACTCTGTTCCTTCTTAGAAACAAATTAATGCATTCATTATAGAATTTAAAGACCCACAGAAAGTTAGAAATGGGAGGAATATCAGAAAAAAAAATCCAGTTCAGGATGTGTTTTGTTTGTGTGGCCATAGAACTTTTTATTACACGAAATCTCCCATGTAATACCAGAAGATAAGTCAGTGAAAGTATATCTGCGATGTAATCAGAATATTTTCTTTATCCTTTCACAGGCCTTTTCAGAAGTGCTTCTTTAAAACAGAAGGCAACAAGAAACGCAGCAGGATAACCACTATCTCTTTTCAATCCCTGCTTTGATAAACGAGAAACAAGGAGGAGGAGGAGCTGAAACCAAGGAGTCAGAGGCACTAGAATCGTCTCTTCCGAATTCAATTCGCTTTGGGTGTCCTAATTCTCAAGAGCAGTCTTTCGGTCAGGATTTGGTTTAGGAGTATAAAACAGGTATATTTCAATCGTCAACTTAAAACAGAGCTAATTAAACTAATGCGAGAGCACCTAACTGACATTACTATTAGAACTTAAGCCATGGTTGTGCAAACTAGCTTAACACGCAGGTAACATGTGATCTGGGCTACCCTGGTGGCTCAGCCGGTAAAGAATCTGCCTGCAATGCAAGAGACCCTGGTTCGATCCCTGGGTTGGGAAGATCTCCTGGAGAAGGGAACGCTACCCATTCCAGTATCCTTGGGCTTCTCCGGTGGCTCAGACAGTAAAGAATCCTCGTGCAGTGCAGGAGACTTGGGTTCAATCCCTGGGTTGGGAAGATCCCCTAGAGGAGGGCATGGGAAACCACTCCAGTGCTCTTGGCTAAAGAATCACCACGGTCAGAGGAGATGCCGGGGGCAGTCCATGGGGTTGCAGAGTCAGACACGACGGAGCAACTAAGTACGCATGCACAACACGTTATCAGTCCAACAATCAGTTCTTGTTCCCTCGCTCCCATATGTCCAACTCTTTGTGACCCCATGGACTACAGCATGCCAGGCTTCCTTGTCCTTTGTGATCCCCCAGACTTTGCTCAAACCCATGTCTATTGAGTCAGTGATGTGAGCAATTAGATTGATGGCCAAATCTGCACCTGTCAATCCCCGTAACAGACGTAGGAGTCATTTCTTCGTCCAGGAATGTAAAAGGAAAACAAAATAGTAGTAGTAATATTGAATTAACATATCCAGCAATAGCCTCGATATTATCAAAAGATACGTGTGGCCAATTATAGGCTAGAAAAAAAGTCGTCTAAGAGAAGAAATACTCAGCATGAGGTAGTTTCATTAACATTTACATTTTACTATGGTTTAATTACTTTTTAGTTTCTAAAAATCCAAAGGCTCATTGAAAGATCATCTTAACATAATAACTTTTATGTTTGTAAACTGAAATGTAAAATGTCTTTACAAACTTTTCTGAAACTATGTACATCTAAAATTTCTTTCTCCTGAGTTTCCAAATGCCGATGCTCTGAAGAGCAGTGATAATTCCTTTTTCTTGCCTATTTTCACTAAACAAATCTGTTGGCCTGAACTTGAAGGGCCATTAAAATATGTCATTTCATTGTTCCACTTTTCATATGAGAAAAGCGAGGTCTAAAGAGGCTGAATGACTTGCCTAATATAAACAAGAACACTTAGGCCAGATGTAGGGGGGAGAGTTCAGGTAATTTCCTTCGAATGCTGAAAGGTCTTATCCCATTCACATATGTATACATGCAAGAATGGATTTTAAAATGTGTAAATCTTGACATGCGGGGCCTTTGCCCATGCTAATCTTCTAGTTGGAGTATTCACCTTCCTCAACTTCATTTAGTCAATCACCTTTTCTTCTTTACACTATAAAATTTAGACCTGATCTTGAGTGACAGTTTCTTTGGATAATTGCCACAGCGCTCTCTGGCAAGGATGGTTTTCCCAAATATCCTTGCAGAGGGCTCTCTTTATTTTGCAGTTACTGTTATAATTTTCAATAATTTGTGTCATTATTTGATTCATTTCTCTTGCTGATACCTTGCAAAAACCTTTGAGGGAAGAGACCATATTTAAGCCTGGATCTATATTTCTAAGGGCACGTCAAATGCCTGCACTTAGTAGTAGCTCTGTTCATCATAAACGGTGAGAGTGATTTAATGAAAAACCAGAGGTAGTTTTCATATGGAGCCATCCTGAGAATCTTCTTAATATTGCATTATTAAATAAAATCTTGGTGATGAGCACCCATATATCTCAAATATTCTACTAAGGAAATTACCGAGCACGGTGAACACGTAATAAGTGAGCCAGGACTCTGAAGGACTAGATTCATGGAGGCACAGTCTGCCTGTGAAGAGAAGACCAGGTGAGTTAGGCAGTATCTATACAGAGGCCTCCCGGGTGGCGCTTGTGATAAAGAACCCACTTGCCAGTGCTGGAGAAATAAAAGATGCAAGTTCAGTCCCTGAGTCAGGAAGATCCCCTGGAGAAGGACATGGCCACCTGCTCCCATATTCTTGCCTGGAGAATCCCATGGAGAGAGGAGCCTGATGGACTATGACACATAGGGTCACAAAGAGTTGGACACAAATGAAGTGACTTAGCACAGCACATATGTAGCTAGAACTGTTGTTCAGAGATCCCTGACATGTCACAGACTGGAATCCCCACAGGAACCAGGAGCTTAATTGGGCAAAAGTTTTGTGAACCAAAAGATCAAAGTAAAGAGCCTAGTCTATGAACCTGTATTCAGAAGTATGCTATAAATCTGGTAACCAGGCATCAAAACAGACATTAAGTAGCCCACCAAAAGCTCAAATCAGGCCAGTATTATTTACCCAATGTTGTTTTACAAATACAAGGAGGTCTTTCCAGCTGCCACAGTAGCACTGGGGCCAACAGAGGAGCATTACTGAGAATGTATTTGGACTAAGGATGCTAAACAGCCAGAAAAGCACAGGGCAGTTTTTTACAAAAAAATATTTCCTTGCACTAAATGCCAAGAGCACTCTGTTGGAGAAATGCTATGCATCAAGGAGTTCCTCGACTACTGGTCTTATCTCTTGCTCCTCTGTGTTTTCCAGCAGCAATCTCATTGTCTGACCTACAGTGAATGCATGGGCTTCCTTGGTGGCTCAGATGGTAAAGAATCCACCTGCAGTATGGGAGACCTGGGTTCAATCTCTGGGTTGGGAAGATCCCCTGGAGGAGGACATGGCAACCCACTCCAGTATTCTTGCCTGGAGAATCCCCCTGGACAGAGGAGCCTGGTGAGATACAACCCATGGAGTTGCAAAGAGTTGGACATAACTGAGAGATTAAGCACAGTGAATGCATACTGGAAAAGGACTTCAGTTACTTGCCAATGAGCTAGATAGGAATATAGGAATACAAAATGTATGACTTTACATTGATTCAGTGAGTGAGAGAAGAGACAGTTTTGCATCCAGGCAGTTATGGGAAAGGGCAGTCCATGCTCAGTTATCAAAAAAAAAAAAAAAAAAAAAGTGATCAGAATTGATAAGTAACAGAGAGCTGAGTGGTAACCTCAATGGGAAAGGACAATAAAACTTAATACCAATGTCTTACTAACTACCCAGACTGGAAATGGATTCAATGGGTAATTCCCGTTTTCCACGTGGCTGCTCTAGAAGCTGGCAAAACTGCAGATGGATCCTGAGAAAATTGAAGGTGTTTTTTTGTTCATGCATTTGTGGAAAGGAGTCAAGGATTTGAAATCATAGGAGGAAAGGAGAGATTCATTCATTGGGGAGAATCACCTGTCCTTGGTTTTCAAAAGACCGACTAAAGTAACTATCGTCCTCTACGATGATGAAGACATTCTTTGTGTCAGACTCAGTGTAACAGTTGTGGAACAGCAAGGGTAATCGTATTGATTCTGAAGGAATGTCTGGTTAATTTTTCACAAGGCGTGGATCCCTCAAAAATCAATAACTTTCTGCTGTATCTTTATTCCTCTGAATAAACCGTGTCTGTCGGAGAAACTTGATTCTTAAGCTCAATTGGATTCATAAAACATTCACAGACACATTGCACAAAAGAAATGTAACCTTTCTCTAGGAGGGTGTTTAACCTCCAAGTAGGACAAAGACTCCTTCCTTTTTGAGGTATTTATGTCCTTGGACAGGCATTGCAGCTAAGCTGCTAAGTCACTTCAGTCGTGTCCGACTCTGTGCGACCCCATAGACGGCAGCCCACCAGGGTCCCCCATCCCTGGGATTCTCCAGGCAAGAACACTGGAGTGGGTTGCCATTTCCTTCTCCAATTGGACAGGCATCAGTAGGGACCAAAATGTCTGTGATGCAAATGCTTCCTTTAAGCGTTGGTTCCCTTCCCACAGAAAAGAAGCTTCAGTAGAAGATATGAAGTACCTGCTTAGAAAGCAGAGTCTAAGAAAATATCTTTTAGAAAAATCTAGGATTATGAGTGGCTGTTAGAAATGTATCCATTTCACTATTCGTTTATTCACCAGGATGACTGTGCAGTAATAAATTTTTTGGAAGAAATAAAATTGTGTTTTGAGAATAGTATTAAAACATTATCCAGTAACAGAACTTAAAGAACTCACTGAGTGATCCCCACTCTTTCATTTACATTTGCATAGGAAGAAGGAAATGCCCAGAGAGGTTAAATGTTCTTCCTAAGGTCGCACTGTAAGTGTTTCATTCATTAAATTGGAGATGCCTCTTTGTAAAGAAATCAATGAACTCCTATTTATCAAGGTCAAGGAATGTGCAAGTTTGAAAATTGTGATAATGTCTGATTGGAACAAACACATAATGCGAGAATTCCAATAATAGAAACAAGAAAGAAAATATAAAAGTGAACGTTCAGAAGATGTATTTGCCACACCAGAAAAGCTTCCCACATTTGGCTTAATATCACTGATGAATCATTTACTGATAAATCATTTATAATATTTGAGTTGTAAGATTGGTCATTGCTACTCAGGTTATTTATGCCATGGTTTTTAAATTCTTTGATATACAAAAACCCAACACAGATGTAAACAGTGCGGTAAAACATGCATACCCTACTTACTCCCTTCCCTCCTGTTTTACGCTCTTGTTGTGAGCTCCATCTGGGCCCACGATGCTGCCTCTACAATCCTCTAGCGGGACAACTGGAAAATAGCCCTTTGGAGGGAAACACTGTATAATATCCAATCCCTCTAGAGATTCAGGCCTGTGTCTTCCATGTTTCCTACAACATGTGCGATAAGAGCACCTTTCAGTGGCTCCCCTAGGGCGGGTGACAGGCACACAATGCCTGCTACAAGTCTGTCTGTTGGTGACATCCCTTCAAGGGCAAGTGGGCTTCCAGGGACAAGTTTACCACTTTGAGAGCTAGCCCTGACAGGCCATTCGGGCCCAAACCCTTACCACCCTTCTCCTAAAGCTGGGAATATAACCTCCAGATCAAATCTCCACTTCAATTTATCAAACATCTAGTCTGTTGCCTCTTGTCATTTTGTCCTTAAGCCACTTTGCCTCAACTCCTACAACCAGGATTCTGCCCCCTCTGTAGGCAATATCGGTCCACCCAGCCCATCATAGATAACCCACTCCTTTATCATCACTTTTGTTATTACCTAGAGTGGGTCTATGACAATGAAATATTTACATCTGTAAGGAAATAAACCTGTACTGCAGGAGAACCCAGTTTGATTCCTGGGTCAGGAAGATCCACAGGAGAAGGGAGAGGCTATTCACTCCAGTATTCTTGGTCTTCCCTTGTGGCTCAGACATTAAAGAATCCACCTGTGATGTGGGAGACTTGGGTTCAATCCCTGGGTTGGGAAGATCCTCTGGAGAAAGGAATGGCTACCCGCTCCTGTATTCTGGCCTGGGTTGCAAAGATTGGGACAGGACTGACCAACTTTCCTGCACTCACTCACAGCCTATTTATTGACAAGGAAGATAAACATCATCCCAGAGAGATAAAGAGATCCCAAAGCCCTCAAACCAATCCAGTGATTAACTAAGCACTTTTTCTAGGAACATGAACACAGAAGCTCCTGTAGGCCCTCCTAAGCCTTTCCTTCTTTTCTTAGTCCTGTGGGTGTGAGTGTGCATGCTTGTGACACAGAACATGTGAGTGTGTGCACACATCTGCTTGTATGTGTGTAGAAACATCTCAAAGTAGAACAGAAATACTTCAGGCCACATCAAATGATGCTTACAAAAAGGTAAATTTGATTTGGGTACCTTTAGCTTCATTTGCTTTGTGGATAACTTGAGGATTAAAAAAGTTGAACGTTACTGAAATCAATTAGGTTTTATTCTGGCTTCCAACTGAAATTCTGCCTCATTAAACAGAGGAGGCCTTTGCTTTATAGTCTGATATGTGACCAAGAACAGACTCTGTGGATTGGTCCTTCCTGATGACGCTATTCAGCTTCCTTCACCCTGGCTTTTAGGGGTATTTTAGTAATGGGGCAAACTCTGGGAGATGGTGAGGGACAGGGAGGCCTGGCGTGCTGCAGTCTATGGGGTCATGAAGAGTCAGACACAACTGAGCGACTGAACAACAACAACAGTAATGGGAAAGAGCATCACAGTTTCCATCCCAGTTATCCCAACAGCTACAAGGAAAACCTGAAAGCAAGACCCACTTAGCTTCTGCAGTTTACCAGAGCTAGCTATAAAAAAGACCTTTATCTAAGTCTAACAGGAGGCGACTTTTAATCAAGAAGTGGGCTCAGATTTTATTCTTTGTCCAATCCAATTTTTAAAAAGAGGTTCCTGTAGGGATATTTGAACAGATATTTAAGACCTAAACCACACAGAGTTCTAATTTATTTAAAACACATTACATGCTTTATACACATGTTGGCACCAAAAGAGACTATCCCAAGTGTATTTGGGTACTAACTTCTATTTCTTGTTTTCAGAACCTGGCAAAATTATTATCCAGGTATCCTTAAAGTAAAAAGAAAAACATCCCATTTAACTCTGTATTCTTTGGGGGGTCCTTTTACATATCCCATGTTGTCGGTACCCCAAGTGAGTATGCAGTGGGAAGAATGGTAACTTTTCTTGTGTTAGTGTTTAGAATTGCGGAGACTGAAGCCCTCTCCATCTTCCAGTCTTTAAACGATCAAAGTGCAAACTGTCATTTCAGAGACTTCTCTAATATTGTGCTTAATTATCTATTTATTTGTATCATTAATGACATATATTTAACATTTCAGTGACTGATCATTTCTCTGTCCTTTCGTGTCTTCTTTAGCACTGACACATTCATTTGTGGTTCTCAGTTTCTCTGTGATCTAAACATTTCATGATGCATTACAGCAGAGAGGTGTGTGCAGCACACCTGTGCAGCAGAGAGGTGCTATTTTATGCTCTAGATGTTGGTGAGAATTAGGGGCTTCCAGGTTGAGTCTAAGGGTTTCCCTGGTTGCTCAGATGGCATGGAATCTGCCTGCAATGCAGGAGACCCAGGTTCAATCCCTGGTTTGGGAAGATCCCCTGGAAAAGGGAATGGCAACCTACTCCAATATTCTTGCCTAGAAAATTCCATGGACAGAGTGGCTTGGTGGGCTACAGTCCATGGAGTCACAGAGTCAGACACAAATGAACACCTAACATATACATACATACGCACACAGGTTGAGTCTAAGTTCTAAATGCCCCATCAGTACAAAGGTTCAGGGACTCTTAAATATGTTCTGTAGTTGAAATGTTACTCTTTAATCAATTGATGGTAAACATCATGTGGACTGTACCAAATTGAGAAACTATTTTTGTTTCTTGTTATTAACAGATTTATTAGACTATTTGAGGCTAGATGCTGCAGCAAGCAAACTCTTGAAACTGAAGTGGTTTAGCATCATGTTGGTTTATTCTTGCTCATGTCTCAGTCTGATGCAAGTCAGGCCATCCTCTTCCCTCTTCAAACTCTACAGTTTGGAACATGCATTTGCATAATGGAAGTGGCATGCTCATCCCCTCCTTAACTGCACCGATCCAGGAGTAACACATGTCTGTGTGACTCCTATTTCAACTGGCCATCAAAAATCATATGACTGCTACCTTTCTTCAGAAGAGTTTGCAAAAGATAGAGAAGAATCCTTGGGCATTTGATGAATATTAAATATCTCTGTCAGGTATCTAGATTTTGGCTTTGTTGTTGTTCACATGCTAAGTCATGTCTGACTCTGTGCCCCATGGACTGCAGCATGCCAGGCTTCCTTGTCTATCACTATCTCCAAACTCATGTCCACTGAGTGGGTGATGCTATCCAACCATCCCATCCTTTGTTGTGCCCTTCTTGTCCTGCCCTCAATCTTTGCCAGCATCAGGGTCTTCCCTGGTGGCTCAGGGAATCTGCCTGCAATACAGGAGACCCAGGTTGGATCCTTGGGTCAGGAAGATCCCCTGGAGAAGACAATGGCTACCTACTTCAGTATTCTTGCCTGTAAAATTCCATGCACAGATTTTGGCTAGAATATAAATAAAAGGTGTAGTGGTTTTTGTTCTTGATTGGAGGAGTCTCCCAATCTCAACCATATTTGAACTGTAACAAACTCTAGTTGAGTATAATATGTTACAAATTTAGACTGAATTTAAACTTATTCTTAATATCTGACACTGAAGTCTAGAACAGCCAGTTAGCAAGTTGTGTAGCATCCAGTTGACTCAAAAGCATGAGGGGTTAAATGTCACATTGGTTTACTCAGGTAAGTTACTTGGTTCACTTGGTAGCAGAGGGGGAACTTAGTTCACACGTAACTTTGCAGATTGACTGTGTCATTGTGTTTTAGTATATTCATCTGAAAAAAAGCAACTCACATCAAAGTACTTATTGCAACTTGTTTCACAGAAGTTTGTGAGGAGCAAATGAATCAAACTGCTGATAAAAGCTTTGGAAAATGTAAACTGCTAGGTAAATAGAAAATACTATATTTTGATACCACCATGAGCATTCTCTAACTTTACCTTTCACTATTGTATATAATCTCTTGACCAAATTAAAAATAATGCTATCTGTTAGAATTGTAGTTTAGATCTCAAATACCTTTAAGTTCAAATTCAATATATTTTTATGAAAAGGAGGCAATTCTAAGTTTCTAATTCATACTTTATTATAAAAATGCCAAAAAGAAGTATAATAATTCATAATCAAACTTTTAATTTAGAAATCAAGCTAGTTAAAAATGATTTTTCCACTGCTAAAAACATATATTTTCCATACATAATCATGTTGGTGGGAAAGTACATTATTTTTAAAGACTGCTCAAGTTGAGGAAAGAAATCCTTAAAAATGCATAACTCACTAAAATAATTTATTTTATTAGAAGAAAATTTATATAGCTATCTAATTTTAATGGATTCTTTCCCACTATGGTATATCTCTCTTTTTTCTTTCTTTTTTTTTTTAATAGCATACTCAGGAAAAGTAAGGCTGTTGTTATAACTATCTGACTACCTCAACAACAACAACAATGAAAATTATTCCATTTAGGATTCCTGAATTGTTGCTGCAGTTTTTTTTTTTTTTTTGTCATTTCTGAAAATTCAAGATGCCTAAAAGTCAATCTTATTTTACTATACATTTAATTCCTCATGAAAATACAAAATCTTTAGTCAGTATTTAAAAGATAACATGGGCCGTGAAGTCTCAGACAGAAAATAAACTTACTCTGGTGATTTTGAGTAGAAACAACTAAATTTTTTGCATTCTAAATATAGTCATATAGTCTTAAGATAAAAAGCTACTTTGAATCTGTTCTCTGCTAACGATGGTAGCCTCACATACAGCTACACTTTGGATATGCAACAGTTTTTCTAGCAATTCTTTTAAACATTTAAATGGTTTTTAAATACTTCAGCTATTGTTGTTCAGTCTCTCAGTCATGTCTGACTCTTTGCAACACCATGGGCTGTGGCATACCAGGCTTCCCTGTCCTTCACTATCTCCCAGCGTTTGCTCAAACTCATGTCCATTGAGTCAGTGACGCCATCCAACCATCTCAGCCTCTGCCACCCTCTTCTCTTTCATCTTCAATTTTCCTAGCATAGGGTCTTTTCTAATGAGTTGGCTTTTGTATCAGGTGACCATAGCATTTGAGCTTCAACATCAGTCCTTCCAATGAATAATCAGGGTTGATTTCCTGTAGGATTACTGGTTTAATCTTGCTGTCCAAGAGACTTTCAAGAGTCTCCTTAGGCACCACAATTCAAAAGCATTAATTCTTCAGCACTCAGTCTTCTTTATGGTCCAAATCTCACATCCACACATGAGAAACTGGAAAACTGGAAAAAACATAGTTTAACTATATGGACCTTCATCAGCAAAGTGATGAGTCTGTTTTTTAATACACTGACTAAGTTTGTTATAGCTTTTCTTCCAAGGAGCAAGTGTCTTTTAATTTCATGGCTGCAGTCACCATCTGCAGTGATTTTGGAGCCCAAGAAAACAAAATCTGTCACCGTTTCCACCTTTGTCCCATCTCTTTGCCATGAGGTGATGAGATTAGATGCCATGAACTTAGTTTTTTGAATGTTGAGCTTTAAGCCAGCTTTTTCACTCTTCTCTTTTACCCTCATCAATAGACTTGTTAGTTCTTCTTCACTTTCTGCCATTAGAGTGGTGTCATCTGCATATCTGAGGTTGTTGTTATTTCTCCTAGCACTCTTGGGCTGGATGAAGCACAAGCTGGAATCAAGATTGCTGCAAGAAATATCAATAACCTCAGATACACAGATGACACCACCCTTATGGCAGAATATGAAGGAAAACTAAAGAGCCTCTTGATGAAAGTGAAAGGAGTGGGCTGCCATTTCCTTCTCCAAGGCATGAAAGTGAAAAGTGAAAGTGAAGTTGCTCAGTCGTGTCCAACTCTTCGAGACCCCATGGACTGCAGCCGACCAGGCTCCTCCATCCATGGGATTTTCCAGGCAAGAGTACTGGAGTGGGGTGCCATTGCCTTCTCCGAGACAGTGAAAAAGTTGACTTAAAGCTTAACATTCAGAAAACTAATATCATGGCATCTGGTCCTATCATTTCATGCATGACAAATAGATGGGGAAACAGTGGAAACAGTGAGAGACTATTTTGGGGGGCTCTGAAATCACTACAGATGGTGATTGCAGCCATGAAATTAAAAGACACTTACTCCTTGGTAGGAAAGTTATGACCAACTTAGACAACATATTTGAAAGCAGAGATGTTACTTTGCCAACAAATGTCCATCTAGTCAAGGCTGTGGTTTTTCCAGTAGTCATGGATAGATGTGAGAGTTGGACTATAAAGAAAGCTGAGCGCTGAAGAATTGATGCCTTTGAACCGTGGTGTTGGAGAAGACTCTTGAGAGTCCCTTGGACTGCAAGGAGATCCAACCAGTCCATTCTAAAGGAGATCAGCCCTGGGTGTTCATTGGAAGGACTGATGTTGAGGCTGAAACTCCAATACTTTGGCAACCTCATATGAAGAGCTGACTCATTTGAAAAGACTCTGATGCTGGGAAAGATTGAGCGCAGGAGGAGAAGGGGACGACAGAGGATGAGATGGCTGGATGGCATCACTGACTTGATGGACATGAGTTTGAGTTTGGGTAGGGTATGGGAGTTGGTGATGGACAGGGAGGCCTGGCATGCTGAAGCTCATGGGTTCACAAAGAGTGGGACGTGACTGAACAACTGAACAGAACTGAACTGAATCTTGATTCCAGCTTGTGCTTCATCCAGCCCAGCATTTTGCATGATAGAGTCTGCATGCAAGTTAAGTAAACAGAGTGCCAACATTCAGCTTTGACATACTCCTTTCTTGAGTTTGAATCAGTACATTGTCGCATGTCTGGTTCTAGGTGTTGCATCTTGACCTATATACACGTTTCCCAGGAAACAGTTTAGGTGGTCTGGTATTCTCATCTCTTTAAGAATTTTCTCTGAGTCACCAGAATAATTGAGTCATCAGAATGAATCACAGTGAATCAGCAACCATTTGTATAGACTGTTATTAACCTTTGACATTTATGTCCAACTACTCTTTCTTCTACACATGACTTTGGGTCATTAAGGAGTGTAAAACAATGGGAGTCTAATATAATATTGCAATTATCTTGTTTTCAGTAGCCACATACTGACTTCTTTCTTTCATGAGGAACCAAGAGAGTAATAGATTTATGTCTCGATCTCTCACACATTCCAGGCAGGGTCATTGTGCGCAGGGCATATTTTTTGCTTGCCTGTTTCAGGTGGTTATCTTGCTTCTCCATCACTGTATGGTCCCAGTTTTAAGGAACTATAAGATGAGCTAAGTCACTTGGAACTGGAGGAGATCTGAAAATGAAGTGTCACATTTTTTGTTGATTATGGTGGTGGTCTTTGTCTTCTCAGAAACACTTCCTTTAATGAGCAGAGCATTAAGTGGAAAAAAAATTCAAGTCTCCAGTTTCCTAAGTATTCATCCATATTTGGATTGGCAAAGCAAATATTTTGTCACTTAAGCTCTAACATAGGCTTTCCAGACACACTTGGCAGAAGAAAATGATCTTATCAACCACTCCTTAGACTGCTAGTAATTCTTTTCTTTGTAATGCACTTGTGTTAATAAATATACCTTCCCCATGAAAAGATTAGCAGATTTCTCAGATTAAAAGCAGCCACAAAGCTTTCACTGCACAACCCATCTGAGAGTTGTGGTCTATGAACCATTCACTAAAATCTAGGGAGGGTATGTAACTCTTTTCACCATAAGAACACATCAGAAGGGATGAGCTAGTTTCTTAGCCTGGTGTTGAGACTTCTCTTCTTTCTCTTGAACCATTCACCATTGGACTCCTGAATTATGAGGCAAGTAGTTCTCCTGCCTTCTGGGGAGAGCATGTTGAAAGGCCTGAGATTACATGGAGAGAGAGTAAAACCCAGTTAAGCCCAGTCTTCCAGCCATTCCTCCAAGCCAGAGGCATTAAGAACATGAATAAAGCTATAGTAAACCCTCTAGACTAACAGAGGCCCCAGTTGAATATTACCAGTGATTGGTCTCTGATACATGCAATAAATGAATTTCTCAGCTGAACACTTTCCTTATCCATTAAATCATAAGACATAGTAAAAATAGTTTCTCTTTAAACATTTGGGGAGAATTTACTGCAAAACGGGATATAACCTAACAATAAGAACAGTGAATAGCATGTCTTTATTTTCTTTGAGCTTCTAATGTTAAGAGTCTGGCATATGTTGGAGTTTAAGAGTTATTTACTGTGTGGATATATAGGGGATAAAGACATAGGTTCTTGAAGGATGGAAAGATGCATTTAAGCATGACACATTTGTTGAATGCCTGGATGGAAAGTCAGTCCCAGAGTTTGACCAGTGAGGAAGTAGGAGATACTGAGACGTTTGTCTTGTAAGGGGTTAAGTTCTAAGGCTGACACATAAGGCATCTACTCAAACTTATTCTTTACATAGTTTAAGATGCTTGTGATAAAACAGACTGCATGGTTTTGTGCATTCCAAAAGTAGTTGGGTTAAATTTACATGCTATTTGAAAAATGCATTTGTTTAAACTGGTGAATCCTATTTTGTGCTGAGAAATGTTCAAACATGAGAAATATAGAAACTGAGACTAAAACAACAGTAGATGATGTCTCCCATCTCGTACTGGCCTCAAACAGAGCCATCATGCGCAGTCACTCCAGATCTAATCGGCACAACCCTGGCTGCTGCCATTCACGCTCATAATGCTGTGAGTAGCTTCTTGAGGACTGATGCATTGTACAGCCTATACAACCGAACATTGTCTTTTTTCTCTAGACAACAGTCTCCCTAGGCATGATGCAAGTAACCCTTCAGATGTTTACATTTGTCTCTTTTCATGCAGCCATGTTCCCCTTTTGTCTTATTGTTTATATTATTTTTTATCAAAGAGAATTTAGCTAATTATGTTACCTCACTGAACTACAGAGCACTTTAGGGGAGCAACACCAAAGGTGTGGGAAAACCCTGATAAGAGTCAACTCTTCCTACAGTATTAACGAAAGAATGGCAGGAAGAAGCTATATTCAGGCTTTGCCTCTATCCTTTCATTAAGCAGTTTGCCCAGGTCACCAGCAATCTGCTCACTGTCAGTTGCAATGGTTAGCATTCCAGTCCTCATCTCATTGAGTGCTCACTGGGACACAGCTTCCCACTCCTTTTTATCTGCAAACCACACACTCTTGGCTTTCTTCCTTCATGGCTGCTCTTTCATGGTCTCCTATGACGGTTCAACTAACCCTAGTCTTCAAATAAGACAGAAATCAATCCTCAGATCTCTCATTTAATCTCAGGGCTTTAAATTCTGTGCAGCTTAAATTTACCTCCATTTTGTATCTGTTCTCTGAACTTTAGACTCATAGAAAACGGTCTTGCTTGACACCTCCACTTATATGTCTAATGAGCATCTCAACCTCACCATATTGAAAATCCAATTCATGATAGTCCTTTCTTCCCAAAACAGCTTTTCCTTCATTTAATAGCAATTTTATTTCTGAATTGTTCAGGACAGCCTGACTTGTAGCCACTCTTGACTCCTGTTTTGCATATTCACATTCAATTCATAACAAATTCTGTTCTATTTTCAAGACATACTCAAATGTTTACTACTTCTCATCACTTCCGTCACACATCATGGTTCCAGCAGCATCATCTCTGGGCTGGATGCATTGCTTCCAGCCCCTGACTGGCCCCCTGCTTCCACCCTAGCGTCTACCGTCAGCACAGTAGCCCAGACCGTTTTACTAAATTCTTCTGTTCAAAACCTTTGACGGCTTCCTGTCTACTTGCCTTCTTTCTGTCCTAACTTCTAATAATTTTCCTCTCTCTTGCTCTGTTCTAAACATGGTGGCCTCCTTGCTTTTCCTAGAATAGCCCGAATGTGTTGCTGCTTGAGTACATTTGCAGGTATTGTTCTCTACTTCGTAATTTTCACAGAATTTGCAGGGCTCTCACCTCCCTCCTTTTAAGTCACTGCTCAAAATTATCTTCTGCAAGACCCTCACTTGCCATTCTGGTTCAAATCCAACCATCCCAGCATCTCTGCTTTACTGACACTCCTGCCTCAATTTAATTTATTCAGTAACATGTATCATCTTCTAAGAAGCAATGTAATGCTCTTCTTTGTTTTGCTTATAGTCTATTTCCTCTGCATAGAATGTAAGCTGCATAAAAGTGGAGGTTTTATCTATTTACATTTGCTAATGTGTCTCTAACTTAGAATAGAACTTGGCACACAGTAGGTTTTCTGCATATAATTATTGAATTAGTTAATGGTTAAGGTAGGGTGATACTGTTCTAGGGTGTCAAAATAATGAAATAAAATGAGAGTTTAAGTGGCCCAAGGTTCTAAGAAATCATCAGGAATTATAGATATTGAATCAAATTGTATAGGAACATAAGCACATATCCATAAAATTGATGCACAAAAATATTTGAGTTTTGCTTTTGGTTCTTTTTTCAGGGATTCTTATAAGATAAAAGATAGTCTCTTTAGAATTGAAACAATGTTTATAGATGAGAACACATGATTTCAAATACCTTAGTTGAGGTGTTTCTTACTGAGGAATCAACAGTATCTCCTGTATTGTATGAGCATAGTTGCACATACAAACAGAATCTTACATAGCTGGTATAGTTAATTTTTTTTTAATTTTATTTTTTAAATTGGGATTTAGTTGCTTTGCAATGTTGTGTTAGTTTCTGCTGCACAACATGGTGAGTCAGCTATCTGTGTACATATATCCCCTTATCCCCTCTCTCAGACCACCCCCTACGTCCCATCCCTCTAGGTCATCACAGAGCACAGAGCTTCCTATGCTTTATAGAAGCCTCCCACTAGCCATCTACTGTTTATCATATACATTGTAGTATATGTCAATTATAATCTTCCAAATTATCCCATCCTCCCCCACTGCCTTGATCTTAAATAAGAAATTATTTTATATTTGCTCAAATCTATTAATCAATTACTTATTAAACACTTATTATGTGTCCAGTACAGTGTTAGAAATTGAATATTCTGTGGTGAACACATCATTCTTTAAAGCTGAACAAAGAAGGGAGACACATACGTAAATCTGTACAATAAAACACAAATGCCATAAGACATGCAAAATATTATGGGAGCACAAAAAAGGGAGCTGCTATAGTTCTCATGGTGGAGATGATCTTCATGCTGAGGCTTAAAGGATGAGCAGGAGTTCTCCTTTTGGAGGCAAGTCTAGGGAATGCATGCATGTAAACACAGAAAATGCGCAGTATGTTTGGGGATAGTGAGAGAGTCATTTCCTAGGCAGGTTGATAAGGAGTCTAGGGGTCCCCAAGGAGAGAGGGGTCTGGAATTCACAAGGAGGAAGAAAGGACAAACTTTTTTTTCTTTCTCTACATTCCTTAGGGTTATATAACAATAATGTATCCTGCCTGAGGACAGTCTCTGGATTGAGGACAGTCTCTGGATTAAACATTCTGTTATCTTAAAATGTAAATTATGGGAGTAGACCTGGTCTTTACAAGGATGTATCCTGCCTGAGGACAGTCTTTGGATTAAACCTTCTGGCTAATTCTGTTATCTTAAAATGTAAATTATGGGAGTAGGTCTGGTGAGGTCTTTACAACCTCCAGACATTCTTTGGATTATATAACTTCATTGCTAACACTAGCAAGCGGGTACTCTTTCTGCCCCCTTCTGATGCCTATGTCAGAAGCTTTCTCTATCTCCTTTATACTTTAATAAAACTTTATTACACAAACGCTCTGAGCCATCAAGCCTTGTCTCTGGCCCAAGATTGAATTCTTCTCCTCCAGGGGCCAAGAATCCCGGTGTCTTCACGTGATTCAACAGCAACCTTTCAATAGGAAACACATTTATTTCCAGAGTCTGGCAGGTAAGATTTTAGGGGGAAAGAACAAACTGACAGATGTAAAATTAGAGCAGATGGAATTGCTCCTTCTTTTAAAGACATTGCTTCATTTTTACCTCACGTCTTTAATATTTACTGGGAACTGGTGCGATCCTAGATGTCACTGGAGACACTGGGTAAATAATGAGAAAAAAACTCAGTGTAGCACCGCCCTAAAGCAGCTTATGTCCTAATGAAGAAACAAGTATAGATAGTTATAATCCAGTGTGATGACTGCTGGAAACACACACACACACCCCTGAAGACATTTTGTGTTGTGTCAGTCACTCAGTTGTGTCTGACTCTTTGCGATCCCATGGACTGTAGCCTGCCAGGCTCCTCTGTCCATGAAATTCTCCAGGCGAGAATACTTCTAGGAACTGCAATAACAGCCACGCTTACTGGAGTGTACCATGCCTGAGCTGAATGGATGTCTTCTAGATGAGAGTGGTGTGTGTGTGTGTGTGTGTGTGTGAAAGTGGACATAGCATATGTCCTGATACCACGGACTCCAAGCTGAGAGAAAGTGAGTTTGAGGGACTTCACTGGGTTCGGCTCGGATCAGTAGGAGGTAGTGAGACTGGAGTGAAGAGTAAGGCTGGACTGTGAAAACCCTGCGGTACCATCCTGAACGCCTAGAGGAGTGCTCTTCTGTCTATGGGGATCACGGGGGGTTTTAGGTAAGAGATTGTCAGAGCCGGATATGCTTGGTGGAGAGTCTCTGTTTGTAGAGGAGAAACTGACTTGGAAAGAGCAGTTAACTGGGTTTCAGGGGACAGAACAGTAGTAAGACAAGGACTGAATGTTTTACTAGCTCTATCAGGAAAACATTTGCAGCCAACTAGTGAAGCGATTGTAACCTGTGTCTAGAGAGTGTGAAAAACATTAGATCTTATACAGGGGCCAGAGTCATAAAATGATCAGTTATTTTAGAAAGATAAATCCAGGAGGATGAGTCAGTGTGGTGTGGATATAAGACAGGCTGGGACCTGGGACCCTTTGCTGAAGCGCTTGCTACCGGACAAATGCTTCCTCATTTCAAATATCTCAACAAAATACAAATAAACAAAGGACAAAAAAATAGCTGTGCATATGCACAAGATACAAAAAGACCAAAAAACCCCCAAAACAAAAAAACTCAACTGCCACTTTCAAAGAGCCAGGAACAAAAACATGGTGTTGAGGGCAAAACCAGGGGATTGAGTATTCACCCTGCACTCAATACCAGCAAAGGGTGGGCAAAACACCCAAGCCACGCCTCCGACCCAACCCCTGGACCTATCCTCACTCTCACCACAGATAAAGAGCCAGCCCACTCATCTCCCTCGGGGAGCTGCAAGGGAATCTGTTCTTTGTTTTCTCTCCCTGCTGTGTAGCAGAGGCCTCAATAAAGCCTTGCCTCAGTTTCTTAGTTTCTTTTTTCACTGTCCTTTTTCATTTTCATTAAAAGGGGAAGAAGATTTCCCTTTCTGCCATAGGGATGGTGTCATCTGAGGTTATTGATATTTCTCCCGGCAATCTTGATTTCATCTTGTGCTTTATCCAGTCCAGCATTTTGCGTGATGTACTCTGCATATGAGTTAAATAAGCAGGGTATTAATATACAGCCTTGATGTACTCCTTTCCCAATTTGGAATCAGTCTATTGTCCCATGTCCAGTTCTAACTGTTGCTTCTTGACCTGCATACAGGTTTCTCAGGAGGCAGGTAAGGTGTTCTGGTACTCCCATCTCTTGAAGAATTTTCCAGTTTGTTGTGGTGCGGGGCCTGACAAGTGCCAAATGGCATTTCCGTGAAGGTGTCAGCAATGGGATAAACAGACAATATAAAGAGTCAGCGTTCCATTTCTACATGGAAAATAAGACAAGTTTGTGGCTTTGGGCCTAAAAGAGAATATGTCCCAACACAATCATTCAGATTTCTGATAACATTAAAAATAACTCCAAACCTAGCCAGGCTCCTGGGATCACATTATTTGTTTGTGGAATAGCTTCTTTTTTAAGGTAGAAATGATAGATGAAAATTTGAAAGTATTTAACAGAAGAAACTTATGATGTAGGGAAGAAAAAGAAATACAATGGCAAGGCTATATTGAAATCTCAACCTTAAGACTGAAAGAAATGGAAATCATTTTTAGACTGATGTGGTTCTGAGGTGGGGGCGGTGGGGGAGAAAAAAAAACGCCAAGAAACAAAAGATGTTTCCAAGAGAAATTTTATAAAGTTTCATCAAAACAAAATTGAGAAGGAAATGTAGTTCCATAGTCGTCTTTCTGGCACCTTCTAGTGCCATTCAATAGATGCATCACAATCCAGGGTCTGTAACTCTGAGGGAACTACAGGGGGAAGAATTTGCGTCTCGTCCATCAGGAGGCTGGCAGTTGGCGTGGCCGTGGGCATGGGCTGGTGGCGACACCGGTAAGGCCTTTGCAAGTGCGCGGTGCGAGCTGAGAGGAGAACCGGGTTGCTTAGTGATACTCTGCCAGCTCAGGGATCAGTCTCAGCCACGAGGAACACTGTGCCTGACACCTGTGCTCTGGGCATAACCCAGTGCTAGAAAGTCAGAGAGCTCCCAAGAAAGCAGCCTGAAAGCTGGGTGAATGGGTCAGGAAGATGGTTACTAAAGCATAGAAATAAATAACCCCAGAGCTCTTCACCAGGAAACACAGCATAAACAATTCCATTTGCAGTCTTTTTATGGAAGAAATCATCAGCCATTAACCCATTAGTTCTCCTTTGAATGGTTATGACATGCAAAGAGCTGGAAAAGGAAGGAAATCATATTTTTAATAGTAAATATCCAGACTGGATCTGTGAACATAGGCATTCAAAAGAACTGTTTTTCATTCAAAGTCTCTGATATTTAGTACTGTGCCACCTCGGACAGGTCAGTAACTGCATTGTCTCAATTCTCTTACCTTTGAAATGGGGGGAAATGTACCTAACTCCGGAGAAGGCAATGGCACCCCACTCCAGTACTCTTGCCTGGAAAATCCCATGGATGGAGGAGCCTGGTAGGTTGCAGTCCATGGGATCTCGACGAGTCAGACACGACTGAAGCAACTTAACAGCAGTAGCAGCAGCAGTGCCTAACTCATGAGTCAGTTATGAAAATTCTACAGATTGCCTGAGAGTACGTGGAATAGTTAAGTAATGGGAATATTCATATGGTAATATTAAAGTAATATTAAGGGAAGAGAAAAATGTTGGTTGTCCTCAATGCAGAAAATAAAAGAGAATGGTGATACCAAGAAAAAGAAGAAGGAGCTTGATGACGATGAAATTGAAAACTTGATTTATGTTTAATGATAACCTATCTTCCTAAATTGGAGAAGGCAATGGCACCCCACTCCAGTACTCTTGCCTGGAAAATCCCATGGATGGAGAAACCTGGTGTGCTGCAGTCCATGGGGTCACGAAGAGTTGGACACGACTGAGCGACTTCACTTCCACTTTTCACTTTCATGCCTTGGAGAAGGAAATGGCAACCCACTCCAGTGTTCTTGCCTGGAGAACCCCAGGGACAGGGGAGCCTGGTGGGCTGCCGTCTATGGGGTCGCACAGAGTCGGACACGACTGAAGTGACTTAGCAGCATCTTCCTAAGTTATCTTCTTATTTGGACTTTCCTGAGAACTCAGTTGGCAAATAATCTGCCTGCACTGCAGGAGACCCTGGTTTGATTCCTGGGTTGGGAAGATAAGCTGGAGAAGGGACAGGCTGCCCACACTTTCACTTTCTTTATCTTCTGGTTAACACTCTTGCATAACAGACACTTCTGGTCTAATCCTTTGGTGGCACTAACTAATTTGTTAAAGTGGGTCATCTCCTCCAACGATAAGTAAAGGATAAACATAAAAAATCAATACCTTGTAGAACTGATACATGGGCCTAATTATGAGCAAAAACAAATCAAAATTTTATTATTGCATATGTAGTGGTGACTTATTCAGTCACATGGAATTGTTTTAAAGCATTCATGATTAGGGACTTCCTTGGTGGTCTAGTGACTAAGACTCCTTGGTCATAATGCAGGGGGCTGGGTTCGATCCCCTGTCTGGGAACTAGACCCCACATACCCTGACGAATATTGAAGTTCCTGCTTACTGCAGCTAAGGCATGGTGCAGCCAAATAAACACACACATACTAAAAAAATAAAACATTCATGATTCAGATCAGATCAGATCAGATCAGTCACTCAGTCGTGTCCGACTCTTTGCAACCCCATGAATTGCAGCGCGCCAGGTCTCCCTATCCATCACCAACTCCCAGAGTTCACTGAAACTCACGTCCATCGAGTCAGTGATGCCATCCAGCCATCTCATCCTCTGTTGTTCCCTTCTCCTCCTGCCCCCAATCCCTCCCAGCATCAGAGTCTTTTCCAATGAGTCAACTCTTCGCATGAGGTGCCCAAAGTACTGGAGTTTCAGCTTTAGCATCATTCCTTCCAAAGAAATCCCAGGGCTGATCTTCAGAATGGACTGGTTGGATCTCATTATTCAAAAGTAATGGGATATATTCCTGATCCCTCAAATCACTGTAATTGAAACTTTCCAGTTCTCTAAATCTCTTGTGTTTTATTTGTGGTGTATCTTTAAAGCTTATTTAAAATATTTTCAATTGGTTGTAATTATGCATGTGAAAAATATAGGTAATTTTTGAAATGTCATGGACATATTTAGATGATCATTATGTATTTAGATTTGCAAATGGTCAGATTTATGCTCAAATTAGTGATTTACTTGGAAAACATCAGGAAATATGAGATGAAAATAGACACATATAAATTTGGATTCTGAAACAAGTACTGCTATAGCACTCTCTCTCTCATTGTATGTATATACATACATAATATAAAATGTATATCTAGCTTTGTATATCTATATGCACACGTATAGATACTTATGTGTTTTATATTTATTTCCATTACACCCCTACATGTTTTTTTCAGCCTTTGGAATCATAGAAACCACTGCTGCTTGAAGATTTCTGGGCAGAAAACGTACCTAGTTATGTATTAGCTAGTATTTTCCATGATTTGGGTAAATAATCTAGATTTTGATGAAGAATGCTCCAAGGGTTGAGAAACACCAGAAAGGATTTTAGCACAAGTTTGCACAGGTGAAGGACTAAGTGATTATATCACTAAACAACTCAAATCTCTATTTTTATCTATTTTTAACATCTGCTTTCTTTTCTCTATTAACCCAGACTTCTTGGTCACATATTTCTCTTTCGAGGAACATGGATTATCTCAGAATTCTTTTGTACACAGTTTGCCTTTAGTTCAGATGAAATTAAATTATTCTTTAGAAAATTTGAATGGTATTAAACAACCTGTGCATGCATTGTGAATTCCAAAGCTATCTAGAACTTGGGGTAAGAAAAAGTATTTACAAGTTTCCTATTGATTTTCCAAGTTGGAATTCATTTTAAGCACTAATATAAAACCCAGTTCAATTTCAGTAGGATGAATAAAGTTAGATTAGCTCTGATATTATGTAGCAAATGCAGAAAATTTAAAAGACTTCAATTTTCTATGCCTTATTTCAAAATGCACTTCTACAAATAATAGCCAGATGAATTATATTTAAGAAACAAAGAAAAGTACAGACACCAGTTAGTGTTTGGCAGCAAACTTGATTCATTTCATGTTGTTGAAGATAGTTAATGACATTGAAAGACTTATTTCAACTTCAAGATTTTTGTTTCTCATTCT
The DNA here is from genome assembly GCF_029407905.1 of Bubalus kerabau. Classification (NCBI taxonomy): domain Eukaryota; kingdom Metazoa; phylum Chordata; class Mammalia; order Artiodactyla; family Bovidae; genus Bubalus; species Bubalus kerabau. Next base: position 103,659,470 of record NC_073633.1, on the reverse strand, counting down.
GAATTCATATTCAGTACTCTCAGAAATATTTTACTAAATGAGGATTGTTGTCAAATTTAAGTATGGAAAGAATTAAGAAGGAAATAATTTGAAGCAGATCAATTGAGAAAAATCATTTGCATAAAACTCTTAAAGGGGCCATATCTTGAGCACATCAATTTTTCCAAGTTTTAGTTAGCTAACCTGGGACAGCATTGTGAAGGCCCACCTTTAATCTTTGAACAAAGGTCAGATTTTTACTTGAATATCTGACCAATTTGAAGCTATTCAGTTCAGTTCATTTGCTCAGTCATGTCCGACTCTTTGAGACCCCACGAACTGCAGCACACCAGGCCTCCCTGTCCATCACCAACTCCCGGAGTTCACTCAAACTCATCATGTCCATCGAGTCAGTGATGCCATCCAATCATCTCATCCTCTGTCATCCCCTTCTCCTCCTGTTCCCAATCCCTCCCAGCATCAGAGTCTTTTCCAATGAGTCAACTCTTCGCATGAGGTGGCCAAAGTACTGGAGTTTCAGCTTTAGCATCATTCCTTCCAAAGAAATCCCAGAGCTGATCTCCTTCAGAATGGACTGGTTGGATCTCATTGCAGTCCAAGGGACTCTCAAGAGTCTTCTCCAACACCACAGTTCAAAAGCATCAATTCTTCGGCGCTCAGCCTTCTTCACAGTCCAACTCTCACATCCATACATGACCACTGGAAAAACCATAGCCTTGACTAGATGGACCTTTGTTGGCAAAGTAATGTCTCTGCTTTTGAATATGCTATCTAGGTTGGTCATAACTTTCCTTCCAAGGAGTAAGTGTCTTTTAATTTCATGGCTGCATTCACCATCTGCAGTGATTTTGGAGTCCCAAAAAAATAAAGTCTGATACTGTTGAAGGTATTAATGCTCAGCTAAGTTATATTTTTTCTTGAATGGTTTAGAGGAGGGTTGAAAATTGGATTACTAACTGGGGAAAATATAAATAGAAAAATGTGGCACAAAATTTGTCCTTCTTAATATGGATTTATGAGAGATACCACATTATTACATGTGACTTGCAAATATTTCTTGAAGACTAATCCATCCAGGCTGTATAGTCACAAAAGAAATCTATGACAGGAAGTACAGCATTCAGTGAATGATACACTCTATAATGATAAAGTCTTGTAGATCACAGAAAAGCATGCTTAGAGGAGAAAGCAAAGATGCACAATCATGAACCTTTGCTGTAATTAAATCCCTGATGGCACATTTTAGCTGCATTTATCATGTAAAATATTTCTATGATTCATTGCAAATTGTCTGTGATTTATAGATAGGTTCTTTCTTCTGGTACTGTTCATTGACTTTGCACTTAACAGAATCATAAAATGTTCACCAAGACATGCTAATCTCCCATCTACAATGCCCTAGTTGATTTCACAAGCCTTTATAAGACCTGTATAAAATTCATCTCAGTGAGTCAATTCCCAGGGAATATGCGTCGGATTAGATCCCCAGATAAATGCATCAATAGTCATTATTCACTTCTATTATTTCCTTAACTTCCAGAATAAAATAACAGTGCATTTGACAATCAAATTCCTGACTTCTATTTATACAAATATTTTCATTTCAAGTCATGAGATGCCATTTTACACTCTACACAGAGTAGTAGTCAGTTGACTGTATTCTGTGAGGTGAAAAATAAATACCACCTTTTCAGAATATGAGATCATGATCATGGAAGGTAAATACAGTGTATTGTTCTCTGCTATAATAAACCCTGAAACATTTCCTTGACACTTTACATTTCTGCTTGGATATTTATATACACTTCATGTAAATGTATGAAAATTTGTTAAGTAGGAAAATAAAATATTTGCCATAGGTTGTGAACAAGTATACTTCAAGTGTCATATAATGTTAAGAATCACAACAGTCAGATGAAAAAGGCTTAGGATCACAACATTCACACTTTTAATAAAATGGCAATACAATTGCGATTTTAAACTATAGACAGGTTGGGGAAATGATCCTGGAAATTGTTATTACTTTGCTTATGTAAAATAAAATCTAAACCTGTATGGTGAAACGTTTTCACAGCATACTTTTACAGGAATAAATTTAACACTCATATTTTTGGTATTTGCTTAATATAATTGTGTTTCAATGGACCTTTTATTTGCACTCTGTTATGTCCTAAATCCATGCAGTCACTAAACATGTTATCATGCAATTCTAGCATACAGAAGAACTATTTAGGAAAGTTAGGTGTGTGTGTGTGTGTGTGTGTGTGTGTTTGGTCATGTAGAGAAAAAAGGAAGAGTATATCCAATAACATAATCAATATTGAGTTTATTGATGTCCAATTTTAATAGACATTGTCATTATCAGCAAGAGAACATCATTTATTCTCCTCATGGGCTTGGAATCTTTTACCTCAATATCTAAAGCTGTCTGTCAGTGAAATAGGTGCGCTGCTTTTATTAACTACAGAGCCACCAGGCTGGCATTTTCAAATTGAATCCATGGGAAATAATTACATTTTAACATTCCTGGTGTATTGTGTCAGGTTTATCATCTTAGCATTGTAAAATTTACAAGGCAAGAAAAAAAAAAACAACTGTCCTCAAGTACTCTATTCTACAATACTGCATAAGTATTTTTACACTATGTCATCCAAAGTTCCAGTTATTTTCTTGTGAAAACCTCCTTAATACCTCCTTCACATTAGCGTGCCATAGAATATGGGCTTCACCATTTGGTGGTGGTGTGGTTTCTTTATTTAATTTTTTTATTTGCATTAGGCATGCCTTTGTCTCAATATGTTTCTAGATAGGAGCATTCTGGAGCCAGATCAATAAGTGATGTCTGTTCCTAAGATCTCTGTCCTTGGTTTCTGGCCTAACAGACATTACTGCTCTCTATTTGGATATCACAACTCTTACATTTCATGTTGTATACGACAGAAATGATTTCTTTTCCACTCAACACCGACCCTACTTCAGCTCTTATGTGTTCTAAGCACCTATCACTTTCCCAGTGGCAAGCCATACTTGACCTGCATTTATCACTTCATTACACATCCTTCACATCACTGACTGCTACATCTTTAAATTTCTAAGGTTTCCTGTATTCACTTTCTTCTAATTCCTCCATGTACTGCTATTCTCTTAATAATGACTCTTTTACTGGCAGTTTTGCAATAATATCCTATATAGTCTCTCTGCTTCCATCCCTGTTGCTCTTAAATTCATTTTTAATTCTTCAGCCATTGTGGACTTCAAAATGGGTGGTTGGTGAGCATCAGCCAATGGGCCAAATCCAGCCAGTTACTTGTTTTGGTAAGTAAGATTTTATGGCAACACAGCTATGATCATTTGTGTTGACCTCTTATCTATGTAGCCTTTATGCTACATAGTCAAGCAAATGGTCCAAGGAGGCTGAAGTATTTACTGTCTGCCTTTGATAGAACTCCTGCACTAACTCATTTAGTTCTCCAGTTTAAAAGATCTCAAAGGTCTTCCAATTTCCTGAGGACAGAAATACCACATCAACCTTCAGGCTTATCTCTCAACACTGCCTTATTCAAACCCTACATCCCAACCATACCACATCCAATAATCCTTGATTCATAAACTCTAGTCACTCTGGTAAACTACTTCTCATCTTAAACAGCTTAGAACTTCCATTTATGAACAATTTTGCTTCACCTTGGAAATCTGAGGTCTGCACCCCTCATACATATGCTCGGAGTTTTCTACTCTTGCCACCATCAGAGCATACATTCATTGCAATATATAGGTATATTACTTTGCCTCCCCACTAAATCACCTCTCAAAATATTAATATAGCTTGGTCCATAGCAAGAACTCACCATTGTTTACTAGCTAAATGACTAAGTACCATATGTGAAAAGCCAAAGGAAAAAGAGAAAGGGAAAGATATACCCAAATGAATTCAAAGTTCCAAAGACTAGGAAGGAGAAATAAGAAGGCTGTCTTAAATGAACAATTCAAAAAAAAAAAAAAAGCAAAAATAGAGGAAAACAATAGAATGGGAAAGACTAGATATCTCTTCAAGAAAAGTAAAGATATCAAGGAAGCATATCATGCAAGAATGGACACAATAAAGGACAGAAATGCCATGGACCTAACAGAAGCAGAATAGAAAAAGAGGTTGCAAGAATACACAAAAGAACTATTCAGTAAAGGTTTTAATGACGTAGATAACCACGATGGTGTGGTTACCCATCTAGGGCCAGAAATCCTGGAGTGTGAAGTCAAGTGGGCCTTAGGAAGCATTACTATGAACAAAACTAGTGAAGGTGATGGAATTCCAGTTGAGCTATTTCAAATCCTAAAAGATGATGCTGTTAAAGTGTTTCACTCAATACATCAGCAAATTTGAAAAACTCAGCAGTGGCCAGAGGACTGGAAAAGATCAGTTTTCATTCCAATCTTAAAGAAGGGTAATGCCAAAGAATGTTTAATATGGTTGTTGACTAAAAAAGAGGTACAAGTTGAGTGTTGCAAGTTAAGTTTTATTTGGGGCAAAATGAGGACTGCAGCCCGAGAGGCAGCATCTCACATAGCTCTGACAGACTGCTCCAAAGTGGCAGGGGGGGAGGTTAATATATAAGGTTCTGGTGATGGGGGAGTCCAATACCATGAAGCACTCATTTTATGAAAAGGTTTTTTGGTAGTCATGAGGGCCTGATGTCACCATGAAGGCACTTAGTGCTTCTTTAGATATGAGGAGATGCAAGAATTGAGATAATAAAATCTGTTCCTAAAAATACCCAACTCTCTAAAGACCTGTTTTTATTGACTATGCCAAAGCCTTTGACTGTGTGGATCACAATAAACTGTGGAAAATTCTGAAAGAGATGGGAATACCAGACCACCTGACCTGCCTCTTGAGAAATCTGTATGCAGGTCAAGAAGCAACAGTTAGAACTGGACATGGAACAACAGACTGATTCCAAATTGGGAAAGGAGTATATCAAGGCTGTATATAGTCACCATGCTTATTTAACTTATATGCAGAGTACATCATGAGAAACGCTGGACTGGAAGAATCACAAGCTGGAATCAAGATTGCCAGGAGAAATATCAATAACCTCAGATATGCAGATGACACCACACTTATGGCAGAAAGTGAAGAGGAACTAAAGAGCCTCTTGATGAAGGTGAAAGAGGAGAGTGGAAAAGTTGGCTTAAAGCTCAAAATTCAGAAAACTAAGATCATGGCATCTGGTCCCATCACTTCATGGGAAATAGATGGGGAAACAGTGGAAGAGTGGCAGACTTTATTTTGGGCTCCAAAATCACTGCAGATGGTGACTGCAGCCATGAAATTAAAAGATGCTTGCTCCTTGGAAAAAAAGTTATGGTCAACATAGACAGCTTATTAAAAAGCAGAGATATTACTTTGCCAACAAAGGTCCATCTAGTCAAAGCAATAGTTTTTCCAGTAGTCATGTATGGATGTGAGATTTGGACTATAAAGAAAGCTGAGTGCTGAAGAATTGATGCTTTTGAACTGCGGTGTTGGAGAAGACTCTTGCAAGTCCCTTGGACTGTAAGGAGATCCAACCAGTCCATCCTAAAAGAAATCAGTCCTGAATATTCATTGGAAGGACTGATGTTGAAGCTAAAACTCCAATAATTTGGCCACCTGATGTGAAGAGCTGACTTATTTGAAAAGACCCTAATGCTGGGAATGATTGAAGATGGGAGGAGAAGGGGATGACAGAGGATGAGATGGTTGGATGGCATGACTGACTCAATGGAAATGATTTTGAGTAAACTCCAGGAGTTGTGATGGACAGGTGTTGGGGACCAGAGTGAGGTACTCTGCCTGTGGCAAAGGTCATGAGGAAGGAGGCTCGACATACGCAAAGGTGGGATTGAGCCTCAGGAGTCCCCCTGGAAATCCTCGAGCAACTACCCCCATAACCAGAGCCTGCCTGCTTTACTACTTTGTGCTCCCACCTACACCTCTAACTTTACGGGGGGCTTTCCCCCACCACCTCTTTCGGAGAAGGAGTTAACTTAGAGCTCCAGTTAATAAAAACTCCTGGGCGTGATAGGAGTGTTTCAACCTACAAACTCCTCTGAAGGTTCTCTAGCCTGCCTGACAGGCTTGTCCGGCCACATGTGATTGCTCACAGCCTCCCAACCGTGAGAGGCACGAGATGCTTTAAACCTTCTAAAAACAGGTTCCTTAGAAAAGTTAGAAAACCATTAGTATAAGTATAGTGGGCTGATTAGAAATTGTATTGGTGAAGGGTTTTTCATTTGTTGAGCCAATGTTTGTTGCTAAGACTCCACATCCCCTGCCCTTACACACATTAATGAATATATAGAAGAAATAAGTATTAACCTTTGATATAAATCACATTAGACCTTAGGCTAAGTAAATTCTTTCCTTAACTAAAACCCACTACACCCTCACCATATAGGAATATAATTTTATTTGGGTGGCGTCTGTTTTAAGAATAATCACCCTTGGAGAAAAAAGTGTTCTGGTTGACTGACCGCTGTCACAAGGAGAGGGTCATAAATTGTCAGCAGGCCCCCCTGGCCAGAAGATGATGTAACACCCCTAAGACCTCTGTATACATTTGTGTGAAGCACCTGACTTTAATAAAAGTCAGGACTGCTGTCCCTGCATGACTTTTGTATAACATCTCAGTGTATAAAAACAGACTCTGGAAAATAAAGAATTGGGATCAGTTTCTCGAAAGACTGGTCTCCCCATGTGTCTCTCTCTCTCACTCTGGCTGAGTCTCCAGCTGGAGCGCGGAACCCGCCATGCTTACTAATTATGCCTGGGCTTCTAAGATCCGACCGGGGAGGCCTCATGGTCTTCTCTCCTTCGGGAGAATGGAAGGACGCCTGCGGCCTGTGTAAGTGGTGCAAGCTTCTTGTCTTGAAGTTTTATTGGTCTCCCGTGTAAACCAAGCTACTCAGCCTCTTTTCTCCACTGAATTTTCCTACTGGGCTATCCTCATTCTATTACTCTTTATATCTTTGATGAATATTTAAATTAAGTCACCGAAGCCGTCTCCCCTTCGAATACCCTGGATCAGCTGGGGCTGGACCCCGGCAGACAGGGAGGCCTGGTGTGCTGCAGTCCATGGGGTTGCAAAGAGTCGGACATGAATGAGTGACTGAACTGGACTGAAAGAACTGTCCCACCAGATTCCCTGGAGCACAGAGTGCCTCACTCCACCCTGAACTCCCTGAGGCATTGTTGAACATCAACAGCTATGGCAGCATGGGGTTCAATTTCCATAGAGGCAGATGGCAAATGTCTTTGTTGTTCAGTCATTGGCAAAGCTCTTGGTAAGTTCCAATTTGCAGTTGACAGGTAGCACAAATTTCATAGGCTAGCAAGGTCATGTTGCAAATCCTTTAAGCTGGGCTTCAGCAATATGTGAACTGAGAACTCTCAGGTGTTCAAGTGGGCTTTGAAGAGGTAGAGGAAGCAGCTCTCCACCATGACCCATCTGTTTTGGGTGGCCCTACATGCATGGCTTAGTTTCATTGAGTTAGACAAGGCTGTGGTCCATGTGATCAGATTGGCTAGTTTTCTGTGATTGTGATTTTAGTCTTTCTGCCCTCTGATGCCCTCTCTCAGTGCCTACTGTCTTACTGGGGTTTCTCTTACCTTGGACGAGGGGTATCTCTTCACATTGCTCCAGCAGAACACATCCGCTGCTCCTGACCTTGGACGTGGGGTATCTCCTCTTGGCCGCTCGCCACTCCAGCACTGCACATCCACCTAAGACGGATGGGTCATGGTGGAGGGTTCTGACAAAATGTGGTCTACTGGAGAAGGGAATGGCAAACCACTTCAGTATTCTTGTCTTGAGAACCCCATGAACAGTATGAATAGTCAAAAAGATAGGACACTGAAAGATGAACTCCCAAGGTCGGTAGGTGCCCAATATGATACTGGAGATCAGTAGAGAAGTAACTCCAGAAAGAATGAAGGGACAGAGTCAAAGCAAAAACAACACCCAGTTGTGTATATGACTGGTGATAGAAGCAAAGTCCGATGCTGTAAAGAGCAATATTGCATAGGAACCTGGAATGTCAGGTCCATAAATCAAGGCAAATTGGAAGAAGTCAAACAGGAGATGTCAAGAGTGAATGTCGACATTCTAGGAATCAGTGAACTAAGATGGACTGGAATGGGTGAATTTAACTCAGATGACCATTATATCTACTACTGGGTTCAAGAATCCCTTAGAAGAAATGGAGTGGCCATCATAGTCAACAGAAGAGTCCAAAATGCAGTACTTGGATGCAATCTTAAAAATGACAAAATGATTCTTGTTCGTATCCAAGGCAAACCATTCAATATCACTGTAATCTAAGTCTATGCCCTGACCAGTAACGCTGAAGAAGCTGAAGTTGAATGGTTCTATGAAGACTCACAAGACCTTTTAGGACTAACACCCAAAAAAGATGTCTTTTTCATTATAGGGGACTGGAATGCAAAAGTAGGAAGTCAAGAAACACCTGGAGTAACAGGCAAATTTGGCCTTGGAGTATAGAATGAAGCAGGGCAAGGCTAATAGAGTCTTGCCAAAAGGATGCACTGGTCATAGCAAACACCCTCTTCCAACAACACAAGAGAAGACTCTACACATGGACATCACCAGATGGTCAACACCAAAATCAGATTGATTATATTCTTTGCAGCCAAAGATTAAGAATCTCTATACATCCAACAAAAACAAGACTGGGAGCTGACTGTGGCTCAGATCATGAACTCCTTATTGCCAAATTCAGACTTAAATTGAAGAAAGTAGGGAAAACAACTAGACCATTCAGGTATGACCTAAATCAAATCCCTTATGATTATACAGTGGAAGTGAGAAATAGATTTAAGGGACTAGATCTGATAGACAGAGTGAATGATGAAGTATGGAAGGAGGTCCATGACATTGTACAGGAGACAGGAATCAAGACCATCTCCAAGAAAAAAGAAACACAAAAAAGCAAAATGGCTATCTGAGGAGGCCTTACAAACAGCTGTGAATAGAAGAGAAGTAGAAAGCAAAGGAGAAAGGGAAAGATACAAGCATCTGAATGCAGAGTTCCAAAGAATAGCAAGGAGAGATAAGAAAGCCTTTCTTAGTGATCAGAGCAAAGAAATAGAGGAAAACAACAGAATGGGAAAGACTAAGATCTCTTCAAGAAAATTAGAGATACAAGGAAACATTTCATGCAAAGGTGTGTTCATTAAAAGACAGAAATGGTATGGAGAAGCAGAAGATATTAAGAATAGGTGGCAAGAACAAACAGAACTGTAAAAAAAAGATCTTCATGGAAAAAAAAAAAAATCTTCATGACCCAGATAATCATGATGGTGTGATCATTCACCTAGAGCCAGACATCCTGGAATGTGAAGTCAAGTGGGCCTTAGTAAGCATTACTACAAACAAAGCTAGTGGAGGTGATGAAATTCCAGTTGAGCTATTTCAAAACCTAAAAGATGATGCTGTGAAAGTGCTGTACTCAATATGCCAGCAACTTTGGAAAACTCAGCAGTGGCCACGGGACTGGAAAAGGTCAGTTTTCATTCCAATCCCAAGAAAGGCAATGCCAAAGAATGTTCAAACTACAGCACAATTGCACTCATTTCACACGGTAGCAAAGTAATGCTCAAAATTCTCCAAGCCAGGCTTCAACAATATATGAAATGTGAAATTCCAGATGTTCAAGCTGGTTTTTGAAAAGGCAGAAGAACCAGAGATCAAATTGCCAACATCCACTGGATCATCAAAAAAGCATGAGAGTTTCAGAAAAACATCTATTTCTGCTTTATTGACTATGCCAAAGCCTTTGACTGTGGATCACAAAAAACTATGGAAAATTCTGAAAGAGATGGGAATACCAGACCACCTGACCTGCCTCTTGTGAAATTTGTATGCAGGTCAGGAAGACACAGTTAGGACTGGACAGGGAACAACAGACTGGTTCCAAATAGGAAAATTAGTACATCAAAGTCTGTATATTGTGACCCTGCTTATTTAACTCATATGCAGAGTACATCATAAGAAACACTGAGCTGAATGAAGCACAAGCTGGAATCAAGATTTCTGGGAGAAATATCAATAACCTCAGATATGCAGATGACACCACCGTTATGGCAGAAAGTGAAGATGAACTAAAGAACCTCTTGATGAAAGTGAAAGAGGAGAGTGAAAAAGTCGGCTTAAATCTCAACATTCAGAAAACTAAGATCATGGCATCTGGTTCCATCACTTCATGTAACATAGATGGGGAAACAATGGAAACAGTGGCAGACTTTACTTTCCTGGGTTCGGTAATCACTGCAGAAGGTGACTGCAGCCATGACATTTAAAAGAATGCTTGCTCCTTGGAAGAAAATTATGACCAATCTAGACAGAATATTAAAAAGCAGAGATATTACTTTGCCACCAAAGGTCCATTTAGTCAAAGCTATGGTTTTTCCAGTAGTCATGTATGGATGTGAGTGTTGAACCTTAAAGAAAGTTGATGTGAGAATTGGACCTTAATGAATGCTGAGCACTGAAGAATTGATGCTTTTGAACTGTGGTGTTAGAGAAGAGTCTTGAGAGTTCTTTGGACTGCAAGGAGATCCAACCAGTGCATCCTAAAGGAAATCTGTCTTGAATATTCATTGGAAGGACTGATGCTGATGCTGAAACTCCAATACTTTGGCCACCTGATGTGAAGAACTGCCTCACTGGAAAAGACCCTGATGCTGGGAAAGGTTGAAGTCAGGAGGAGAAGGGGATGACAGACGATGAGATGGTTGGATGGCATCTCTGACTCAATGGATCTGAGTTTTAGTAAGCTCTGGTATTTGGTGATGGATAGGGAGGCCTGGCATATTGCAGTCCACTAGGTTGCAAAGAGTTGGATATGACTGAATGATTGAATCTTGGTGGGGCTTCCCTGGTGGCTCAGATGGCAAGGTATCTGCCTTCAGTGCAGAACACCTGGGTTTGATCTCTGGGTTAGGAAGATTCCCTGATGGAAGGCATGACAACCCACTCTACTATTCTTGCCTAGAGCCTGGTCAGCTATAGTCCGTGAAGTAGACTTAGCAACTAAGAAGAGTAGACTGAGCAACTAAGCACAGCACAGTCTTGGTGAATTTCTCTGATCCCTTTAATCTTGCCTCTGGTGATATCTTGGCTGCTTCTCTCTTGATTAGCAACTCTGGAAACCACCCTTTGGAACTCAAGGAGGGTCATAATGGCTGGAGTCTTGCCAGGGAGAAATGGGAGACAGAAAGGCATTTGTGCCTAGGAGCCCTGCAGGGCCTCAGTCACTTTCAAATTTTCCTATAGTAAATCTTAATGATACATATTTTATAAGTTCTTAGTTGGACTTCCCTGACTGCCCAGTGGGTTGCCACCTTGCTCAGTGGTAAAGAATCTGTTTGTAATGCAGATGTAGGGGACATGGGTTTGACCCCTGGGTCTGAAAGATGGCCTGGAGAATCCTATGGACTGAGGAGCCTAGTGGGTACAGTCCATGGGGTCGTGCAGAGTTGGACATGACTGATGCAAGCTGAGCATGAATGCATGGTGGTCCGGTGGTTAAGACTCCACACTTCCACTGCAGGGGCACAGATTCGATCCCTGGTCAGGGAACTAATATCCTACATAGTGCAGACAAGAAACAAGCGAAATAAAATATCTTTGTTTCAGTGTTTTGAAAACACCCTGTTATCATAAGGTGCAGATCTGCTTTAGGCCTATTAAGAAAATGCAATAACAAATAATATTGTATAATATTTGAAAAATACCTTATACTGTATAAATTGTTTTCCAATATGGTTTATCATTGAATCCATTCTTAGACACAGCTGTGTTGCCAATCCTCTCTGTGCATTCAGACACAGCCTGCAGTTTTGGGGAATGACATAAAAATGACTCAGAAAATTGATACCATGGATCTTGTAACACACGAACTAAGGGCATGGATTATAATCACCATATATTGTAATGAAAGTTAGTTTTCAAATTCAGTAGCATTACATTCACTTATTTGCTAGAATTTTATCCCAGGGCCCATTTTCTTTTAGTTCTACCTGTAATTCAATCTCCTGCTGTTTTTAGATATGTTTCATTCTTCTACTTGAAGGCAGAAAAATCATTGTTTTACTCTATTACTTTCCTTGACTACTAAAACCTATCAGTATATTTTTCTATAAGATGTAACTCTTTGAAAATAAAAATGGTTGTTCTCCCTTTATGGACATACATTTTAATTTTTAATTTTTTCTCTCAGTCTGGACATGAAATGGTATTTGATTTCAGTTGAGAAACACCAGTAGCACATGAATATGAATATATTTGCTTTTAGTGATTAATAATGTTTACTCTTGAGCATTAATTTAAATAAACTTTAGTTCAGGGTATATCCTTATGAATAAAGTAAGTTTTTGTTACACTAGACCTTTGGTTTATAAAATGTGGAAGATGTAATGATTATTTTATTTCTAAGCTACCTAGAAATAATCATCCCAGTACCCCAACAATAAATATTCTGATTCACCAATGTCTAATGTTGGATCTAGTAACCTATTTTTAACAAATACTGTGGTAATTGTGATACAGGTGGTCCAAGGCCACTCTTTGAGAAAACTGATTAAAAATAACGTTTTTTCTGAAAACAAATGTTTGCATATAGGTAGGTTTAGAGTGTATATATGACATTATTTGAATTTCTAACTTCAGAAAATCAGCACAGCTGGTCTCTAGCAATGAGAAAGAGAGGTACCAGGCACAGGGGCCAGCTAGACTTACCAAATAGATGGTTAATTAGTTCAGTAGAGGCTGATTTTTCACCCAACATGTCTCACAAGATACAAAACTCATGATAAGAATACTGAAAATGTCAGCTCAGTTCTTACTTCTCTCATGTTAAATAAATATTATATTTCAGTGATGATGTTTCCAGTATACAAATACTCTATGTTTATTTAGGCCAAAAGGAAAGGAAAGAAAATTCAAATAAACAAGCAAACAAAATGACGAGTCACTTCAAATGCTTCCACCTAAAGTAAACAACACAAATTTTTTATATGTTTTCTGATGTACAAATACTCATTGAAATTATTTGTAAAGATAGGTTAACAGATGGTCCCTGGTCCCTGAAGAGTATCTATTTTCTCAATTTTGACTTGTGGTGTTAGTAAAGAACTGTTTTGGTGGCAGTGACAACATGTCCTTTTAAACAAGTTTAAGCTAAAGGAAAGTCGTTGGGTCACAAAATAGGGAAAATAGGCTTGCTTCAAGAACAGTGGATTCAAGGCTTCCAGAGTACTCATAGCTTGCCCTTTCTCCATCACACTGTGTTGGTAGAAAGGGGATTTTTCTTTTCATTGGCTTGAATCCCAGGCAAGGTCTTTCATTGCAATTTTGACTCTACTTTCTAGTTCCAGAGAGAGGCGTGTGTTGGAGCAGACTCTCATGATCATGGCCTGAGATTCTTATTGAAGATACTGGCTACTATCAGCAATTACATGCCAATAAAATGGACAATGTGGAAGAAATGGACAAATTCTTAGAAAAGTACAACTTTCCAAAACTCGACCAGGAAGAAATAGAAAATCTTAACAGACCCATCACAAGCATGGAAATTGAAACTGTAATCAAAAATCTTCCAGCAAACAAAAGCCCAGGTCCAGACGGCTTCACAGCTGAATTCTACCAAAAATTTAGAGAAGAGCTAACACCTATCCTGCTCAAACTCTTCCAGAAAATTGCAGAGGAAGGTAAACTTCCAAACTCATTCTATGAGGCCACCATCACCCTAATACCAAAACCTGACAAAGATGCCACAAAAAAAAGAAAACTACAGGCCAATATCACTGATGAACATAGATGCAAAAATCCTTAACAAAATTCTAGCAATCAGAATCCAACTACACATTAAAAAGATCATACACCATGACCAAGTGGGCTTTATCCCAGGGATGCAAGGATTCTTCAATATCTGCAAATCAATCAATGTAATACACCACATTAACAAATTGAAAAATAAAAACCATATGATTATCTCAATAGATGCAGAGAAAGCCTTTGACAAAATTCAACATCTATTTATGATAAAAACTCTCCAGAAAGCAGGAATAGAAGGAACATACCTCAACATAATAAAAGCTATATATGACAAACTCACAGCAAACATTATCCTCAACGGTGAAAAATTGAAAGCATTTCCCCTAAAGTCAGGAACAAGACAAGGGTGCCCACTCTCACCACTACTATTCAACATAGCTTTGGAAGTTTTGGCCACAGCAATCAGAGCAGAAAAAGAAATAAAAGGAATCCAAATTGGAAAAGAAGAAGTAAAACTCTCACTGTTTGCAGATGACATGATCCTCTACATAGAAAACCCTAAAGACTCCACCAGAAAATTACTAGAACTAATCAATGACTATAGTAAAGTTGCAGGATATAAAATCAACACACAGAAATCCCTTGCATTCCTATACACTAAAAATGAGAAAATACAGAAATTAAGGAAACAATTCCATTCACCATTGCAACGAAAAGAATAAAATACTTAGGAATATATCTACCTAAAGAAACTAAAGACCTATATATAGAAAACTATAAAACACTGGTGAAAGAAATCAAAGAGGACACTAATAGATGGAGAAATATACCATGTTCATGGATTGGAAGAATAAATATAGTGAAAATGAGTATACTACCCAAAGCAATTTATAGATTCAATGCAATCCCTATCAAGCTACCAATGGTATTCTTCACAGAGCTAGAACAAATAATTTCACAATTTGTATGGAAATACAAAAAACCTCGAATAGCCAAAGCAATCTTGAGAAAGAAAAATGTAACTGGAGAAATCAACCTGCCTGACTTCAGGCTCTACTACAAAGCCACAGTCATCAAGACAGTATGGTACTGGCACAAAGACAGAAATATAGATCAATGGAACAAAATAGAAAGCCCAGAGATAAATCCACACACATATGGACACCTTATCTTTGACAAAGGAGGCAAGAATATACAATGGATTAAAGACAATCTCTTTAACAAGTGATGCTGGGAAAACTCATCAACCACTTGTAAAAGAATAAAACTAGAACACTTTCTAACACCATACACAAAAATAAACTCAAAATGGATTAAAGATCTCAACGTAAGACCAGAAACTATAAAACTCCTAGAGGAGAACATAGGCAAAACACTCTCCGACATACATCACAGCAGGATCCTCTATGACCCACCTCCCAGTATATTGGAAATAAAAGCAAAAATAAACAAATGGGACCTAATTAAACTTAAAAGCTTCTGCACAACAAAGGAAACTATAAGCAAGGTGAAAAGACAGCCTTCAGAATGGGAGAAAATAATAGCAAATGAAGCAACTGACAAACAACTAATCTCAAAAATATACAAGCAACTCCTACAGCTCAACTCCAGAAAAATAAATGACCCAATCAAAAAATGCGCCAACGAACTAAATAGACATTTCTCCAAAGAAGACATACAGATGGCTAACAAACACATGAAAAGACGCTCAACATCACTCATTATCAGAGAAATGCAAATCAAAACCACTATGAGGTACCATTTCAAGCCAGTCAGAATGGCTGCGATCCAAAAGTCTACAAGCAATAAATGCTGGAGAGGGTGTGGAGAAAAGGGAACTCTCTTACACTGTTGGTGGAAATGCAAACTAGTACAGCCACTATGGAGAACAGTGTGGAGATTCCTTAAAAAACTGGAAATAGAACTGCCTTATGATCCAGCAATCCCACTGCTGGGCATACACACTGAGGAAACCAGAAGGGAAAGAGACATGTGTACCCCAATGTTCATCGCAGCACTGTTTATAATAGCCAGGACATGGAAGCAACCTAGACGTCCATCAGCAGATGAATGGATAAGAAAACCATGGTACATATACACAATGGAGTATTACTCAGCCATTAAAAAGAATACATTTGAATCAGTTCAAATGAGGTGGATGAAACTGGAGCCTATTATACAGAGTGAAGTAAGCCAGAAAGAAAAACACCAATATAGTATACTAACGCATATATATGGAATTTAGAAAGATGGTAATGATAACCCTGTATATGAGACAACAAGAGAGATATCGATGTATAGAACAGTCTTTTGGACTCTGTGGGAGAGGGAGAGGGTGGGATGATTTGGGAGGATGGCATTGAAACATGTATAATATCATGTGTGAAACGGGTCACCAGTCCAGGTTCGATGCACGATGCTGGATGCTTGGGGCTGGTGCGCTGGGATGACCCGGGGGGATGGTGTGGGGAGGGGGGGAAGAGGGCTCGGGATGGGGAGCACGTGTGTGCCTGTGGCAGATTCATTTTGGTGTGTGGCAGAACGAATACAATATTGTAAAGTTAAAAAATAAATATATAAATAAATAATAATCAAACTCATTAAAAAAACAATTTATTTTGAATATTTACTCATAATCATGTTCTTAAAGTTATATCTAAATCTGTACATTGTGGTCAATGCAATTTGACCTAATGACCTCTTGTTTGGTACATAGCAGGTGCCAGAGTTTCTAAGCACTTAATATTAATTGATTTAATTCTCACTATGAACTTATGAAATAATTTATCTCAGTATTCCCATTTTGCAGATGAAAACAACTGAGGCACAGAGAAATTAAGTAACTTGCTTAAACTCACATAGCTAGAAAGTGAAAGAGCCAGGAATGAAAATGAGTTTTGACCTGAGAATGCTTAAGCATGCTACAGTATGCTAAAAGGAAAATTATTGTAAAGAAATAAATGTTTAATAGTTATCTTTAAAATAATTATTTTAAAGAAATAAAAAATAATTTAAAGAAAGAATGCAATAAAAGTCATATACACATGTGTATATATAAGTATGCATATATGTATATATGTATATGTAGTGTGTATATATATGTATATGCATGTATATACATATATAGAAACAGAA